>NW_017731555.1:249940-256237 GCF_001890085.2 Hipposideros armiger | reverse complement strand
TTTTTTTTAGAATGAAGCTAGAACTGTCAGCTGTCAAATGACATAGCAATAACATAGTTGCAAATGACTCTAGTACTTCCAAAAATGAACTAGTGCCATCTGTTGCAAAAATGCATCATGACTTTTCTGACAACCCAACAACAACTCTCTGGAGCCGACGTGTCCACCCCGAGGCCCTCTGTGGTGTGATATGATATGACAGGGGGCTGTGGTCATGCTCCGAACTGGGGGGTGGAATGTTCACCGTTATTAAACAAAACCTGCTGCTTAAATAAAGGGTTTACAGTCAGTCCCACCTCCTCTTCCAACGTTGGGTTGGTTCCTGAGCTGCAACTTCAAACTCTCACCTGGACTGATTAAATCATCAGTCCCATCCAGGATATGGAAATGGGCCAAGTGGCAGACTGATGGCTTGTCAGAGCAAGTCAAAGAAAATTTGTGCAGTAAGGTAATTTACATGGTTCTGAGAGCATTTCCATTCACTATTTTCCTTATTTATTAATTCAATGAGATATTTTTGAGCTCCTGCCATGTGCCAGGCACTGGGAAGATTAAAGATGAAGAAAAGATAGTTCCCACCTTTGGAGCAGCCGATGCACTGGAAACGGTTATTAAGTGCCAAGGCAAGTGCGAGGAGCTGAGCTGGGCCCAGGGTAGTGGGCAGCACGGACGAGCCACCTCTAACCCAGCCAGTGGGTTCCTGGGGAAGAGTTCTGGGAGGTGGAAGACTTCTGGATCAAATTATAAAAGTCTTAAGCAATGGGTGAAGCTAGCATTTTTAGAAGGAAGGGGGGACAATCCAAGCAGAGGAAACAGCTGGAGAAAAGGTTGGGAGGTGAGAAACAATGTGTGCTGTCTGGGAAGGACAAACTTTCCAGTGTACGAAGCAAAGGCAAACTGGCGGTAAGAGATGATGCCAAAGAAGTATTAATAGAAGAGAGTTCCATGTGGACCATTAAAGAGGCTGGACATCTCTAACTAGGAAGCAGACCCATTCAAGCCTTTTAAGTGATGAGGTGAAGACCTGGGTTTTGATGGCTCAGTCTAGCCCCGGGATATGGGAAGTTTCCAAATGGACACTAATAATGTGTGGAGCATATTCCCAGGTTTGTAGCCTATCGTAAGGAGACTTGTAAGTGTACCTAGAAACTTCTGTATGCACTTCTGTCCTCTTGGAGGGAAGGGTTCCACTACAGCAAATTTCTCCCATCTCAAATGAAGTCACCCCCACCCTATACACACATGTGCACACAACATGGGAAAGGAAAAGGAAAGATAGGCAAATTGAGTCTAAGATCATCCTTGGTCAAATCATTAAACCCTGTTAGTTTGAACTTCTTCCATTGACTAGCCATGAAATTAGCAGCAGGGGCAAGCTATTCATGGAAACAAGCACCTACATATCCCTGCCCTTAATGAGTTCATAGGCTGGTGGAGAACTCAAACAAGGAAACAAGAAATATATTAGGCATGAGATTAAAAAGGCTTTAAGCACAGAGTACAGAAGCAGCACTTAAGAGGGGCACCTAAATCAGGCTGGAGAGGAGCAGTGAAGGAACCTTCCTTGAAAAAGTGATGTCTGAACCAAAGCAGTAAGAATTCGACTAAGAAAGGGGTGAAGACAAAGGGAGAGAGAGTTGCAGGCAGAAGGAATAACAGGGAGAAAGGCATAAAATTGTGAGTGTGAATGCGTGTGTGTGTGTGTGTGTGTGTGTATGAGAGAGAGAGAGAGAGAGAGAGAGAGTTGGGGTGACTCCGGTACTTACGTTGGGAGTCAGGTAACTCTGGAAAGGTAAAAAAGGCTCGTGTTGTAAGTCTCATTTATTCAGGTTAAGTNGCATTTGTCTTTTTCTGCCTGATTTATTTCACTTAGCATAATACCCTCCAGGTCCATTCATGTTGCCACAAATGGTAAAATTTTATTATTTTTTATGGCCAAGTAATGTTCCATTGTATATATGTACTACCTCTTCTTTGTCCAATTGTCTGTTGATGGACACTTAAGTTGCTCCCATATCTTGGCTGTTGTAAATAATGCTGCAATGAGCATAGAGGCACATATACCTTTTCGAATTAGTGTATTCGATTTCTTCGGATAAACACCCAGGAGTAGTACTGCTGGGTCATAAGGTAGCTCTATTTATAATCTTTTGAGGAACTTCCCTAGTGGCTGCACCAATTTGCAATCTCACCAACAATTGCATGAGGGTTCCCTTTTCTGCACATCCTCCCCAACACTTATTTTTTGTTGATTTATTGTTGATAGCCATTCTGACAGATGTGATATCTCATTGTGGTTTTAATTTGCCTCGATCTGATGGTTAGTGACAGTGAGCATCTTTTTATATGTCTAATGGCCATTTGCATGTCCTCTTTGGAGAAATGACTATTCAGGTCCTCCGCCCATTTTTTATTGAATTGTTTGTTTTTCTAGTGTTGAGTTGTATGACTTCTTTATATATATTGGCTATTAACCCCTTATTATACGTATCATTGGTGGGTTTGTAAGGTCCCTGATGGTCTGCCTTCCTCTTTCCACCTTACAGTCTTGTATTTGGTTTTTAGGTAATTTCCAGAGATTTTGGCTTTACAAAGCAGGAAGAAGAGAGAAAAATGCATCTACTCCATCTTTAGGAAGTGGGAGTCTTAACTGTTATTCTTAAATATTTTTGTTTGAAAAAAATACCTCACAATGTTGTAATATAACAAAGAGAGAAATATTTCCTCACAGGCATAAATAACCACATCATCCTGAAGAGGAAATATGTCAGTTATGCTTTCTGATTTTGCAAATGCAAACATATGTCTGTATGAGAGCCCTTTATAATCCTCACACAAAGGATTGATTGATTTGAGTATGTAACAATTTAAAGCTGTTATTTATAAGAAAAAAAACCACTAAAAGTGAAAAGTAAGGAATAAATTAGAAAAATTATTTATAAAACATAAAGAAATTAATATCCTCAATTTATAAAAACTTCTTAGCAATAACTAACAAAACAAATAAGCCATGAATATAAAATGGCAACTAATAAAAAACAAATGACCAATAAACACATACCAAAATAGTTTACTCTTATTGATGATCAGGAATATTCAAAATAAGACAATGAAGATATATTATTTTTTGTTCTTTTAATTTATTTAACTATTCAATAAATATTTAGTGAGCAATGATTGCATCTGGCATGTCAGGCAATGAAAATACAAATGAACAAGATAGACACATTCCCTGACCTCCAACACTATCAAGCAGGGCAAATCTTAAACAAGTCATGGTGCTAGTACTGATGCGTAGCTATGGAAACACTGAGCAGGGGATATATTTAAGCCTAAGGGTCAGGGCTAAGAGGTAAAGGAGGAGCAGAGATAAGCCAGACACCAAGAGTTCGGAGAGGGTGGAGGTTCTACAGGCAGAAGGACATGCATGTGCAAAGGTGCAAAGGTGAGGAAATGCATGGGAGCATTTGAGAACCGAATGAAGCTCAGTGTGGCTGGAGCACAAAAATATGAGGAGGCTGAGGAGAGAGATGTAGCTGGTGGCTAGGTCAAGGTTGAAGCATGGCCTTGGAGCATGTTTAGGTGCCTGAGCATTACCCTTAGGGCAACAGGAAAGTGTTAGAGCAGGGAGAGTTTCAGTGTTATACTATCCAAAAAGCTGCAGGGTGGAGAATGGATTGAAACAAGCCTAGAAGCAGAGAAGCCAGCAGGGGTGCACCTGCACTGGCTGGTAGCCTGGACTAGGATGATGTCTGTGGAGATGTAGAAGAGAATTAGAGGAGTTGACAGGAATTAATGATTGATTGAATGGGAAGAGAGAGGGAAAAGGGCAAAGTCAAGGTCAACTTCTAGGTTGTTCCCAGGGTAACAGCCTGAGGACTGGTGTCATCTGCCAAGACAGAGAGGGAGAAGCAAATATGAAGGAGGAGGAAAGACTATAGATATAATCTTCATTACACTGCATTTGACTGGCCTGTGTGTGGGATATCCAAGTAGGAACCATCCAGAAGACAGTTAGATGTACTTGTCTGGAGCTTGGACAGATCTGGTTCCTGTTGCCCTGAGATAGTGGAGATTATCCAGACCCATAAGCAGAGCCCTGAAGAACACGAGCATTGAAAGAGCAGCAGAAGCCAGCAATGCATATGAAGCAGTGGGCAGAGGGTAGGGGGCAAACAAGGAAACGAGTGCAAAAGCAAAGCTAATGCAACGATTCCTTATCCACAGGATTCCCAGGATTCCCTCCTATCGAGGTTCCTTTAGGCTTCAGGTATTCCCTGGTTTTGCCCATCAACTGCCCTTTGACCCATTTCAAGCTTCCTCAGTAGAAACATAGTCCTTTGAAAAAATGATGATGCCAGACACATCTTTTCAAGTAGGCAAGAGAGCTTAGTATTTAAAGAAACAAGGACTACTTTCTGTCAGAACCTCCTCTGTGAAAAGAGGAGAGATCCCTGGGGAAGGGAGGAAGCTACTGCCACTTCCCATGAAAAGGCAGGTCAGAGAGGTAATTGAGCCAAATAGGCATAAGGGACCCAAGAGGTGACTCTTTCACAGTGAATTTAGTGACAGCACAAAAAGGGGAGATAAGAAAAAAAGTAATGATGATCATACAACATGAAAACAGATTCGAAATTTTCATGCAAACTCTGGTTTTGTTTTTGGTTTTGTTTTAGATCATTAAATGACATGATATATTCTTCCTTAATGAAATGGTTCTCCAACACAGAGACTATGGCTTACGTTTTCATTTCAGTTTCTCTCCAGGACATTTTTCTCAGTTCTCATCCCAAGACTGGTTCTCAGAAAACAGACCAGTATTATTAGAACAGTAATAATAGCAGCTGACATTTATAAGCACTTCCTATAGATCTTGCCTCTGTAATACCCTTTACATAATTTATATAATTTAGTCCCACCAAAAACCCGATGACATGGGCATTGCCATGCTTGTTATGAGGAGTCTAAGACACAGAGAGGTTAAATAAGTTATCCCAAATCACACAGGTTCTAAGTGACCTTTTATCAGCACCAACTAGGCTCCCACATATATGAATCTCTGGAACCTTTTGTCTCTGGAAGGAGGAAACCAAGTATGGAGAGATGGCAGTCAAGTGTCTCCGACACATGGAGACAGTGGCACTTCCACCAAAGACCCCCTAAGTTGCTAACTGAGCTGGTTCAGTTTCTCGAGGAAGATGAGTTTCTGGGATGTCAGGTTATTCTCCAGGCAAATATTGGGTTGTCGGAAAAGTCATGACATATTTTGTCTATGTTTTTAAAAGGTCATTTGTTTATATAAAGAACAAAGATAAATCAATGATACATTGCCCGTTTTGTTCGATAACCTTTTGCCATCTTTCAGTGAGCTTCACAATTCCTCATTCATAGAAGGACCTGTATTTATTTGCGAAAAACTGAACAAGGTGCTGATTTACAGCCTCAACTGAATTGAACATTATACCACACAAGGAGTTTTGAAGAGAGCAAAACAAGTGGAAGTCTGACAGCGCAAGGTCAGGCGAGTATGGTGGGTGTAGCAACACATCCCATCCAAGCTCCAATAATTTTTGACGGGTGATCAAACTTGTGTGTGGTCTCCCGTTGTTGCGATGGAACACAACTCCTTTACAATTAACAAGCTCTGGATGTTTCTGGATGATGGATTCTTTCAAACTTTCCAATTGCTGACAATACACATTTGAATTGATTGTTTGGTTCCTTGGTAGGAGCTCGAAAAATACGGCACCTTTAAAATCCCACCACACTGAGAGCATAACCTTCCTCTGATGAATGTCTGCTTTTGATGTCGTTTGAGGCAAATCATCATGTCGGGACCAAGACCGTTTGGGCATCACATTGTTGTAAACAATCCACTTCTCATCACCAGTTATCGGTCGCTTCAAGAAAGGATTATTTTCCTCACATTCAATGAGCATATTGCAGATGTTTATACACGCCTTCAAATGAACTTATTTGAGTTCATGCAGAATCCAAATATCAAGCTTGCTTACATATCCCAGCTTCTTCAGGTGATCGTGAACACTTGAATGATGGATGTTCAATGTATCTGTAATCTCTTGTGTCATGTAACATGGGTTTGACTCGATCAATGCCTTTATTTTGTCGTCATCAACCTCGGTGGGCCTCCCTGACCGAGGAGCATCGTTGAGATCAAAATCACCAGCGCAGAATTTTGTGAACCATCGTTGGCACTGACATTCTTGTATAGCACTGTCACTGTAAACTTTATGCAACTTTTCACAAGCTTGACGTGCGTTCTTCCCTTTATGGAAG
>NW_017731555.1:203129-248225 GCF_001890085.2 Hipposideros armiger | reverse complement strand
GACAAAGGGAGAGAGAGTTGCAGGCAGAAGGAATAACAGGGAGAAAGGCATAAAATTGTGAGTGTGAATGCGTGTGTGTGTGTGTGTGTGTGTGTGTGAGAATGAGAGAGAGAGAGAGAGAGAGAGAGAGAGAGGGAGTTGGGGTGACTCCGGTACTTACGTTGGGAGTCAGGTAACTCTGGAAAGGTAAAAAAGGCTCGTGTTGTAAGTCTCATTTATTCAGGTTAAGTTCAGCTGCATATAATATAAAACCCCAAATAGGTTAATCAAGACAAAAAGATGAAAGTTTATTTCTCTTTCACAAAAAGATATGGTGGTATGTGGGCCGATGCTGTTATAGAGCTCCACAGTTCACAGTTTCATCAAGGACTCGGGCTCTCATCTTTCTGCTCCACTGTCCTAGTAAACATCCTTTGTATCCTCAAGGTCTTGTGGTGGTTCTAGATGGCTGGGACCCCAGTCAGCACATCTGGGTAGCAGGAGAGAAGAATGAAGAAAGAAAGAGAGAGGGCAAAAAGTGCCCCCTCCCCCTCAGGCTAGGTTAACTGGCTTTAAGCAGCCTCACATTTCATTGGCCAGGATTGAGTCATGTGGCTACCACCTGGTTGCATGGGTGACTGGAAGACAATGCCTTGCATTTTTGGGTGGCCCTGTGTCTAGCTGCAATCAAGGTTCCCCTGGGAAGGCAGTGAGCAGTGTCCCACACAAGCTATTCCAAACCACTCTAAGAAGGACAGGCACAGCCCTGATGCTTGAGAGTCTGATGAAGGATGCTGAACAGGGAATGGCATGATCATATCTGAGTTTTAGGTGACCACTGGGGCCCTAGTATAGTCTCCATGAGAGCAGAGATCGGGTTGCTATGCTCACCTCTTGGACCATATTCCCAGCAAAATGCCTGAATGCCAGAAAACACTCCTTAATTGTGTTGTGAATGAATGAATGAATAAATAAATAAATGGTAAGGCTGAAGGCAAGAAGGATGAAAGTGGCTGCAATAATAAAGGTTTGAACTCAAACAGCAGTAAGAAAGGAAATCAACAGTAGTTAAGGATCGACATGGAGGTCATTTGGGCATGAGGAAAGAGTTAAGAATGAATCTTAGATTTATGGTTTTGGAAACTGGGAGGATGGTGTTATCATTCACCAAAATAGGGAATGTAGAAGGAGAAGCTTATGGGGTAGAGGGTGAAAATGAGTTCAGTTCCAGACATGGTAAGGTTGAGCTATCCATGACATCCATGGATATCCATGGTGTCCCAGGAGTTAGCACTGCTTCTCTGGAAGCCAAGGGAGACCTCATCTGTATATGCAGATCTGGTGCCACTGGCCTAAGGCAGTAGTTGAAGCTGTGGATGTGTTTTTATACTAAAAAAGAGTGCAAATAGGGGGAAAGAGAGCAGGACAGAAGGTAGAAGGATCAACTCATAAGGAACTATAGCATTTAAGGGCTGGAGATTAGAAGTGGAACTTTCAGAGGAAACTGAGAAAGATTAATTCAGAAAGACTGGGGGGAAGGGGTGCGAAATTGGGAGACAGAAATGTCCAGGAAGCCAAAGGTAAATACGGATGCAGGAAAGAAAAAGTGGTGTCTAATATTCCAGCAAGGTCTGGTAAAAATGAGAGTGGAAAATGCCGCTGAAGTTGGTAATTAGTAACTTCTTCCAAGTTATTGTAGTTTGGGTGGAGGGTGGGTGTGCAAAGTCAGGTGATTGGAAGAAAGTGACAAAATAGGGACAATGAAGTTAGATATTCTTTTAAGGAGGGTAGCAGAGCATACAGATAGGTAGAAGGGAATATATACTACACAAATTCAACTGAAAGGATAAAATAACTTAGCAATAAAATTCAAACTGTGTGGGCATCTCACTTAATTTTTGATTCACCATATTTACATTTATAAAATACTAACTTTATGCTAAGAAATACACTAGAACTTTCACATCCTTATTTTTTTATTATATAAATTTTGTGTCCTTTACAGTGGGCAAACAAAGTTGAGGAATATTCTCTTTCCTGTCAGTGGAATAAAAGAAGACTGGGGTTTTTTTTAAAACAGCCTAAATTTAAAATAATATAATTTTCAGAGACATTTATCCATTAGGTCTTTCTTACTTTGCTTCTAATATAACTATTCACTGGCTCGATACACTCAATAACATTTGGTTGATCAGTATACTCTGCCTTTTCCTTTTTCACTACATTTTTGTGGCTTTGCTAAATCATTTGGGAAACATTTCAAAATATGCTACACGACTTTACCTGTAACTAGGTATGGCTTTATTTCCCACTTGAGGCATTCCCTAAATAAGCCATTCTGCAAGATCCACAAGTAGCTCTAGAAACAGACATAGATGACAACAGATCTGTCTGGTCATTTTTGTCCTCATTGCTTCATGGGTATGTACCATTTTGTTTTCAAGGCTGGATCAAAGTGAATCATATTGCTAACAAACACCAAATTTATATTGTTTACCCATCACACATGGTAATGTTGCCCAATTGTAGACTCTCAAATAAAAAAATTAAAATCCCAGAATTAATATTACTTCTTTCACTGCCCTTTACTCCACATTTTGGTCTCTTTCTGAATACTGACAACTGTACCTTTATGTAATCTTTCTACTATTTCTCTTCATCTCTATTCTTTGGGTTAGACTCTGATCATATCACCCTGGGTGATTACAACCTCCCACCACACTGGTTCTAGTTATTTTTCAAGGTTTCTTTCTGATGTTACCTTTGCAGTTATTCAAAAGCAATAGATATCTTACTTGTAATCATCAAGGGACCCTTCTCCAGCTGGTTAGAAGGCACAAGGAGGCCCCCATCATAAACAGCTCCTATTCACTATCCCATTGTCACTCCTTGGCCAGAGTTACAGAAGCCTGCCATGTTATTTCACTGAAACCAGAACAGTAAAAGCAACCTTTAAAGGAAAATGGATTTTTTTCCCCAGAATTTTCCAATATGGGAATGAAATAATTTTTATCCCAGCCAAGAGGACATGAACAACCTTTATCCCAACGTTGCATGTAATTGTCCCTTCCCAAATGAAAGCCAGTCTTTTGTACATTGTAAAAGGCCATGAAGCCACAGACTCACTTGTCTATTTTAACTCTACAGAAAAACTAATTTTTTCACTAGCTCTTCTGTTCCACATCAACTAGTTCCTACACAGCTACCATTTTCTGCCAGCCTCAGAACAAGTTCTATTACTTGATTGTCGTGTAATAATGTGACACTAAAGAACATTTGTAATACCTCCCAAATGGTCAAATATGGTAATTCCCAATGGTCAAGTAGAAATAAAATGTGTGGCTCCTGAACCTCCTTTCTATTAAAAACCTCCACTGAAATATTGAAGCAACTGCAGTTGACAGTAGAAACTACAAATGGATCAGCCGATTTTTAAAGGTCAGTAAGTCTCTTTCTCTCCCACATCTCAAAAACTCCTATTGAGATAGATAGTAAAATCCAGTGGATGTTTTGAGACACACACGAAGGGCCACTTGCCTTGCAAGTGGAAGACAAGCACATGGCACCTGCCAAGTGAAAAACTTCTATAAAAACTCTATAGTTGGGACCGACCAAGGGGCGCGTTGGTTAAGAGTTGGCCTGGGACACCAGCTCTGAGCAGCAGGGGCCCGGTTCGGATCCCACATGCTGGCCAGTGACGCTGCACCCTCTACAGCTAAGATAGTGAACAACAGCTCGACCTGGAGCTGAGCTGCTGTGAATCACTGGCGACAGAATAGGCTGCAGTGTGCTGCCGGAAGCTACCATGAGCAGCCGGCAGCTGGCATGAGCTGCCAAGAGCTGCCGTGAGGCCGTCCTGTGGCCGGCGACCGACTGTCTCACCCAGGAAGAGCGCAATGATAACACCAACGCGGGCCAGTGAAGCGATGTCCTCCACAACTAGACTGAAGAACAAAAAGGACAGCAACTTGTCTGTTCCCCTCCCCCAATTCCCTAATAAAATCTTAAAAAAAAAAAAATTCTATAGTCACCCATCTTGCTTATTTTTCTCCCTTTGAGCAGGAAGTTCACTTCTACAGTGAAATTACTTGTTTTTATAATTCTTCTTACAAGAAATGGCATTATCAAAATAATTTATTTTTCTTGACCAACATGTTATTTATGGTGGAGATGAGAATGGGATGGGACTTCAAGCAGAGAACCGTTTGAGGCCACAATGCTCATGATGAGGCTAATGAAAGGCAGAGTTTGTTAACAGGAAAGACATGGGCAGAGGCGCAGCAAAGAACCCCTCAGTTCCTCCTCTGACACGTCTCTAGTATCCTGGCTGATCAGGCCAGGTAGATTCATTCCTCCATTTCTCCATCTATGAAGCAATATTCACAATATCTCTTCTTCACACTCCATAGGATGTAGGACAGAAAAGAAAATATTTGTTTTAAGTGGTTTTATTTTTTTTATGGAAAGTGATACCTAAAATAAGGTGAAAGAAATCACCTTTACATATGCTTTCTGTCAGCTTTATAAATTCACTATAATCCAGGGTGGTTTCTAGGCTTCTCTTAGGAATCTTTCTGTGGGTCGGTATAAAAATTACCATCTTATCTCCTATAAAAATAATGGATCAAAGGATCATGGGTACAAAAAGACTTTTGTACATCTTTCTGCCTCCCAATGGGACCCACCACTCAGACTGGCAGGAGGTTACTCTCCTTTTTCTGAAACTCTGTTCTTTATGTTGAATCCAAACTCATCAAGGTGACTGAAACCTTTTGTTATATAAGGAACACCCCACCCCCACCTCCATCCCACACAGATACAGAAACCACACTATTAAGGAGGGGTGGGGAAAGTACTATATTTTCAACAATTGGGATTCTCTGATCAATTGAATTCTCTGGCCAACCGAAATCAAACCTCTGTGTTTCAAGTTACCTTCATTCCGTAAGAAGTTCAGCACTGTGCACACACATTTGTTATATGACTTGTGATTGGCAGGGCCACGAGCCATCTGTCCAAATGTCAGGTCTCACTGGGCGGTATTTTGGATAGAAATAAAGAACATGTAAGAGATTGGCTCCCATATGCACTGGTCTGAGAACATGCCCCAGAAGGTGGTATTTTTAAAAAACAATTCTCTTTGGTTATCATTTTATCATTATCTCCCCACCTCCCACCCCCAAGGGGCAGAGAGAATACATGCAGTTGTCTGAGGACTGTTATTTTATTCATTGAACCTGGGATAGGTTCTAAAAATCTTAGTTAATTTTACCCCATAAAAACAAGCAAATCAAGACAATACAATTTTAGCTTGTGTCATACAAAATCTATCTAGTTTCTCTCTCTCTTTTCTGGTTTCAAGATTTTTGGACCAAATTTTACACCATTAAAAGACTTTAAGGAAGAACATATTCGCCTTTGTGATTCTATCAGTGTTTCCATCTTCGAGCTTCCTGCCCTCTTTGAATGTGATAATCATCTTTCTCTGTATTCTCCAGGGAACCTATTCCCAGAATCCACAAACCTCAATAAAACCCATGGCTGCAAACTTCAGTATTTGGGTTCTTTGACCTTACCAGGGAGCCTTCTGCTCCGGTAAGACCATGGGCTTGGAGTCAGTGTGGGTTGCAAATCCTGGACCCACTAATTACCAGCTTTGTGATCTTAAGCAAGTTACTTAACATCTCTGTGCTTATCTGTAAAATAGGCAAAATAACATCACCTTAGAAGGTAATTGTGAGGTTAAAATGAGATAACCTGGATAAAATCCTTAATATAGAAAGCTCTACTTATAGTTAGCCATTTTTATTGTTATGCTAATCATTTCTCCCAGGCCCCACATAGCCGTATTTCTCAGAGGAGTTCTACAGACCCAATTCATCATAATTATCCAGGGAGTTTATGAAAAATGTGGATTCCTGGTCCCCACCTCCAGAGGAGTCTCATTTTTGATAATATGTCTGGGGTGAGGTTTAGAAATGGTATTTTTAAAAAGTGCTCCTCAATTGTGACACACCCAAAAGTTTGAGAACCACTGCCATAGTGGTTCTAAGAAACATTTGATTGTTTGATTTGCTCTACTAACTAGTGGCTCCTCTTTAACTTGATTTTTCTGTTCTGGTGGGGTGTGTTCTGATCTTCACTCTAAAAACTTAGGCTATTCATGCCCCAGTGTCATGGACTCCCGTCTTTTGTTGGCTCTCCAATATTTGAACCCCTAGTTGGATTAGTCTTGGTGGGACACAGGGCACCCCACTTCCACTTCAAAAACTAAAAGCAGAAATGTCCTCCTCACTCACTCACTTCATCCCCTAACCCCTCCACACAGCACACAGCAGAGCAAGGATATTTGACCCAGGATCAGGCACACAGACACTCCCACCCAGACTTTGAATCATGGAGAGAGAGACCCAAGGACTAAGAGGTAAATGACTGGTGGCTCAGCCAGGGATGGTGTGGCCAGCAGCCCTGACAGTGTGCAGAAGGTCTGGTGTTAAGGAGCATACCCACCCCTGCCCCTGCCAAGTTTGGATAAAACTGTCTTTGAAAAGTTGAGGGGAAGTGGCTTTTTTAGCATTAAGATGTTCTACAATTATGCTAAAAGGTAGACAATCTCAGGAATATTTGATAGGGTTCAGCAAAGAGATAAAGACTCAGCTAGCATACTAACACACTGGAATTATGCTCTGTGCGGTCAGTCAATTTTTGCAAGAGAAAGGTTTGCTTATCTTGGAGATGCTTCACCCTGAGGCTAGAATGGGCAATGCCAGTGTTTTTGACCTCCTTCTACTTGCAGAACCTGAAAACTATTCCCAGCTCCTTCTAGGTTTATTAAGGTAAAACCACGTGGAACTCAACGCCTGGACTTAATGATAATAGGAAAAAGAAGTCAAACTGGGGGGAAGGGGATGCAGTAAAAGAGAGAGAGGACTGTTCAAAATAAGATAAAGAGAAGGCCACAGGGGCCTCCGAAGGTGGACATGGTAGACGGGAAGGCTGCTCAGTGTAAGGAGGGGCCTCCTATTCCCATCCCTGATTCTCCTGGAAGACAGTCAGCTAGAAACAAGCTCCTGTCCTCTCTCTGACACTCCCACTCTCCTCCCTCAGGAGCAGGAGGGACTTCAGTGACTGGGAGCTCTCCTGGTCCACTCTCCTACCACAGGACACACACACATTGCCCTTGAAAGGGAAGATGGACAGATTTGGGGGCTAAGCTCAGGTATGCATTAGTAAGGTCTTCTGGCTGAGGAGCTAGCAATACCAAGGCCCGCGTTCTCAAAGCAGTGAGATAAACCAAGGACTTGATGACCTATATTGTCTCTTCCAGCCAGAACATTCTATATTCTGTGAATATTTTACACACTCGTTATAAAAAAAAAAAACTAAAACACATTTTTTAAATCAACCATGGCCCTGCCACTTTTTCGGCAATCTGGTTACCATTCTGAGACTCAGTGTCCTTTCATTTATATATTAGGGGTAGTAGACACTATGAGTTACCCACCCCGTGTCCATTCCCCACTTCTTCCTTTTTAACATAAACCTAATTCTGTTCTGGTTTCCTCCACCTCTCTCCCATACAGCCATGTGCCTCACGGCACCCTGACCCCTTCCCCAGCCCCAGGAGTGGGCCTGATTAGTCTAAAAGTAATCCCATTCCTCTTGCCAAAGGCTGGTTCAAGAAGTACATGTGATACAATTCTGGCCAATGAGGTATGAAGGGAAGTTTGCAAAAGGGCTTTTGGAATAAACTTCTTACTCCTAAGACAGAGCCATGGGGATGCGAAGTGACTTTCCATTTTCCTCTGAAAATATCTGGACTTTGCTGTGTTGCCTGGAACTACTGCATCCATTTTCCCACCATCCTGAGAATGCAGGCAACACCAGTGATAACAGTTAGATACAAATAACGGAGTCTCGATGACAATATTGAGTCACAGCATCAACCAATTCTGAAATATGACTACAGTTCTAAACTGAAAGAATGCATTTGCTTATTGTTAAAGACATTTCGAGTTGAGTTTTTTGTAAATTACAGTCTAATACATCCCACTGATAGAGTGGATATTACAATATTAGAGCATATTTGTAAGGTCCTAGGCAGATAAAACATACAGAAAAGCATTAAGTAGTATATACAATAAGACATTATTATTATCATGAATGAGTGCTTAATTCTCTACCTTCCACATCTTCATGAATTTTTTTTGAAGACCTTTGAAACAAAATAATTTCTAAATGTATTGGGTTGCCGGAAAAGTCATGATGTATTTTTCTATGTTTTTCGTTGCAAAAATGTGTCATGACTTTTCCAACAACCCAATAATTAATATTATCTCAACACAAATTAGGATGGGAAGATGGAAAATAGAAAATCGACCATGGGTTTTCTGTGACAATCCCAGGATTCAGCAGAGGAATGGCCTGTCACTCCTGTTACAGTCATTGATGAGGTGGTGGGTGTGGGGAGGTTCCAACCTGGCCCTTCAACCCAAGTGCCCAAACTAGCTTAGCCTTTCTTGAGCATTTCCTTTTACTGCCTTCTTTGTGCTTCTGTGTATCACTTTCTCTCCATGCTCCCTTAAACTCCCTATTGACTGGAATGACACTCCATAGAAAAGGTAGGCATAATCAATGTCAAAATATAGTTGGAAATCCGTCCTGGACTCTTACAGTTGCACCACTCTCTAATTCACCTGAAACTTTATGGATGGCTTCTCACTCTCCCATCACAGAGCAAATAACAATTCTAAGGAGGACGAGATAGGACTGCACTATGCTCCTCTCTGGGTTCTATTTAATTCAAGGTGCGTTTTCCGCTGAGGATTAGAGCAGACACTGAAACATCTTTCCTTTAGTTTTTAGTGATTAGTAATTAAGGATATAGCTCCAAGACAGAGCTGGTATATAAAGTTGAACTGCTCTTGCCAGCTGTGCCAATGCCTACATTTTGAAATCAGTTATGACTTTATTTCTAATCTCAGATATGGGATTTGGTTTTAAGAGGATCTTTGCCTAGCAAGAGGAACAATTGGAATGAAAATTCCCAATCCCTCAGAGACACACTATTCTTAGAAAATCTTGCTTAGACCTCTGATTTAAGCTACACAGAGGTTTCTACGAAGAATGACTATATATCTCTATATCTATCTATCTATCTATCTATCTATCTATCTATCTATATCTCAGATCCCAAGACTTCAAGGGATGTCAAAGCTACCTAGACCAATCCCTGGAAAGATTCAAGAGCCAAAGAGACTTGCCAAACATCACACAGCTTGCCCAAGATTACAGGCAATAGCAGCAAAAGTAACCATAATGGCAGCTACTATTTATTTTGCTTACACTAAGTGCTTTGCATTCATCAATTTAGGCCTCAAAATTACTCTATGTAATCAATGATTACTACCCCCACTTTAAAAATGAGAAAAGGGAATCTTAGAGATATTAAATATTGTCCAAGTTCTACCAGCCAATAGGTAGCAATGGTTCTCAAACCTAGGACTCTGTAACTCTAAAGTCTATGCTCATAGCCACCCTGCCACGTTGGTATATAATATATTATACCAGGTGCTAGTATATATCTATATTATACCAAATGCTAGTAGACCCTAACTAATCTTACCATACCAGGATAACACTTACAGTCATAGAAAATGGAAATTAGAGTAAGACCTTATATTTTAAACCTTTATAGCTCTTTATGGTTATTGACTTCTAACCAATATTCATTCTATACAGGGAAAAGCTGAGCCTCATAATATGACCTAAACCTACTTAATGCTTAATATATTAAAATAGCATCTAGACAAGATATAACTTGATCTCTTTTCAAAGCACAACATCCTCTCTCCTTAAAGCTCTAAAAGATTGTTCAAAACAAGAGTAAGTTTCTTTTTTTCTTTTAGTATTAACACAAAACACCTTGACTTTATCCTTTCGGATATCCCCTATTTATCAGGCTGACATTTTGAAATTTGGGTTTGCTATGAAAATAGCTTACCCAATGAAAGAGCATTGTGTTGGGCCAATGTCTTTTTTGAGCACTGTGACTCTGGGTTTCATTGTTCTGTTTTGCTGCAGAATTACCATTGCTATTTTTAAATCACGGCTGTAGACGTGTCAGCTTTGAACCACTCCTCCTCTTGGCTGCACCAGCTCCAGCTGCCTTTTCAGTCCTACTGATAAGCTATCCCATGTGTAATATTTTTATGGCTTCTCATCTATTTATAATTGCTTCTCAAAAACTAGCAAATTGTGTTTTTGCCCTACTTCCCCTGCCCCCCACAATCCACATTACCCTCTAACTGAAGTAAGAACCTGTCATGCTTAAACAATTAGCATAATGCAGAGGACACTCAGGCCTCCTACACCCTGCTAATGGAACACCAAATGGGGCTTTAGAAAGTCAGCTAAAAATGTGTTTTCCATGGGCCCGCACTGCATTCTGTCAAGCCACCCTTGCACACACATTACTGACATAGGACCATCACACTGAGTGCTTCTCAAGGGGTGGCAGGCTTCCTCCATCGGAGGAAGTCTGAGACTCAGCGGGGAGGACTCCATGACTCAAATGCAACTAGTCCATCAGAACTGTCATTTTATGCTGAATGTCACACCATGGTGGTGCAATGTCCATGTCTTCCAACTGATGCTAATTTCCAGAGTATTGTTCTGAGATGCATCCCTGGCTTCACATTATGCAAGATTTATTTTCATCCATGCATCAATTCACTTATTCATTCATTTACTAATTAATAGATATTGATGAGCAAAGTTTTCCCAGTCTCTTACTCTATAATATCTCCAATCTAAGAGCCATGTTATCAAATAGTCCTGAATTAAATTCTTAACCTCTATCTTTAATAATAAAAATGTAAATAATGGATAACATTTATGAGCTGTTCACTCCCATTCATTCATGGCAGAAATGCAAAGGGGAACAGAGATAGTATTAGCAGACCAAGTCTAAAGAGAGTCCAGGCATACTGTGTCTCACTACATTGTATTTAGCATAATTATAGCACAATACAGAGATTAAGGGCACGGGCTCTGGAGCCAGTGAGCATGGGTTTGAATTTGGACTTTACAATTTAACTAGGTATGTAATCTTGGGGAAGATATTCAACCCCTCTGGGCCTCAGTTTCCTCACCTGTAAAATGGGAATAATTATAGTATCTATCTTCATAGAGTTGTTATGAGAATTAAATGAGTAAATGCAAGAAAAGCTCTTAAGACAGAGCACGTAAGTACTTGCTGTTATTATGCTGCAAGCACTCTGGTAAGTACATCACATAAATTTTCTCAGTTAAATATTTAAGACGGGCATTATTTTTACCATAATTTAGAGATGAGAAAACCAAGGTTTAGAAGGGTTAAATGACTTGCCCAAGGCTGCTCAGATACAGTCAAGAGTGAAGCCAAGATTCCAAGTCAGGCATTCTGCTAACAGAACCCATTTGCTTAAAAACTCTACCATCCTGCCCTGACTTCTAGCTTTCCAGCCAAGCTGGGTCAGGTTGGGTCAGGTGTGGTGTGATTTGGCCTGGCTTGTGTTCAATTTATGGAATTGTATAAAAGTAATCCACCCTTTAGAGAGTGTAATACTCTACTCAGCAGCACACACTGCCTCCATGTATAAAACTGTGTCTCAATAATTTTCATTAATTTCTTTTTACCTTCCCAGATTCTTGTTGGTGACCATGGAATTTTCCTGCACTCTGAAAAAGGAATTCAGCATCAAGAAGAACTGACCATACTGAATTGGTTGCTATTTATGAAGCAGTTTTATTGAAATAGAACTGACGGATACAAAAGGTGGAAAATGCCCTTTTTTGAGTCTTTTAAGTACATATAGATATAGATTAAAAGACAAAGCTTCCTATAATTTCTAATGGAAGTGGTATGGAAATAAATACCAAAAAATAATATGTAGACCATGAAATGATGAACTGTTCTGTCACCCCCTCTGAGAAATTCACACTTTTTTGTCCTTCTTTGTGTAGAACATACAGCAGGAGTGGAGCAGGGGCCATGATTTTACAGACAGCTTCACATCCTTCAGGGACTGTCTGACTGTCACACTGAGTAGTTTTTCACCCCATCAAATGGATTCTCTTTGTTCCGAAAATAGACAAGCTTTATCACATATTGTTTGGCTAGTTATTTTAATTAAAGTAATGTGAGATATTAATTATGAAAACCTCTGTTGGGTACTAATAAAGTAACTCAAGAAAAAAATCAACAGTAACAATTCTTGAAATAATGGCTAACTTTCATTAAGTGCTTTCTGCATGCCAAACATCTTATATATGTTATCTAATTTAATCCATATATCACCCAATGAGGTAGGTACTGCTATTGCCTCTATATTATAGACAAGGAAACTGCACTGAGGTACAGAATATTGAAGCATCTTGCCCAAGTGTTTCAAGAACAGCTAACTTTTTCACCAAAATTTGCACTCCCCCTTCCATAGAATCAAGCTGTCCAGCCAGGGACTACATTTCCCAGCTTCCCTTGTATCTTGGTGGCACCATGTGACTAGTCCTCACCAACAAAAAGCAGTGGGAGGAATGTGTATCTTTTCCAGCCCTGTTAATTACTGGCTGTGACTTCTCCACACTCTCCAACTTATCTGTTGGTTAGATGCAAAAGATGCTGAGGTTCTAGAAGATACACGAACCACAAGATGTGAAGGATCCTCATCTCTGAGTCACAGCATGAAAGATTGCTCACCAGGAACACAGTAAAGGATTATTACATGGGTGAGAAATAAACTTCTATGGTGTCAAAGCACGATAATTTGGGGTTTGTTACAGCAACTAGTGCTACCCTAAGTAATACACGAGATTAACCTGAAGGAGCCAAAAAGCAAATCCAGGGGTTCTGACTCCAGAGTCCCCATTCTTAACCACTCCACTGGGGTGCCTCTCAGTAAAGGGAACAGGAAGCTCTTCACTCAGGTGCATTCATGGCAGAAATGCTAAGGGGGAAAGAGATAGAACTAAGAGACCAATTCTAAAGAGCTCCCCTGAAGAGAGTCCAGACACACTTGTGCCTCACTGCATGGTATTTATTGTTGGCTACTTGGTGTCAAAAAGCCCTCAATGTTATTTTGAAATGTTGCTCATTGGAAGCTCGCATTTCTTTTCTGGTCTTAAGCTGAATCCCAGCTCTATTTTCTGAGAACCCACCAAAAAAAAAAAAAGAGAGAGAGAGAGAGATTGAAAAAAGAAAAATAAAATAATTATTCTAGATACATTCTTGAGTGACTTAATTTTTGATTCTCTAAAACTGAGTAGTGTGTCCCTAATGCAGCTACACTCAAACTCCATAGCACAACTACGGTGCTGGACGGTGACAACTACGAATAGATTTAGGTGCTAACTGAACTCAAGCAAACTGGATTTCCAAGCTCCCTGTCCCATGCCACCCCAATACTTTTCCTCAACCATCCGCTATCCAGGCCAATGCATGCCGTTTTTATGGGCTAAATTTTCTGGATGGTTATGATTTTCAAATTTCTAGCCTCTGAATGCTATAATTACCTCTTGATGATGTAATCAGTAAGGAAATTTAATAAGGTATCATGGGACACCTAGAACCTTTTGAAATGCATCCACCTCATTTATAAAGGGTTTTCAACCACTTCTCATAAAGCCGAGGCTCCCAGGGTGACAGAACCCGCTCATTCTTAGTGAGCACTGAGCACTGACCTATGCAATAATGTTGGGTAGAGGAACATTACAAATGTTGTCAGTGACCAGTAACTCACAAGTGCTCTCATTACCTTACCAGCCGTGGAGGCAGGTGTGCTGAAGTTAGCACCCTGGGATAATTAGACATGATGTAGGAAATTCGTCATCAGTCCCCATAAGGCATGTTTTTCTCCCACTGTGGTGATGTGGAGGGTTAACGCGAGAGCTCCAGTGTGAGAACTGAGCCAGTCTCTGGCAGCTTAGGTGCTGTGTAATGAGAGCTGTGCAGGCCAGCCCTGAGTTCACATGAGATTTTCCTTTCAACTCTGCCCCTCACCTGCCACCCCCTTCACAATGAAGATTGCCAAAAGAGAATGAGTATAGTCCTAAAGAGACATCGGAAAGGCCCATTACTGTCTGACACACACATCTTCAGCCTGGATTGTGGATGCTAAATTTTTAGGGTTTAAAGATTTCAAAATGTGAAGTGAAAGAAAGTGGTCAGTATGTGTTTAAGGAGAGGTTTGTGGCGTCAGACGTAACAATGTCAAAGGTGACAGCAATATTCTATAATCTGATAACATTTCACCCCATGAGTGATGAAGAAGCAGCTAAATTTTGGAAGTCCTATGGGACTCTGGAAACTTCTAGAATTGGCTTCACAAACCATTGTCTTTGAGACTGTCAATGGAACTTGGATATGCAGATGAGCCCGCTAAGTGCGCGCTTCATATTACTGGGATAAGTTCTGACATCTAAAGTCATTGGTTACTTGGAAGGGGATGAAGGGCTTGTTCCCAAGTACAGAACTATGCAGAAATGATATTTGACTTACCTGGGGCGAGAAAGCACTTCAGCAGAATTGGAATACAAGCTTGCCACAATACAAATCTCTGTAAGAGTAAAGGATGAGCCTAATGCTGAATGGGAAATTAAGTATTCCCAATAATGAAGGCAAAGCTCAAAGTTTCTAATATTTGCCTGAACCTGCCTTGAGTTTAGCTGATAAATGTTAGAATGAAACTGAGGATCCTGGCAGAAATCCCATGGATGGGGGAAAGAAAAGGGTTGAGATTCCTGCTACTCAGGGCTGTCTTGAACACCAGTACCCTCTTAAGGTAGAAAGTTTTAATCTTGGGGTCATCTTTTGCTAGCTAAGTTATCTTAAGCTAGGCATTTCTCTCTGAGCCGCATCTGCAAAATAGAACTCATAATAATGTCTTTACAATTTACTTCTCGTATTTATGGAGATCAAATGAGTTCATGTAGGTGATTCCACTTAAAAAAAATTGAAAGAGCAGCTTGTTCCTAAATCAGAGAGCCCATATTCTGGAAGTTTCAAGCTCTACTCAAGGGGATGGCCTTGACCCTTGGCAGGGGAACGGTTTGGTGTAAAGGCCAGGGATTTGTGGAAATGACCTGGACTTACATACCAGGTGTTGTGTGGAACACTGCTCTGAGTGAGGAGACACTAAAATGTGTTTTGGGGAGTAAATGGTACAGCTGGCAGGCACATCCTGCCCTTCTGAAATAAAGAGCGCATTGAGAAGCCTTCTTCAGAAGTGAGTGGCAGAGGTACCATGTAAGTCCATTGTCATGACAACATGCCTGCTTCTTTCCTGGTGAGTGAATATGGTGTCTTCTTTGGAAAGTGACCCATGAGTCATGTCCCATCTCTGCCCCAGCATGTGAGCATGAATTAGAAATGCCCATGCCTCTCCCCTTACTACCCACCCTTTCTTGTTCACCAAGTTAATTCTCTCAGAAATACACCAACAAGAACTGCCCAGAACTCCCTCCTGCATTATTGCAGATGCCTGAGAGGTCTCTCCACTGTTAGGGCCACTCTCCTCCAACATTTCCGAAGTGCTGTAGCCAGGAGTACCTACCTAAACACCACGTTAAGGAAAATTCATGATTCACCATGATTTACTCTAACTCCCTTACCTGCCAGTTAAGAGCATTTGTGACTTGGCCTCATTTACCTTTCTAAACTTTCTCTACTCGCAACCTGTGCTTTATTTAAGCTAAACATGTTTTCCAGACATACAACTATTTCCCCATCTCACTGACTTTGACCAGACTGTTTCCCTCCTCTATCTGAAGTGTGACATCCAAACCAAAGGTGAGGTCACGACAGTGCCATGCATCTGCCCATAATATTGCAGCTCCCCTGCTGAAACGTGGCTCCTCTATCAAGCATTTGGAAACGCCCTGACTGAATTCACCCTTTTTCTATAGTTCGGATTTTGCTCAGAACAATTACATTTTCCTTGTAACAGTTATTTATGTACTTGCTGTAGTCTATCTTATACACTGAAAATTCCTTGAGGTCAGGAGACCATGGCTTATCTTTATGTTCTCTGATTGTATAATTTAGTAGGTGTTTTATATTTTTAAATGAATGAATGTGTTAATAAATAAATGAGTGAAGTCTACCTTTCTTCCTTTGTGCATGCTGTTCCACACAAAATGCCCTGCCTTTGGCTTCAAAATACCATGCATACTTCAACGTCAAGCTCAAGGCTCATTTGCTCCATAAAGCCTTCCCCAAATTCTCTCAGACCCCACCAGTACCTCTGTTGTATTTATATTCTATATGCCAAAAGCCAAACAAATTATCTCCTAAATGTTCACTATCTGTTTGAAAACACTGATCTCCTCTAAAGCAGAGGGTCTTAAATCTGAGATCCATGGGTAGGATTAGAGAGACCATGAACCTTCTAAAATTGATTGCAGGTTTTTATGTAAATACCCAGGTCATTAGAGTGCCCTAGCGCTCCATGACCCCCCTACCACCACCCAAAAGGCTAAAAGAACCACTGTTGTAAGGGGAATGTAACCTGCTTCCCTGGAGCAGAGACTGAGTCTGTCTTGCACATCTTTCCTACTTCCCCCAGTGGCTGGTCAAGACTAGGAACAGAGAGCAGACCATCTTTGAACGGCAGGAGTATCTCTTTGATAGGGCCAATGTCTCGACTTCTACCGTGCCCACTAGCACAGCCCCCAGCCTGAGAGATGCTGGGTAGAGCTTAGCAATGGCATTGTAAGTAGGTAAGCAAATGATCTCAGGATTGTGATAAGTTAATGCCTAACTGGAAATGGTGGAAGTGCACCTGGTCTGACAGACTTGCCTTTCTCTATGTGAAGTTCTATGACAAGATGGGACAGGCTGTGCTACTGTTGTAGGAAGGCAGTGAGCCCTGGACAGGTCAGGGTCATCTGAAAGTAAACCCGTAGAGGAGCTGTGTCCTCGGGGCTCAGGGCAGAGGCCTCGCCATTGTTTGCACCCCGCTTCCTGCCTGGCCTGGCCTGCTCTGGCCACCCTGGTGCCTGGCAGCAGCATAAGGTCTGGAGAGCACCAGAACCCACATGTGTTGAATTAATATAAAATAGTCTTTACGAAACACAATGCTTTAGGGAGATAGTGTTAGTAAAGAAATGTCAGGATTTTCACTTGGGGTTGAGCAGCAGTACAAAATAAGGTCTTTTACCAGCTGTAATGTTTTTATGAGGGGAAAAAAAAATCTATGGAGTCCTTTTAACTTACCAATAATGACTTTAGCTGTTTAACAAAAGAGTTGATTTAACAACAACAACAAAAAAAAAACAGTGGAAGTATGATTGGTGATTTTTTTTTTAACAAGCTAAATTCCTTTTGGTTTATCCTTGATTTAAGTCATGGTTTGTGTTACAAACCCCCAAAATTATAAGCAGCCAGTGCAGTCATGGTTTCGGTAAAACTATCTTAAGTAATGATGATCCCACCTTATTTAGACAAGTCAGGGGTCAATATGGCCTTATTTGCTTCTGGTTTTCATTAGTGGCGCTCTCTGTACCATCACACTTCCTACCAGCTCCTTGAATACACAGAGGATTCATGCTTCAGTTCTGCATGTATTAAGAATGCAGCCATAGCAACTACTAGCATTAATGAACTATTTGCTTATGCAGTAATAATTAACTTCCATTACATTACTTTGTGTGATTACTTTCTTAATTGCCTGAATTATGCATCCATTTAATATTTAATAACCATTCTCAGAAATCAGACACTGGTAAAAAACAAATTGCTCACAGTTTCCTTGCAATAATTAAGCTCACAAGAATAAATGAAACCTTTTAAAAACGAATGCCTTGTGATTATATCCTTGCATATAGAACAAGATCCTAAATTAGTTATTTATTAAATCTAAATTTAAGTCCAAATAGTGCATTTTTCACTTTCGCCTCGGGAAATCAACCTGCACAGTACCTGATATCAACAACAGAATTAAGTGCCTCCTATTTTCTTTGGGAGTCACAAGCTGCATTAATATTTATTACCATGCAAAATTCAAAAGTCCTTAAAATATTGTGTGTTTATTATTTATTTCAACTTGGCATCTCCTTCACACCAGGTAAGTAAGATGTTTAGCTGGAGATTAAAGTGTTATGAAATGAGATCAATAGCTCTCCATTGAGATGGGCTATCGTGAGTCTTCGTCAATTCTTTTCTGCTTTCTAACACCCCCACTTACACAGTCACACACATACTCAGGCCCGTACATTCACCTCCTAGCTCCTCATAAAACAGTGAACACACACATATGCAATGTGCTTCTAACCAAGCAGAAGGAGATTCATGGCAATTTATCCTCATACATTTACACTCACAGCCAGGCAGTTTGATCTCCTTGCCTTTTCAGGTTGCCAGCTAGAGTGCTCTGAATCCCGTGCCCTTCTGCCGGCACCCAAGCAAAGCCACATGCTGATTTGCAAAGTGATAATGCTATTATCCTACTGTACATCAGCTTCAGTTCCCACCGGCTTGCAAAGTCATCGCTGTCTTAACAAATAAAACGTGCGACTGCTTTATCGCAGGTTTCTTGGTGAATAGATTCTATTGAATCTGGACAAGACAGCTTTTTTTTTTTTATCTTCCTGGGACTGCATCTGCAAAATTGTTCTGCCATTCCACATTGATTATGGCAGCCATGTACAGACGTGTTTATCTGAACCATAACCATGTTCGTCTTAAGCTACAGGGACACTGCGATGTTATTTATCCACTGTTACCCTGTGCATACATAATATACACAAAATAATGTGTGCCACAGGAAAAAGGGGAGGGGGCGACTTCAAGCATTTTGTGCCAAATGAGCTAGTCCAGAAAAATAGGTACAGCCTAAGAGATTACATACAGAGTGCCAAGCAAATAGCTGAGATGAACCGTTTTCCTACCAGAGAGGAGAATCTATTTGCAAAGCGTGGAAACAGCCAAGGGGAAGGGGTAGCGTTGGGGGTGGGAGTTAGTTTGTGGAGAACAACTGGAGTTTAGGGTGTCACAAGTCAACAATGGCTGCTATCCTGAGTTTCCAAACTGAGCTAAATTGATGCCAATCTCGCTGACTGTTGTTACAGTGGGCAGAGTCATTAGGATTTGCTTTTTAAATGATCTCTCAGCCTGTAAGGCTGAGAGCTGCTAGCAAGGCAAGGTTAGAGAGAAAATGATAGCAGTATGTTGATGCTTCACAGACCTCATGATAGTTTCCGTCTGTCATTATTTACGTCTGACTAGATGCGTCATGTCAGCTACCTAGAAGGCACTTTAATATGAAGCCCGTGTTTGCCTCTGCTCTTGCGCAGCCAGACTGGGATACTATTATTTTTGCATCACTACACTTAGGTGAAGCTTGCTTCAATCTTTCAGTAATGACACACAAAAGAAAAAAAAATGGTTGTGTCCAAGTTATTATACATGCTTGTATTCTAACAGGCCTCGTCAGCATTGCTCAGAAAAAGAAAAAAGTGAATTTAAATCAATAAACAGACATTTATTAAAAGGTCAGCTTAATTTTATTTGTTTCAGCTTCTTTGCCAATATTTTAGGTAAAACTATTTTTCTTTGGCTTTGGATTAGTGTCATTGTTATTGGATGGAATCACTTGGGGGAAAAGATATACGTATAACTAATATTTGATCAAATTTGCTCATGTTGTTTAATATCACCTTATATCTTTTTTTATAAATTCTATCAGTGTCACTGTAAATAAAGCTACTTGAAAAGCTTTTGTTTTATATTTATATTATTGACACCATAAAGGACAGATTTTCAAACAATATGCATTTATCCGTAAAACTATACACGGAGAGGGCTAATCACAAAACCCATAGTGATTTTTGAATCTGAGATGTCCATCTCATATATCAGAAAAAAATACTATTATGGCAAAAAGTAAAATAGGATGTTTATGTTGTCTTTCACCAATATTGTCTTAACACATGAAACTACCACTACTCTATACCTATCCCTGGTAGATTAAAGAAATGCTAGCTGAAACGATTTCTAGAATGTTAGAATTTATTGACACCATTTTATATTAAAACCTGTAACATAGATTTTTGCAGGAAGCACAGTTTAATAACGGCAAAGTATTCTAGGTGATGTTTCCCTTATGCTTTAAAAAACATAATAAGTATAACTGAATTTAAGTGTGAATGAAACAATCTACAAACAAATTTTAAAAACAAAAGCATATACTATATATAAGCAATGCATCAGTAAAAATATATAAACACTTGAAAATTTTTCTTTATGTACATAATGTAGTACAAAGGCTTGAAAGGGTACAATTAAAAAAATAAAATAACACGTAGACTATGTCTTAGGATCACAATTTTATAAATCTTCCACCAAGACTCTATATTTAAACAGTAAATAGCATTGTTGTATCCAGAAAATGAGTTATTACTCTAAAATGAGTAGTTCAGATAGGAGAGAAAAATGCACTAACCCAATCTGTCTTCTAAGTTCTAAGCATTTTACAGAATCTCAGGACAGTAATATTAACTGAACAGATTTCTGTCAAAAGCCTGGATCATACCGAAACAACTGGGGATGTACAGTATTTGGTCTTCTTATTTAGATAGAAGTGCTTATATTTTTTTAAGACTACACAAGCCACGTAAGTGTAAAAGTATGATGATAGAGATCTCTTTTCTGCTTTAGAGATCAGACATCAGCTTCATGAGATGATATTTTCAGTTTGATGCATTCATGTTTGTGGACTATTTTTATAAATTCCAGGTATAATGCTTTGTCAGGGCTACATGAAATGCCCTGGATAATTATATACATTTTTAGAACATGATAGAATTTGCATTTTTAACCAATGTGACTGTCACTGACCACTAAGACAAATACAGTAATTTGAAATGGGATCAATCACATTCTCTCAATCTCTTAAATTTTTAAAATAATTACATTACAGCACATATGTTAAAATACTTTTTTAAAAAAATGGTTTGCCCAAGGCATTTTTCTTACCTCCTGCCCAAGTTACTTGAGAGTTGTGGCGAAAAACAAACAGTAGGTGGCAGTCAAACCACTAAACTGCTTTTGAGGCTTTATGAACTGGAATCTGTTGTTAAGAGGAAGAGGAAAGTGGTATATTTTTCCATTTTAAAGAATTCTTTTTATAATTAATTGTGAAATACATTTCTAAGGTCCCAAGCTGCTGAAATAGTGAGCTGATTGCACCGTTAAGTGAAAGAGACTAGATAAAAGTGATTTAATTCAAGAACCCGTTCTGCTCTGTCTCTATAACTTTTATATTTTAAAAAAATGTCTCTGTTTTTACATTTTAATGGAGGTCTTTATGCAGTTTGTTAATTGTGGACATGATCAGCGCGTTCTTGGGCGGAAGCCCAGAGCTATGGAAGTCATGCTTGTGTATCTTGATGCAGATTTTAAACGGCCTGCAGGAGCTTTCCCCTTCCCTGATCTTATAGACCGAATGTGCAGAATCCCTTTCTGTGCCTCAGAAATAAACTCGTTTATAGGGAGGTTCCAGACAAGTAGCTGAAACACAGAAGAAACATTCTCTAAAACAGAGAATTGTGAACAACTGAAAACCCAGACAGTGTGAGTGAAAAGGAGTTTTGCATAAAAGGCCATGTCATCGCCATGAGAGGAAGGGCCTTGTCTGTCGGGTCACCCTGGTGTTCCCACAGTTGAGAATGGGATGCCAGGCACATAGTAAATGTTCAATGAATATTTGTGAATGAATCAGTGAATAGCTGAAATCCAAATCCTATTCAGTTGTCTCAGATGTCTATCCTAGAAGTTTTTGCGTTTGTTTCAGTTCACAGACAATGATAAAGTTACGTTTCCACTCCCCACCACTGTTCTTCCCCAAACATTACTGTTAATTATATCATTGGAAATTGACATGGCACTACCAAGACAACACAGCCTGACATGACTCCAGTCTAGTCTATTTGGAATGCCTTCCCTGCGAGTTACCGGCCAGCATTGTTTCTAGAAATCTATGCCCATGCTACAGAAAGAACACACTATGTAAGTCTCACTGGCCTGAAAGCTGAGGCAACTTGATTTACTTATCTGCCTGTGCCTCAGTTTCCTCATCTGAAACATGAGAACAGCAATAGTGCCTATATTAATAGACTTGTGGTAGTAACTAAACAAGAGAGTACATGTAAAAACCTTAGACTCTTGCGAGGCAGTAGTGAGTCCTCAATATATATCAGTTATTATCATTACATTTTATTATTATATTTGTTATTAATATTAATAACACTTTACCCTCATGTGTACATTTCAATGAGAATCACTGTGACAGTGAATGGACTTGGTAACGTAAAAAAAGGTTTTCTCATTAGAACCAGTAGCTCCATAACAAGAAAGTATGATATGGAAATGGGTGTGTTTTAGGTTAACCAAAAGCTAAACTTAGCTTTCCTTCCCTTCCCTTTCCTTTCCTTCCCTTTCCTTTCCTTCTCTTTCCTTCCTCTCTCTTTCTCTCTCTTTCTCTCTCCCTCCCCCTCTCCCCCTCTCTCTCTCTCTCTCTCTCTCTTTCCCCACCCCCCAAGCTTTAGGGACAGCCAGAAAATAACACTCCCTACCTCCTCTGCCCTGTGCCACCTCATGTCCCAGTCCAACTAAGCGCTGAACACATATGTCAAACATTTAAATAAGCTCACCTTAAAACAAGGACTCAAAAATTCTGATTTTGCATATTTTCTCAAATTTATACTTTAGTTCATTAAAATGATCAAATTAAGGACAATTAGTTTAAGAAGGAGACATTATGATTTCCTTCCTTTTATCCTTTGTTGAAACAGATAGCTGAATTTTATCAAAACTAAATTCAGATCCCACGAGGGCTTAAGTTTAGTTCAAACGTCAGAAAGGAGGCAACTCAAGCTGTGTTTACAATCTGGCAGTTTATTTCCCTCCTATGCAGATAGCAGTGGGCAAGCCCTACAGATCAGATTTTAAGGTAGCAGTAACAGGCATTTCCTCATCTCACTCGGAAATGTTCAGGGAAATAAAACCCTTTTCTTCAACCCATCCATTCATTTCTCTCCTCCTATGGTAACCCATCTACAAGATTTTAGTAAAGAACTGTGAATTAGTCAAGTCTAAAAAACAAAGAAATTAGTAATTAGATGACTTTTTGTTCCCTTTTTCCAGAATCTTCCATTCTCTTAGGTGACTCTGAGGAAGGAGGTCAAAATATGGAGTTTAAGCAATTTAAATAAGAGACATTGAGTAATTTAAAAATGAGACATTCAGTACAAGACCCATTCGTTTAAATTACGTGAAAATCCAAGGTAGACAGTGTGTAATTAGGAGTCGTGTAAGACCTCAGGCAATTTCAGTGGGGGTTAGGAGATTGCTTTAATAGAATATGACAAGGTTCCTTTTGTTTTTCACAAAATATTGTATTCCCTCTTGAAATGTAACAAATCCTTAATGAAATCACAGCCCCTTTATTGTTGGGGAATACTTTTTATGTTTTGAGAGATCAGCAATGTCAAAACAATTACTGCAAATTAATGATGGACGAACCTCAAAAGATTTAGAGGTTGGTTAGTTCAAACATATGAAGCCTCATGTGAACCTATTTGAAGGCTCTAGTCAAAATCTTACCTGATAAGGTGCTCCCATGAGAGATATAAGGGCCGATGTAATGCAGGGTTGCTCCGGGTAGAAAATACTGGGCAAGGAGAGAGGAAATCTGATTTTTACTGGTTCTGTTATGCACCTCCTGGATTAGTCCAAAGAAATAACTAGGAATCTCTGAACATGCTTTTGTCTTTGGTTTTCTTTTCTTTGTTTGTTTGTTGAGGTTGTTTATTTATGAAAAGAAATAAGTTATTTTCTGCAAAGAACTGGAAGACTTTTTGGGAAAAAATTTTTTATAGTTTATAAGTGTAAAGTAAAACCCATGGCTGGATTAATAGTAGTTTCTGCTAAGCTACAAACACAGACTTTTATTTAGTCCTCAAATAGTGAAATTACAGGTTCTGGCCAAGTCCATAAGCAAAATTATGGTGGTAACTGTGGATATTATAGCCAATACCACATTTATTTAATGTGATTTATTAATAGCTAAGAAAATTGAGGAAGGAGCAAACCAGAAATTTGCTTTATAAGTAAGTCATGCCAAACTAATCTCCTTTCCTTGTGTTAATATATGGATGCACAGTGGTAAGTCAATACAGAATCGTTGCAAAGTGGACTTCTTGACTTTAGACAAATATGAAATTAACTAGCCTGTACTATCCTGAACTAAGAAAATAAGTTTAGGCCGAATGACGATGTAAACCTAAAGTGCTCTGTAATTTTTCCAGTTTTATTTGACTGCTTCTTCTTTGTTTTTTTTTTCAATAAGGTTGGAGTCATAAAAGACATGCCTATCAAACCCCCAGAGAACAAAAACCAAAAAAGAGTGGTAGGAAGACATGTTGGATGACACCATCCAAACACTTAATAAGCTAGAAGATATACTAAATCATATGAATTTTAACAGGAATAGAGTCCTTCATTTATGTTCAAATGCACACACATACAAACTGCACACACATATATAAAAGGGACATTGATGTTTGGTGGTTTGTATATAAATGGCCATGGTCTCTAGTTGACTAACAGTATCACATGACGGCCAAAAATAGGAATATAAAGACAGTTCACATATAGATGTGCATGTCAAGTACTGTTCCAAACCATTCATAAGCATTATTTTATTTATTCCAAGTATCATTGTTTTATGGATGATAAAACAGATGTAGACAAAGGGTAGGTAACTTACCTTGGGGCAGAGTTAGGATAATGATGCCAGCATCTGCCCCCAGAGATGCTCTGAATCTCCACTTTCATGACTTTCAGTTCAGGGAAAGTAACTGCCCATTGTTCTCTGGGCTGGAGTCTGGCTTTTAGTTCTCTGTACATCTTAACAGGGAAAGGGATAAATGCAATATAAACATAGAGAGGCAAAGCTGTAGGAAACAGAGATACTTGCCTGGAGGGGAGAAAACTTGGTGAAGTTGTGATAGGTGTCCTCAGATGTCTAGACTAGAGATTGTCAAGGAAAATACTATACTTATTTATGTATTTCCATAGGGATGGAAGTCACAGGGAGGCAAATTTCAATCCAAAATATGTTCTTTCCACATAAACAACCCAAACTAGGATGTGCTGCCTTGTGAGATATGAGCATCTCATCTGTGAAATGATCAAGAGGATCCAGATCAAGGAGATGTGACATGCATGGTGGGAAGTTGACCCAGACGGTTCTCAGGGTGCCTTCCAAGATACAAAGTTTTGGATAATCAGGGAAAAGTTAAAATTGGAAACACTTGTGAACAGCTTTGCTCCCTCCACCCAACACACACACACACACACACACATTTTCCTCTCTCTCCATCTATATCTTTATTGAGAGCAATTACACTGGATTTACAGCTACTAGATCTGAATTCTTAACATTTTACTTCAACATTTCTGCATCTTTAGATTCTCTTTCTGTAAATAAGAAAGAGAGGAGAAAATAAAGGTGAAAGAAAGTAAGGAAGAGAAGGAAGGAGGGAAGGAGGGGAAAATGAAAACATAAAATAAGGAGAATAAGAAAAATAAATTTAGTCATGATACTCTCTTCCTAACTTTCTAGACTTTTGTGAAACTGCCATGAGATAACAGATCAGCAAGAGTTTGGGAAAAGAGAAATACATATATTTAAAGCACTCTGTAAATTCAAAGCATTGAAGGATTATTTGTCTGCAGCAGTTTGGCTCAGTATTCTGTGTGAAACCTAGATCATGGGTTTGGTACATATGGAATGGTTAGCTGCATCCTGTTCTTTGATGACATCCTCTGTGCCCAAGTCAAATCTGGCATCTGGTGAACGGTTATTCTTGATTGTACCAGGGACTGTGGGGGAGAGTGAGAAGAGCTCAGTACAAAGCTGCCCCATCACCAAGTGACAACTCAAAATGGAATTCTTCATCATTGCGCATAGTGGTATCATCTCAGCACATAAATGGCCACACTTTTTTGTAACGGGATACTTTTCTGCAGGTGGGGAAATTTTACACTTAGATGAAAGACAGTTAAAATGGAAAATATATACATATGCCTACACATATATGTATGCATGTGTAGAGAGAGTGAGAAAGAAATCTCAGAATATGGTACTGAAAATAATAAATGCCCAAGTCAATGCCCAGTTTGCATGCATTTCCAACCAATGAAATATATGAACTCTTATTACCAGTCATCAGTACCTAGCATCTACCCCCTTACATTGACACCAACTTTAAAATAAAGCTACAGAAATCATAGGAGATAATGTAATAAAACAACACAAGAATCTTCTAAATATTTTAAAGTACAACTTTAAACTTAGCAAACCAAATGCTACTATTTGTACATTAGGAATGAAAACATAAGCAGTTGAATTATAAATGTAATAACCTTAAGGAGTTGGATATTATATCTGTAAATAAGATAACAGATGTAGTAAAATATAGAAAATGGAAATGATGTGGTTTATTTTTCAATTTACCTAGATTTACATTAAGAATGTACAACTGAATTTTGAGATCATAATTATAATATGGAGGTTGGAAGGTATTCAACAAGAGGAAAGCCCTTTAGCTAAGGGATTGTTTGGGGCAGGAAGTATTACATATTGCTCAAAAGAGCAAACTAAAGAGAAATAATATGTCAACTAGAATTGGGGTAAAACTACCAAGAATAATAAAATGTATTGAAAGCATTTCGTTCAATTGTCATCATGAATTTTCCAGCATGGAATCTTCTCATGATGTAGATTATTATAGTACTTTTTAAAGTAATAGCTTGGATATCATTCTAGAAAATTTTTTTTATTTGCTATTCAATTACTTGGAAAGTTATGAATCTCTAAATAAAGTGCTAAATATCCTAGTTTACACATATAATGGAAAACTTTTATAGGCCGTGTGGAAGATGGCTAACAGTTCACCAAAAGTCGTTTGTCCCTTCTCCCTAGGAATGTAGCTAGACTACATTTCTCTATCCCTTGCAGCTAGATGTGGCCAAGTGACTAATCTCTCACCAATACACTATAAGCAGGGTTTATGTAAGCATTTTTCACCTCACTTGCTTAAGAGGAAATCCCTGGCTTTGGGCTCCCACTCCTAACCCCTTCTCCCAGGCTCTAATAGTCAAAACTTGGAAAACAGTATGTGGAGAATCACTTGATGCAAATAGCAGGGCTGTCATCGACTGAGTCTCAGACCTTCCCTATCCACCCGAACCCCTCATCCTGAAAATGTTGTGTGAGAGAAATAAGCATTTTTATTTTGTAAGCTGCCTTATTATTGAGTCTCTTGTTACAGCAGCTTAACATTTTTATCTAATTAATACATAAGCTTTCAGAGTTATTGTCATTATCTTCTTGTTCACAAAAATGTTGGGCTTTAGGAATAAACTAAAATTTAAATATTTTAATAAAACATCTACAAAAAAATTACAAAATAGTTTCCAGGCAAGATGGTGGAGGTGGAGTAGGTAAACGCTGTGCTTATCTCTTCTCACAGCCACATCAATATTACAACTAAACTACAAAACAACCATCATTGAGAGTCACCTGAAGTCTAGCTGAACTGAAATCCTACAACTAAGGACTATAGAAGAAGCCACCTTGACACTGGTAGGAAGGGCAGAGACTCGGAATTGCCTGGTCCCATACCTGTGTGTAACCATTAAAAATCAAGAGGGATAACTCAGCTATGGGGATCCCCCTCCAGAGAAGCAAGGGATCACAGCACCACACCAGGCTCCCCAGCCCAGATCTCAGTGCTAGGGAGAGAAGTCCCCATAACTTCCAGCTGTAAAATCCAGTGGAAATTGTGGCTGAGTGATATGGAGGGCAGCTGTAGTCCTAGGTGCTCCCCTTAAGGGGCCCATGCATAGGCTTACTTGCTGATGCATGTACTTGCTCTGATATCCAGCACTGAGGCTCAAATGGTGCCAGAGACATATGGGGAGGAACTGAGTTGTCTGGCTGCAGGGCAAGGGCTGGAAGGGCAGTTTTCTCCCAGACAAAGGAACTGGTGGAACCCATTGTTTCTGCCTGGAGCCCTACCGCCTCCTGACATGCAGACACAGGCAGCACCATATCTGAGTTTCCTTCAACCTGGCTAACACCATTTGTCTGCCCCTTCCCACGTGATTCCCTGAGACCCCACCCCACCCAACTTTTGGGCACACCAAGCCATTTCCAATGGCTTTTGCATACAAGTGGCCTATCTTGGCTCATTCTGTGGAATTTCCTAAAATCCCCCAAAGGTTCACAAAACCCAAATAAGCAGCTTCTGGCTTCAGGGTGTCCCATACCTCTTGCTCAGCAGCCCTAAGCCCAGCACTAGCAGTAGCCTCTCAAGGCACCGCCAACCACAGCACAGATGGCAGCAACCTGCAGATTGCCTTGTGGCTCATGCCAGGTGGCCCCAGGCAGGGCACATGCTGCAGTTAAACTTGGCCTGCAATCAATCTCCTCCCAGGAGGCACCGGGGCTGGTATACCCAGTGGTTAGCTTCAGACAAGCTGGAGCATCATCACCTCCAAAGAGAACACATTCAAAGGGCAGATTAGACAAGCACCAGAGCCTTGTTAAAGAAAATCCTGCTCCAGCGCATCAGCCCCTGCAAAACAGCTCCTCCACTGCAGTCACAGCCAGTCCTCATAACCAATCAGACCAAGGGTCAATTCCTCCCATTGATGTACAAACAGCAACCAAGGCTTAACTACAACAAAAGGGCACACACAACTTACATAAGGAACACACCTGGAGCACCTGGCTCTGGTGACAAGGGAGAATGTGCCACTGGGCCCCACAGAGCACCTACTACCTAAGACCTACTAAGAGTGGGAGATATGGCAGGCCTACCTAATACATAGAAACAAACACAAGGAGGTATCCAAAACGAGAAGACAACGAAACATGTCCCAAATGAAAGAACAGAACAAAACTCCAGAAAAAGAACTAAACAAAATGGAGACAAGCAATCTACCAGATGCAGAGTTCAAAGCATTGGTTATAAGGATGCTCAAATGAGCTCAGAGAGAAATTCAACAAAGAGATAGGAAACATAAAAATGGATATAAGAAAATAGTTTTTAAAAACAGTCAGAAATAAAGAATGCAATAACAGAAATAAAAATACATTAGAGGGAAATCAACAGTAGGCTAAATGAAGCAAAGGATTGAACCAGAGATTTAGAAGATAAGGTAGCAGAAAACACCCAAAAAGAAGAGCAAAACAAAAAAGAATCTGAAAAACTGAGGATAGTTCAAGGGGCTTCTGGGACAACATCAAGCGTACCAACATTCACATCACAGGGGTACCAGAAGAAGTGAGAGAGCAAGAGGTTGAAAACCTGTTTGAAGAAATAATGATGGAAAACTTCCCTAACCTGGCAAAGGAAATAGACATACAAACCCAGGAAGCACAGAGTGTTCCAAACAAGATGAACCCAAAGAGGCCCACACCAAGACACATCATAATTAAAATGCCAAAGCTTAAAGACAAAGAGAGAATCTTAAAAGCAGCAAGAGAAAAACAGTTAGTTACCTACAAGGGAGCCACTATAATACTGTCAGCTGATTTCTCAACAAAACTTTAAAGGCCAGAGGGACTGGCACAAAATACTCAAAGTGACAAAAAGCAAGGATCCACAACCAAGATTCCTCTACCCAGTAAAGCTATCATTTAGAACCGAGGGACAAGAGTTTCCCACACATGAAAAAGCTAAAGTAGTTCATCACCACCAAAACAGTATTACAAGGACTCTTAGAGGGACTTATTTAGGATTAAAAAACAAAAGATAAAAAATATATAAACAATAAAATGTCAATAACTACATATCTATCAATAAGTACTTTCAAAGTAAATGGATTAAATGCTCAATCAAAAGACATGAAGTGGCTGAATGGATATGAAAACAAGACCCTTACATATGCTGCCTACAAGAGACCACTTCAGGTTGAAAGACACATGCAGACTGGAAGTAAAGGGATGGAAAAATATATTTCATGTAAATGTAAATGAAGGGGGGAAAAAAAGCTGTGGTAGTAATACTTACACCACAGAGAAAACACACTTTAAAACAAAGGCTATAACATGAGACACAGAAGGATCCAATAATCCCACTTCTGGGTATTTATCCCAAGAAACCCAAAACACTACTTTGAAGGGACACGTACATCCATATGTTCATTGCAGCATTATTTACATAGCCAAATTATGGAGGCAACCTGGGTGTCCATCAATGGATAAATAGATTAAGAGGAGGTGGTACATATATACAATGGAATATTACTCAGCCATTAAAAATAATGAAATCTTGCCATCTGCAACAACGTGGATGGACCTAGAAGGTATTATGCTGAGTCGAGTAAGTCAGACAGAGTAAGACTAATGCCATATGATTTCACTTATATGGGAATCTAAAGAACGAGATAAACAAACAGAAACAAACGCATAGAGAACATTTTGAGGGTTGCCAGATGGGAGGGGGTTTGGGGAATGGGTGAAAACATGGAAAAGATTAAGAAATACAAATTGGTAGTTACAAAATACTCGTGGGGTGTCAAGTATAATATAAGGAATGTAGCCAATAATATTGTATGTCTGGTGTCAGATGGGTACTAGATTTATCATGGTGATAGATGGGAGGGAGGTTGGGGGCAGGGTGAAAAAGGTGAAGGGATTAAGAAATACAAGGGATTAAGAAATAGTTACAAAATAATCATGGGGATGTAAAGTAAAGCATAGGGAATATAGTAAATAACATGGTAATAACATGTATAGTGCCAGGTGGGTACTAGTCAGTTTAAATTATATAAATATCTAATCATTATGCTGTACACCTGAAATTAATACAAAATAACATTGAATGTCAAGTGTAATTGAAAAATTAAAATGGGAGTAGAAAAAGGTGAAAGGGAATAGAGGTTCAAATTTTGAGGTATAAAACAAATAAGTCATGGGGATATACAGAAAATGAAATAGAGTCAATAATATTGTGATAGCATGGTACAGTGTCAGATGGTTGCTGGACTTATCATGGTGATCACTTCTTTAGAAATATAAATGTTGAATAACTGTAGTGTACACCTGAAACTAATATAATATTGCATGTTAGCTGTATTTTAATAAAAATCTTTTTTAAAAATGACATTGTTGAATATTATAAATCATGATCCAATATTTTTTAAATTTTATTTGTGATTATTTAAATTTCTAACAAACCAAATAAATCTGCTAATGATTATTATTATAATTTTATTTTCATTTTTTTAAGATTTTTATTGGGGAATTGGGGGGATGGGAACAGTGCTGGGGAATTGGGGAAAGGGGAACAGGCAAGTTGCTGTCGTTTTGTTCTTCAATCTAGTTGTGGAGGACGTTGCTTCACTGGCCCAAGTTGGCACCATCATTGCGCTCTTCTCTGGCGAGGCAGATCAGTCGCCGGCATCTGGACGGCCGCTCACGCTGGCTGCTGGCCACACACGGTAGCCCATTGCAATCCACTGCCACAGGGACTGCAGCCCACGCCGTCGCCGGCGACTCATGGCAGCCCAGCTCCAGGTTGAGCTGTTGTTCAGCATCTTAGCTGTGGAGGGCAGTGTCACTGGCCCTCACATGTGGGATCCGAACCGGGGCCCTCTGGCATCCCAAGCGAGTTCTTAACCATCGCGCCACTCGGCCGGCCCTATTTTCATTTTTTAAACAACTTGTTATAAGCTTCCTTTAACCATTCAGCTCTACTTTATGTTAAATATGTGATTTAATTAACAAAATTTCATTTTACATTAAACAAATTACAAAATAATGTTTTGCTATATCTCTAAAACTTAACTATATTGTTTATTTTGATTTTTGTTTTATTTTTATTATTTCATTCAATCATACAACTGTGAGCTTTCATAAAAGCAGAGTAAATTATCTGAGTTCAGAGATTTAGAGAACTCTCATTTCAGAGATGCTATCATCAACATGAAAATACTTCTGAATTTTCCCGAGTTATTTTTATATCCAAATTGTTTTAATCAGGTAACTGGGGTGGGGGTGGGGAGAATGAAGCTTACTGAGCAGAAATAAGTTAACATGAGAAGGCCTGTGACTGCTATGGTCCTTACAAGTTTGGTCCTTAGCTGACATCTGGAAATTAGAATTTCAGGAGGGTTCCCACCATTCCCCAACTGGTAATATTGGCTCACTGTGCCTAAACTAACTGTACAAACAATGTGGTTTATGCTGAACACCTGCTTTCCATCAGGGTGTCTGGATGCCTGATACAGGCGAGGCAGAGAGAGCCTATGTGACCAGTCCCCAGTAAAAACCTTGGGCAAGAGTCTTTTCTCAGCTTTCCTGATAGACAGCATTTCACACATGGTGTTACAATTTGATTTTGGAAGAATTATGTGCAGCCTGTGTGACTCCACAGGACGGGAATTCTTAGAAGGCTGTGCCTGGTTTCCTCTGGACTTTGCCCCATGCACCTTTTCCCTGTGCTGATTTTGCTTTGTACGCTTTAACTGTGATGAATCATATGTTGAGTCCTGTGAGTGTGTGAGCTCTCCCAGTGAATCACCAAACCTATCTGGAACTTCCAGTTTCCTAGTTCTCAGTAGCCCTATGAGGTTGGCAGTTCATGTGTCATCACCATCTTCACTCTCAGAATGAGGGATTGAGCTGCAGACTTGCCCAAGGTCAAGGATTGTAGAGCAGACATGAGTGAGACACAGGCCTTCTGCAGCCTAATCATTTTCTATTTCTCCAGAGTCAGTTTTTGCAGTCTATGTTTCTGGGAGCCCGGAAGTCTAAGTGAGTGCCTCGGGGGTCACCAGTAGGAGCGATGGACAAGGTCAGGTGGGAAGGCTCCAAATCTTCTATTTGACTTCGTCCAAGTGGCTCCATATTTATCAGTTTTATATAGAGGAGTTCTGCTTAAATTCGTATAAAGACAAGAATTCCATTGACTGTTAATACCACTGAATTACGTCTTTGGTTCCTTGTAGGTAAAATTTAAAAATCGATGCTAAAAATTCATTTTTTTTTAGTTTTACTTCTTAATGGTAAATAGTCCACCCATACGGAGGCTCACAGATTTCAGCAAATGACTCTAACATAGATTTTTACTCAGTCAGTAGTAATTATGTATGACTATGCCATAAATCTTTTATTCTGCTCTTCTTATACAGCATTTCCATGTTACTCTGTCACTTCGTTTGTCTTATACTTCTCTCTGGATCCCTCACTGCTCTCCTTTCTGTCACCCTGGATGCTTCTGTTTCTTTCCCACACACTAAGCCTAAACCTGAAATAGCTACAAGATCTACCCTAATTAAGTTGCACCTAGGCCACAAAAGGGCAATGGAAGATGAGCTATGACACATTTGCTCTCACCCCTTTCCATAGGCCTTATTTATCAGTCATGCCTACCAAATCGACTGACTGGTTCGGAAAACATAAACTTTTGGAGCCATACAGACTTGTAAATCTGATTTCACTGTTCTCTAGCTGTGTGGCCTGGGGTCAGTCAGTTAGCCTAAGTCTGAATATATCTGCAAAATGGCAATAATATCACCTCACCCATCCTGAAAAGGTTGAAAGTATTAAAAGAAACAGCACCAAATCCACAGGAGCCTCTGCTATATTTATGCAGCCCTACCACAATCATAGTCAAGTCAGCCTCCCCCAGACTTGGGGTCCTTTTCCCAGGGACTGATAAGGAAACCATAACGAGTGTTTAGCTGTTTGTTTACTCAGAAAAAAAAGAAGAAGAAAAAAAAAGAAAAATTTTTAGCCTCTTAAGACATGAAATATGCAAAATCCTGAGAGCTCCAGGATTGGAGCAGAGAAATATTTTTATGTTTTAGAGTAAATTACAGTCGTCCATCAGAAAGGAAGTGGGACGTAAGAGAATGACTCACAGCAGAGCAGAGGGATTGGCGGCTCCAGCGAGTCCTGTGTTCACACAGGCAGCTGGAACCAGCTGGAAAAGAGAGGCACTGGGGTTAGGTAAGCAGGAAGAGAGAGGAGAAGCACGATCTGTGATCATCGTTTCTGGTTTAGATTCAGACAAACGACAAAAGCTATCGATGCAAGCTTTAGCCTGTAGCTCAAAGAAAAAGCACCAACTTGTACCCACAGGTCACATTTCTTTACATCATGCTCCAAATGCCAACATATCTAAATCAGAAATGCAAGGGAGGATCTTAAGTGTTTCATTAAATATTTATATTGTAGTAATGAAAAGAGGCTTTAAGGAAACTGAATACTCAAGTATAAAAATGTGAGTTTTATTTGGTCTCCAGTGAAGTGTCTAGGATGACCTAACCAGCCTCCAGGAACAAAATCTTGCTCGTTTTACTTTATTTCAGTGACATCAGACATCATACATAGTGCACTTTATCCCCTATTCAGAAATACACCCTTTCACTCCATGACCAACATCTTAAGTTTTATCCTAGAGACTTGTCCTCTTGGAAATATCTGTTCTTAGCATACAGTTACATGCTTCTCTTGCCAACTCAGATTCACACAGCAGCCAGCAAGCAGCAGCTTTGAACCTCACTGATAGTGCGGTGATAGTGCGGACAATGGCAGAACCATGACAGCGATTGCCCCGAATGTGGTTATAGTGATGGTCTGAAGAGTTTGGCCTTTGAAAGTGACTTTTGTCACCAATCTCATACTGGAGTGGAGTGCCTCGGTTGCCTGTGAGATTGCCCTGTTGCTTGTGTCTGTTCCACCAGCTCTCAGCCCTTATTATTTAGTATGTATAACAACGTGCTAGGAGCTTATTTAAAATGCAAATTTCTGAACCCCGCTCTAAGTGAAGATTGGGCTCAGGAATCTGCTTTTTAAACCAACACACCAAAGGGTCCTGATGCAGGTGACCCTTGAACTACATTTTTAAAAGTGCGTTATCTCTCTAACCTGTAACATCTTGGCCCATACTTGTTAATGCTACTGTAAGAAATTCATGAGTTACAGTCCTGATGGAAGAACTAAAATAAGCAAAAGTCCTTAATACTGTAATGCTTGCAGGGAGTTTCTCTCTTCTTGGCTTCTCAGATATTGCTGGGGGCTTAGCTGGGGGTTCATATGTAGGCCATGGCCAGACAATGAACTCCACAAGAAAAACCGTTCACAAGTATAAAAGTTGGACGGATTCAGAAGTATTCTGGAAGAGCTGAAAAGCATGCTGTTATGTTGAAGGTGGTCAGATGTAGCTTGTTATGATGAAAAGTTTCATCTGGGCCTCATACATTTGGAGGGATATAAAGGACGGCAAGTCAGGCTCTTTCCCTCACTCCCAGCGTCCCAGACTTGAGGTGTTTTCAGGCTGTGACAAAGGCTCGTCTAGTACCTTTCAGTTCCAGGAGTATTCATTCCCTGCTGTCTTCATTCTGTGCTAGACATCTGTACCTACATGCTTAATGCTCAATAAACATGTACTTGCTCATGCTAAATTATGTGTGAGTATGGTCACTTGTGTGCAATCCAATGAAGCAGAAGAACGGACATCTGTACGCATTCCATCTTTCACTGGCCAACTTCCTATTACCTCCATTGCTGAGACATCATCCTCAGGGGCTCCATGACAATTTCCTTCACTGATGGACTTGAAAGAGTTACATGTATCTCCTTCTGTGCTGACATCACATGCATACTATGTGTCACACACTATGCTAGGTGCTGTGTATTTAAAACTATGACCAAGACGTGATCCCTGCCCCTGGGAAGCTCACAGCCTAGCGAGCAAGGCAGAAACAGCACAATTATTGGCAATGCAATTTGACAAGTCCTCTAATAATATAATGTTATTTATGGAAGCACAAGGAAAGGCAGATTGAGTGGGTTGAAACAGAAAAGCTTGGGAACATGAGGAGGCCTTAGAGAGGCGGTAACAGTGAAGCAGGAGTGGGGAGCACGACAAAGAAGGAGAAAGCATTCCAAGCACAGCAAACAGCACGTGCAGAGACTCAGAGCTGTGGACGGCGATGGTGTCGAGAGCAAAAGGAGAGCAACAGGGGCAGTGACCAGAGAAGCAGAACACAGTCAGGTTGTGAAGGGCCATGCTAAGGGGTTTGAGCCATCTCCTATTGGAAGCAAGCAGGGAAAATTTCACCCAGGAATACAACTTGTGGACAGCAGGTAAGAGAGATAGAAGAAAATGAAAACTGAAAGATTAATTTAGAAAATTTGCAAATCTCTAGGTCAGAGCCAGACCAGAAGGTTAGGCAGCAGAGGTGAAGACAATGGCATAGATTTGAGAATGTTTTAGAGACCAAGTCCATCATCCTTTCTAATCAGTTGGGTGAAAGTATGGAGAGAGAGTCTGACCTTGGATAAGAGTGTAGCCACATGCTACAATGTGGAATTATTAATTAATCAGGGAGTAGGTTTGGTGGAAAACATAACAATTTGCCATTTTTTGGGGGTAGGCAGGTTATTGATCTAATGGATTTAGAGGTAATCTGTTATAATGAGGCTTAGTTCATACAGGGTTGACAGGTTTAAAGGGAAAAAAAGCAAAAATAGTGGTTTGTCAGAAAAGTCATGATGTATTTTTCTATGTTTTTCGTTGCAAAAATGCATCATGACTTTTTTGACAACACAATAATAAACAGGATCACCAGGTAATCTTTCTTTTCAGAAAAACATTCGTTTAGTACAAATATGTCCCATGCAATATTTGGAGCATATTCATACTAAGACTTATTAGTAAAATAATTCTTGTCTATAGACATGCAGATTCTGCCCTATTGGGAAGATGTTCAACAGATCTTGTCACTTCCCCATGAAAAAAACAGTTTGCCTCCATTTCTCATTTATTTTGATGTTGGTCATGTCTAACATGTCTGTCCTTTGGATTCTCTTTTAAATTCATCTGTGTTCCCTCATTGGTGAATGAGTTAAGGAAAATCTTTAACATGTGTTGACTTTACATCTGTGTGAGAGTCATGATTTTTACTTTTCTGAAAACTGTATTTTAAACAGAGCCAGGAACTGAGTCCTCTGCCATTAAGGCCTGAACAACTTGTTACGCTGTAGCTGCAATCACCATCTGCAAAGCCCTTCTCCGCATTTCCATTCTCCAATGTATTTTCTCAATTGCATTTTTCTGACACTGGTTAAACTGAGGGCTTTGTACATGTGCAGAAAGCTAATCAAGAGTCATTATTAACTGTTCTGGAAAGTTAATAACTTCTAAATTGGAGGGACATTATATGATAATCTGAACAAATTAATCATTTACAAAGCAGCAGAAACTTAGGCCATTTTCAATTTGCGAAAACCTGAGAAATGAAAATGTGGCACTGAGATAACCCAAACAGGCACCTAGAACACAAACATGGTGGCACCTTGGCCTGTCCTGCTGCCAAGCTTTTCCTGAGAAACCCAGCCTGCCCCTGTCTCCTCTGGTAGGGTCATGGGTCACTGTAAGTCCTCCTCACTCAGCCACTCCATCAGCATTTATTGAGTGCCCACCCTAATACTCAGCACCCTGTTGGAATTATCTGCCTGTCTTTGGGGCTGTGTCTATCCATCTTTGCATCCTCAGCACCTAACCCAGGACCATGGACTGGGACACCAAGACTGCCACTTCTTCCACATTAGCATACAGTGATTCCAGAATAATAAACACTCTTTCATGAATCATCCACATTCCAGTTAGACAAATCCATCCTTATCTGGCTAAAAGCACAGGTGTGTCATTGTAGCGTTATCTTGCGTACAAACCTCTACTGACTCTGCACCTGACCAGGACCAAGCCACAGCTCTGGGACCATCGCAGTCGCGGCCCCCCTTGTGCTCTTAGTGAGGAGCACCCTGCACCCCTCCCCTCTATGCTCTGGCACACCCCTTACCCCTCACTCAAAGGTGGAATTCTATTCATCTTTTCTATTCAGCTCACCCAGTACCTCCTCTGTGAATTCTTCCCCTGTCCTCTCACCCAGCTCCCCAACTCTGACCTCTACTCTCAATGCTGTCAGGTGGTGGTGTCATTTTTGTCTTCAAATCTGGGCCCTGCCATCCCTTCCATCTGTGTCCTGGAGAGCAGGGGTTATGTCTCAGTCAAGACTGTTGCTTTGAGCAGCCCTCAATAGGCACGTGTTGAATGTACATGGGCATGCATGCATCACTTTCTCAAAAGCAACAGAGGGAAGGAGCAAGGAGCCCAGTCCTACAGACTCACACTTTGTGTTCAAACTTTCCCAAATTACGCTTTTGCATGAATATCCATTTGCTAAAGTCCTGTCTTTAGGGAGAAGCCTCCATTCAGCTCTTGCACAAGCTGCCCCAGCAAGGCAAGGCCATTTTCCTGCCTCAGTGTGCTTAATAATTATGGCCGTGTAACACTGGACATCAAAGTGCCAGACCTGAGGCCAGCTTACCTGGACTCACACTCCAGCTCTGCTGCTTATGAGCTAGCTGTGCAATTTTGGACAAGTTACTGAACTTCTTCGTGCCTCGATTTTCTTATCTGCAAAATAGGTATGACGATAGGAACTATTTCACAGAGCTGTTGTGAGGATTAATTGAATTATTATATAAAGTGTTTAGAGCAGTATCTGGCATATACTTCAATAAATGTTAGCTATTATTATCATTATTAAATCTGAAATCATTTAATGTCCTTGAACATTATTCAAATTTATATATATGCAAATTCCACTAATGTATGCTCAATGATGCCAACATTAATCATATCAGAATTTGCCCCGTAAGCATATTTTGAGCACAGGCTAACGTGCCTGTATGCATAGGACTTCAACAGCCACTGTTTCACAGGCTAGCAGTGAGAACGTTTTTTGTTTTTTTTCAGTGAACTTTGCCCTGACAGTTAACAAATGATAAGAAAGTTCACTCGGTGGGATTTTAAAGGCAGCTAAATTGCCCCAAGTTTAGACTATCTGAAGCTCTTATGGCAAAGCTCATCCTGGCAGCAAGGTTACCAAATCCATGACCCCTGTTAGTTAATATGAAGGGGACGAAGCAGAGTAAGGGGAGACCCACATGAATAGAGAATGTGGGATGAAAGAGAAAGTGGTCCTCTGACATGCGGAAGATTTCTCTTGGGAAAAGCATACGAGCTTGTGAAACATGAGTTTTTAGAAGAGTTGCCTGTCTATTTTCCCCCCTTCTATTTTTCCACATATATAACTGCTGCTAATTACTCAGTCATTATTTAAGATGATTGTCTTAGCTTACTCACAAGCCAAACTGAACCAAAAGCATTGCAGAGGAACTCATTTTTCTGTCCTAACAAAAGCATCTTCCTGTTTACTTTCAAAGACCAAAATACCAAGAAAAGTATTTTCCCATGTACCATGTCATTAATTGGTCATCAACTCAAGGCAAAACATAACTTGCCAGCAAGTTATGAAATTGTTTTACAGTCCCTGTTTGCCAAACTCTACATTCATTCATAAATTAACCTCCAGCTGCCCAAGAGGCACAGGAAACTATTTAAAACTGGCCCTTTTTACTTTTGCATTACTTTTATCTGAATCTATTTTTAGTCAGCCAACTTATTGTCAAAAGTATTACATCAGTTCTAACTTCATTGTTAGAAATAAAATGGAGCAAGCTTTTTACTCCAACCTATATGATATATTTAGCATTTGGCTCCAGGATTATTTAAGGGAGTTCCAAGAGGGATAGGAAAACAATAAGGTAGTAATATTTTAGATTTCGTAGCTGTTATGGAATGAATTGTTGTCCCCCAAATTCACATGCTGAAGCCTCAACCTCTCCCACAGTACCTCAAAATGTGGCCATATTTGGAGATAGGGCTTTAAAGACGTGATTAAGTTAAAATGAGGCCTTTAGGGTGGGGCCCTAATCCATTCTGATGAGTGTTCTTAAAAGAAGATACTAGGACATAAAAAGAGACATTGGGGTTTGCATGAATAGAGGGACAACCACGTGAAAAGGAGCTTAGGGCAGCCATCTGCAAACCAAGGAGAGAAGCCTCAGAGGCAACCAACCCACCAGCACCTTGGTCTTGGACTTCCAGCCTCCAGAATTGTGAGACAATAAATATCTGAAGTTTAAGCCACCCAGTCTGTGGTATCTTGTTATGGCAGCCCTAGGAAACTAATACTAAGAATTCAGGTATAGTAATTAACTTGCTATGGAGTGACAAACCACATTTTTAAGCTCTGAGCCACTGTCAATGATACAGTTATCAACAAAATTAAGTACAGTAATACCTTGGTTTGCAAGCATAATTTGTTCTGGAAACAAACTACTCATATGGGAAGGCATCATTTGTTTACCAAGTTAAAATATGTTAGAAATCTTTGCTTGTCTTGTGGAAAACTCGCAAACCAAGTTACTCGCACTCCAAGGTTTTACTGTATTCATCTTTGGTCTCTCTCCCCTTTGGTCTCTCTCCTTTACCCAGTGCCCTTGGTCTGCATGGGAGCAGTTGCTGGGAGCCCCACTCTGTGCTGCTCTTCCCAAATGTGAGCTACAGGTCTCCAGCAGTCCTCCTCCCAAAACTGCTCTCAAATATTAGCCTGATGCACCAAAATCACTGAAGGGTTTGTGAAAACAGATTGTTGGGCTCCTCTAAGAGTTTCTGACCCAGTAGAGCTGACATGGGGCCCAACAATGTGCATTTATAACAAGTTGCTAGTGATACTGATGCTCTGAGAACCACTGTACCAGCCATCTCCCTACCTCAGCTGTACCTGTATCAAAAACAGTGACACGTTTATAAGCTTAGCCTGCTTGGACCTGGCAGGCTAAGCTTATAAATTAATTTATGCTAATGCAAATAAATATATTACCCCCCCCCAGGGTATTTGATTTCATAGGGTCATTTAGGAAGAGTATTAATGATGGTTGAAAATATCTTGCTATAAGTCATAAGCAGGCTATATTATTTAGGGCAGGCTAATTGCTGTTACAGGTAGCCCCAAATCTCAGTGGCTCAGTAAAAGTTTATATCTCACTCACAGAACAATGTAGGCTGTGGCGTGTGATGGTTATTCTGCTCCATGCAGTCATTAGGGACCCAGGTTCCTTCCATTTACTGGCTCCCCATCCTCGATAGCCTTGGAGCCCTTCACTGGAACCTCTATCTGGCAGCAGATGAGGGAAGAGAGGAAATTTGTAGGAGATTCTTAGAGGCCAGGATTTTCACCCACATTCCACATCTCTATCATTTCCACCCATGTTCCATTGGCCAGAAAGCAGTCACATAATCCATTAACTATGAGGGAGACTAGACAAAAAGTCGGGCTGAGAGGGAAAAGGAAAAAAGGGTTGGTGGGCAACCACCCAATCTCTTCTACTGGGTTGTCAGAAAAGTCATGACGCATGTTTGCAACATATGGCACTAGTTCATTTTTGGAAGTTCTAGAGTCATTCACATCTATGTTATTGCTATGTCATTTGACAGCTGACAATTCTAGCTTCACTCTAAAAAAAAAGCTGAGCGATTTGGTTGAGTTTTGGAGAGTTGAAGATGGAAGACCAAACTGCATTTTTACCACATTTTACTGTTTTACTTCCATAAAGGGAAGAACACGCATCAAGCTTGTGAAAAGTTGCATAAAGTTTACAGTGACAATGCTCTACAAGAACGTCAGTGCCAACGATGGTTTACGAAATTCCATGTTGGTGATTTTGATCTCAATGACGCTCCTCGGTTAGGGAGGCCCACCGAGGTTGATGATGACAAAATAAAGGCATTGATCAAATCAAACCCATGTTACACAACATGAGAGATTGCAGATACATTGAACATCCATCATTCAAGCATTCATGACCACCTGAAGAAACTGGGATATGTAAGCAAGCTCGATATTTGGGTTCCACATGAACTCAAAGAAGTTCATTTGACGGCGCATATAAACATCTGCAGTATGCTCATTAAATGTAAGGAAAACGATCCGTTTTTGAAGCGACTGATAACTGGTGATGAGAAGTGGATTGTTTACAACAATGTGGTACATTGTTTATAACAATGTGGTGAGCAAACGGTCTTGGTCCCAACGTGATGATTAGCCTCAAATGACATAGAAAACAGACATTCATCAGAGGAAGGTTATGCTCTCAGTGTGGTGGGATTTTAAAGGTGTCGTGTTTTCGAGCTCCTACCAAGGAACCAAACAATCAATTCGAATGTGTGCTGTTGGCAATTGGACAGTTTGAATGAATCCATCATCCAGAAATGTCCAGAGCTGGTTAATTGTAAAGGAGTTGTGTCCCATAGCAGCAACGCAAGACCACACACAAGTTTGATCACCCGTCAAAAATTATTGGAGCTTGGATGAGATGTGTTGCCACACACACCATACTCACCTGACCTTGTGCCATCAGACTTCCACTTGTTTCACTCTCTTCAAAACTCCTTGTGTGGTATAACGTTCAATTCAGATGAGGTTCAATGCACCTTGTTCAGTTTTTTGCAAATAAATACAGGTCCTTCTATGAATGAGGAATTATGAAGCTCACTGAAAGATAGCAAAAGGTTATCGAACAAAACAGGCAATATGTCATTGATCTTTGTTCTTTATATAAATAAATGGCCTTTGAAAAACATAGACAAAATACATCATGACTTTTCCGACAACCCAATACATGGAACTTCCATGAAATCATAAAACCAAGGCAATTTCAAAGCACCAACCATGTAGACTTAGGTCACTTGGCATTCTTGGAAGAAAACTATGCAGTTGTGCTAATTGTCCTAGCTTCCTGGTGCTGGGCCATGACACAAGGTATTTGGGTATCCATGCAATCTCAGATAAATAAAATAATACTCAGGCTGAGTAGATGAAAATGGTCAATATTCGTGTGTCCAAACCAATTAATCTGGAAGCAAACATTTGCTGGAGAAAAAGACTGGGCAGAGGAAGAGATAGCATTTGCCAAGGACAGAGCTACATATTATACATCAACTCTATCACTTCATCTTGATAACCCTATGGAGTGTGTACTATTATCCTAATTTTACAAATGAAGAAAGAAAGGCCCAGAGGAGGTAGGTGAGTTGACCCAGAAAGGCTAAGTCGGGTCAAGATTTGAACCCGGGGCAGTCCGAATGCAATGTCCAGTCTGTTTTTCCCCTTTATTATACTGCCTCAGCTTTGGCAATACATGTTGTATAACTTTTCATTGACTAAGTTAAGCCAGTTAAATTTATCCCCAGAAACATGTCAACTGTCCCCTTGGCTCTTAAAGCACCAGCTCTGGAAAGAGAGGGCCCCACTTTCACCAACTGGGTCCTTGGTCTCTCCGAACCTCAGTGACCACATTCATAAAGTGAGAGACATCTCACTGTCTTGTGAGGGTACATAATACACGTCAGAGCACCTGGGACCATCCTGACATCCTCATGTGATGCTGGTGGGAAGTGGCTGCTATGAACTGACACAGACAAGGGCTGGGGGAGGAGAGGTGTTAGTTCCTTCTGTTCTGAGCCTAATGTCAAGCATTTTATGCACATGTGGGCACTTAGTAGAGATTGGTGGGTGTGGAGGTGATGGTGATAAAAATGAAAGCAAGTGTAACACATTGACAAGGGGTTTCATTGCACCATTATCTGGAAGTGAAAAGTCACATTCCAAGTTTCATCCTGGCTTATCCAATCCTGCTTGATAACTGGTACTGAACAGGATCACGCTAAGGGCAAAGCCTGACCCGAGATCACGGCTGCTTGGTCCTTCTGCTTCCCCACAGCGGACTCCTGTGGGCACACACTCAGGGCCCAACTGTCCCATCCCACCCGCCTCACCAGCCTTCCCTACAGTGTTGCTCAGGAACTTTCCTCCACTCGCTGCCCCAGACCAGTGCTCTCCTTCAGGCTATGCTTCAAATCATACATGGCATCCAGGAGCAATTTCTCTGCCCTCTGAGCTGACAGGGTCCTCTGAATTTGCACCTCCTTGGGGTACTTATTCCTGCTCTTTGCACTAGAAATGAATGAGCACACTCCCACGGAAGCAGCACAGTAGAGTGAAACAAGGAAAGGCTTTTGTGTCACAGAGCCCTGCCACTTTCCAAATAGGTGACTTCAAGTCAATCATTCATCTCCCTCAGTCTCCACATCCTCACATGTAAAATGGGAATATAGACCTCATGGGGTTCTTGTGAGGGTTACACCCTTAACCCAATGCAAGGTGCACAGAAATGCTAACAAAATGATAGTCCCCTTGGCCTCTCCTCCTCCCAAGCAGCTCACAGAATTCTGGAGGGCACAAATGCTCCTAATTCATCCTGCTGCCCCCAGTGCTCCACACAGAATGGGTGCCCGATAAACATTTGTAAACAAAGAAATAGCTGTACTCAGGGCACACAGTCATTTACCGAACATGAATGAACAGATTAATTGCTCTGTGTTTTCGAATGTCTCTCTTTCCTCTTGTCTTTCTTCTCAAGAGATGATTAAAAGGACATGGTCTCTCAATTTCATAGGAGAGAAAAATTATACTAGTCAGAATCGCTCACTAATTTTCCGAAGCTCACCCAGGCTTGGGCTGGCCCCCTGGGAGACATTACGGTGGCTCCAAGGGAGGCAGCAGCTGCTGCTCCAGCCTGCCATGCCTGGGCCTGTTCTGTGAGGCAGAGGTGCTGACAGGCTACTGGGGAGAGGGGCTGGCCTCCTTCTCTGCAAGTGGCTGTGTGGATGCTGGGGCAGTGACCACAAGGAACAGTCAGGACGCGGTCACCTAATCTACCATGGCCAGGCACTCCGAAATTCTGAGAGCAGTCCCAGTGTGGAGACATGGGCCTCCCTCTCTGCCTGTGCTTGTCGTTAATGGGTCTTGACTTTGGCTCAGAATATGAGGTTTCCACAATCTGTTTCCCACAATGTGTGAAGGAGAACTGAACATGGCTAAATTCTGTCTTGATGTCATGGTGAGACTCAAGAAGTGAGATCCATTCTCCAAAGTGCTCAGGAGGCCACCGTGCCTAGTTCCACAGCGCTCACCCCAAAGCAGCTGCAAGATATGGATGGAGCTGTGGAAGCTCAGAGAAAGAGAGAGAGGGGCGGGGAGACAGGGAGAGAGGAGAGAGAGAGAGAGAGAGAGAGAGAGAGAGA
>NW_017731555.1:198887-201269 GCF_001890085.2 Hipposideros armiger | reverse complement strand
GAACTAGCTAATAGCCAAATGGCTTTATAAGTGAACTAGCATTATCCCTGAAATTTCAGCATGAACCCGCCTTCACAGCCCACACCTGTAGGGCAATTTGGTAGGTAAACTAGCCAGTTACAAGGTTCTTTCAGTACTTACAAAGCGAGGTGTCTTCAGGTAACTACACTCACATAATCCTCAACTCTCTTCTCCACACAGAGGCCAGTGAGTTTCTTTCTACTTTGACTAGGAATGCTGCACAAATGATGACTTAAATGGAACTCTTTTTTATTTTGATTTGAGGGAGATGAGTCAGAAGAGATTATATATGACATCTAAGAACAAAGCTGACAGAGGGAGGAGTTACAGTAGAGTATGGAGAGGTGGAAGGGGGTTCGAGTCTCAGGTAAAGGCCCGGGGAGTGGCACCCACCGTCCCTGCCACAGCCAGGAGCCCCTGGTGCCTGCAGGGTCCACCTCTCTTTGGCTTATAGCCAGGCACACACCTGCCCACGTCCAGAGGAATTCATAAAAGTACAGCAGAGGCGAGATCTGTTTCTGGGATTAGTGTTTACAAGCCCCGCCTTGGCCCATGTGTAGTGACTCGTATGGATAGCCCGCAGGTCCCCTGAATCTGGGGTGCCTATTTGAAATATTACTATTTCCTCTGCCCTTGCTGATTTCCTTTACTCTCAACCCAGCTTCTCTGCTTATAATCCTGCTGGCCATTTGCTGTTTTATGTCTGATTGAGTTCTTAAAATCTGGACTCACTGGACTTCCCTGAGGTAGAGTACTTACAGAGACCCTTGAGAGACAGGACCCAAATATTTGGCAGTTATCACCCCGCTCCCCAACCACACCCACATCTCTACATGGCACACATGGATTCTCGTTGCTGGGCTCTCACACTCCAATTGCCATTCAAGTCCCTTCATACCAGAGTGAAAAGACAGGGTGAAAAGAGAAGAGAAGAGAAGAGAAGAGAAGAGAAGAGAAGAGAAGAGAAGAGAAGAGAAGAGAAGAGAAGAGAAGAGAAGAGAAGAGGAGGGGGGAGGGGAGGGAAAGGGAGAGGAGGGGAGGGGAAAGATATTAATCAGAGATAAAGTCACCTATGCAGGAAATATTCAGTTTTACCCCCTCCCCTTATGGTGGCTTTATCTAAAAAGGACTTACATTTTAAGTGATAAAATATGCATGCAAAGTTTCCCAGCCCTCTGCCAGTCCACCTCTGACCCTACCTTCTGCTGCGACTTGAGTAAACTTGAACGAGTAAATAGGAGTGACATTATTCTTTAACATTTCGTTTATGAGAAAAAGAAATATGCATTAATGGAAAGGGGGAGAAAAGTCCACCAGTAGGCGCCCCCTTATTTGCTTAGTGTGAATAACAGTGAAGACACAATTACAACATGGCATTTTAGCAAGAGCATAAACCAAATCAGGCTATAAGTGGGCAATTCCCCTTCTGTTCCAATATGCCCCAATTAACACAAACTGAGGGAGGAATAAATTTCAACAGGAACAGCTTATCAACATACAATTAGCACTCAATAATTTATCCCTGTAATGCCAGATCAAATAAAAACATGGTGTCATAAATCACTTACTCAAGCAAGCCACCAACCCCTGTGCTGAAATGATCTTTTGGTTGATTTGCTTTCTATTCACCACCCTTCTGCCACAACAGGTTTTTGTTTTTGTTTTCCCTTTCTCAGATCCAAGACAGCAAGGCAGCTGCAGTGGCACTTACTACTCTTCCGAGTTCAAAGTGATATTAACCATAAACAGAATTATAGTGAGGGCCAGCTCAGACCCACAGAGCATGCACCTAGCTCCAGATAGGCCAGCCACCAAACAACTGCAGATAAATAAGCGCCTGGTCCTTTAAGATTTCTAAGGAAGGGAATTCCTCATGCATCCTTTCTAACGTATTTTTAGATCTCTCAATCCTTAAAGGTAGAAGAGTTTCCATCAATCTTCCATCCATAGCTTCTATTTTAATTTAAGTCAATTGAGATTGGTTCTGTGGAAATTAAAAATAGCCTGTCATCATCCTCTCTATAATAAGGCCTATAAATCTAAAGGCAATCATTTTGTCCCTTGAATGCCTTCTCATTAGTTCTTTCACCACCAAATCTTAGTCCTTTAAAACCTTTTGTGCTCTTCATCACCTCTTTGTAGTCAGATGTGTTCTTCATCCTTTTCCTGCTAACTCTTTCCCAGACACCTGAGCAAATGATTTAGCTAAAGAGAACTCTGGTGGAAAACTGGGAAGTACAGTGCAGCCTCATTTCCCATGAGTCCCATATTTACAAATTCTCCTACTTACTCACATATTTTTTTGTAACCCTCAAATCAATACAGACAGTCTTGACTTAATGATGATTTGACTTACAATAT
>NW_017731555.1:193739-196672 GCF_001890085.2 Hipposideros armiger | reverse complement strand
AAAGAATGCCTAAGTAATTAAGTCTCCATAAAATGCCTAAAGGACTGTGTTCAGAGAGCTTCCTGGTTTGTGACTACTCAGAGATTGGGGAGAGTGCCTCCCTCAGAAAGGGCATGGAAGCTCCTCCCCTTTTCCTCACACCTTGTTCTATGCATCTCTTCCATCTGGCTGTTCCTGAGTTGTATCCTTTTATAAAGAACTGGTGATCTAGTAAGTAAAACGTTTCTCTGAGTTCTGTGAGCCACTCTAGCAAATTAATAGAACCCAAGGAGAGGGTAGTAGGAACCCCAATCTATGTATATAGTTGGTAAGCTTGTGATTGGCATCTGAGGGGGAGGGAGGAACTTGGTTTTGTAGGGCTGAACCCTTAGCCTGTGGGATCTGATGCTATCTCTGGGTAGATAGTGTCATTACATGTAACAACATGGTGTTAACACCATGGAATGAAGACACCCAGCTGGTGTCTGAGAATTGCTTGATGGTATGTGGTAACCCCTTACTCCAAACACGCACATGCAAATTGGAATTGGTATCAGAACGTTAGATGATCACTACCTTGATTTATTAGGGATTACAGAATGGTGATATTCTAATTGTATCTTTCCTTCTTGTATTATCTGGGATCCTTTTATAAAGTGGATTTCCTCTGGTTGATTATTTGGTTACTGCAAGATACAACTCATAAAAGAAAAGGCAGAATGAAAAAATTATTCATCCACTATGTGAGCTGGCTACTTATCATCTTCCAAAGGTGACCAATGATATTTCCTGTTTTTAATTATTATAGTCTGATATACTTAAATGTATTTTATTGGGTTGTTGGAAAAGTCATTATGTATTTTTTCTATGTTTTTCATTGCAAAAATGCATCACGACTTTCCTGACAACCCAATATGTGCTTCAATCCATTACAATTACTACTCTTGCTGATGTTTAAATGACCAATATTTTAGCCAATGGAAACTTCTTTGAATTGGCTCCTTTTTTCTCACCCAACACAATTAGTCTTTGAAAGCTTTCTTGCTCTGTATCATGGCAGGATGTTCCAGGTGTATCTTGTATTATACATTTCCTGTCCCCAGCCTATAATCAGCCGTTTCTCTAAGAAATGCTGGTTCTTGAAAATTATATTTAGAGATGACAATCTGTGCTAAATGTGTTCATTGCTAATGGATTGTTTATTGTTTCTTGGCCTTTTTGGTGGCTAGAGCTAAGAAAGATATTTTTAAAGATAAAATACCTCATGAGTTTAAACTGTTAATTCCAATTCCAGTTCAAGACTACAGAGTTTTTAACTTAACCTCACAGACCTTACACCTAAATCTCATACGTCATACCCTGGAAAACTTGATACACAGTGACACTAACACAATTATTCATTTGCTTTGTCACATAATGAAAACATTACCAACGCTTTTTACCTAAAATATAATTACGGAAAACAGTTCAGTATATTTTTTCTTGGGTTATATTTGTTTGCTTGTTTGTTTTATTGCACTTCCTTTTGTTCTAAGTATATGCAGTAGTCTCCCTTTATGCACGAAGAATAGGCTCCAAGACCCCCAGTGGACGCCCAAAACCTCAGATAGTACCGCACCCTCGTCCGCACTATGGCTTTTCCTATACCTACATACCTATGATACAGTTTAATTTATAAATTAGGCACAGTAAGAGATTAAAATAATAAAAAATAAAACAATTATAACACTATACTGTAATAAAAGTTATGTGATGTAGCATTAGTAAGTAAAATAAAGGTTATTTGAACACAAGCATTATGATACCATGACAGTCAATCTGATAACCAAAAAGGATATTAAGTGACCAACAGGTGTGTAGCCTATGCAGAGTGGATACACTGGACAAAGGAGTGACTCATGTCCCAGCTGGACAGGGCATGGCAGTGCCAGATTTCACCATGTTACTTAGAACAGCATGTGGTTTAAAACTTATAAATTGTTTACTTCTGGAATTTCCCATTTAATATTTTCTGACTATGGTTGACTGCAGGTAACAGAAACTGAAGACAGCAAAAACACATATAAGGGGCAATTACTATAATATTCTCCAATAAAAGAGACCAGGGCTCCTCAGAGAAGTGGCCAGTTCTAGAGCTAGAACAGGAAAAATGCAAGACAAGCCTGAAACATCTTGTGGTGTGAGAAAGTAAAGCACTATTTAAAAAAGTGATGAACCTGTTGAAAGGACACAGAAGTCAACTTAAAGGAGCTCCCAGTGACTAAAGCTGGGACAAGTTGAGCAACAAAAAGATAATAATCATAACAGTAATAGATTATAATCCATAGAACATACAACATGCATGAGTCCATGTTAATCTAAATAAATAATTGAGCAAAAATAAACATCTAGCCCTTAAATATAAGAAAAGCAAGGGTCATATGTTTATGATCAGATATCTAGGCTCCAAGAAACTAAGTAACTTGCTTTTAAATTTTATTCTTTTCAGTTCTCTGATTACAAATAATTTAACAATTAAACAGGACAGCAGCCAAAGTAAAAGGAGACATACACTGAAATCTGTTAGCATCAGCTATTATAGTCATCCTTCTCTAGATGACATATTGTTGCTATATATAGTTTAGATATGAGTAAAGAGAATGTGATTGCAAGCCAATATTTAGAAAACAGCTAGGCCTATCACAACCACAACTCTGATGGGATGTCTTGGTGATGGATTTAGCCTTATAGTTTCTCAATTTATTTCTCTCTGGGATGCTTTTCTATTTAGAGTGCTAAATAACTTACATTTGATGGAGAGAGAAGGACACTTACTAATTGTAAAATCTTGGGTAAGTTATTTAACCTTTACAAGATTCCTTATCTACAAAATGGGAATAATAATAGCATCTATCTCACACAGCTATTTATGAGGATTAAATGAATCAATACACATAAAGAACTTGGCATAGTGC
>NW_017731555.1:189652-192859 GCF_001890085.2 Hipposideros armiger | reverse complement strand
GACAATTAAGTTTGTGAACTCATCCTAGGAAAAGTGCTACATATCTCATTGCTGAATATCACTACAGTCACCTTCAAAGTACTCCCCCTGGGAAGCTATGCACCTACATCAGTGCCTAGTCCAACCTTCAAAGCAATTTTGGAACTCTTTTTCTGGAATGGCCATCAGAGCTGTTGTCGTATTACCCTTGATGTCCTGAATGTCAACAAAATGTCTTCCTTTCAATATTTCCTTTATCTTTGGGTAAAGAAAGAAGTCATTGGGGCCAGATTAGGTCAGTAGGGAGGGTGTTCCAATACAGTTATTTGTTTACTGGCTAAAAACTCCCTCATAGACAGTGCCATGTGAGCTGGTGCATTGTTGTGATGCAAGCCATGTGATGGCAAAAAGTTCAGGTCGTTTTTATCTAACTTTTTCACACAGTCTTTTCAGCACTTCCAAATAGTACACTTGTATAACTGTTTGTCTAGTTGGTACAAATTCATAATGAATAATCCTTCTGATATCAAAAAAAGTTAGCAACATCATTTTGACCCTTTATTTGAACTGACAGAACATTTTTTGGTCATGGAGAATTGGCTAACTTCTATTGTGCACTTTGATGCCTTGTTTCAGGGTTGTATTGGTACATCCATGTTTCATCTCCAGTGATAACATGGCCCAAGACATTGCCTTGCCTCTCCAAAAAGTTTTGGCAAACCTCGACTCTCCTTTGCTTTTGTTCATTGGTGAGCTCCTTTGGGACCATTTTGCACACACCTTTCTCATGCCAAGATTTTCAGTTAAGATTTTCCTAACTGTTTCTCTATCAATGTTTACTTGGTCTACTATGCTTCTCACAGCCGACAGATTTGATGCACAACTCAACAAATTTTTGCAATGTTTTTGTCAGTTCTTCTCATTATTGGTTGCCCTGACCTCTCTTCATCAGTGATGCATTCTCTCCCCTAAGAAAAAAAACGTTTAATCCATTTGTACACTGCTGTTTTCTTCATGGCATTGTCCCCATAAACTTGGACTAACATGTCCCTGATTTCACGTCCACTCTTGCCAACTTTAACAAGCAATTTAATGTTTGTCCATTGCTCTAATCCAAGCTCAGACATTCTCTCATTGTCACACAAAAATATGCAACAACAATCATGAATGCCATTCATCAAGACACTGCCACATGTTGACATGAACACAGCTGTGAGACACTCATATACCAAGGTTATGAAACCTTACCAAGCTATTTATACAGTGTTACCAATGTAAGCACATGGTAGTGAGTTTGCAAACTTAATTGTCAGACAGCCAGGGAAAAGAATCTAGTAACCTACAAAGGAAAGCCCATTAGGTTATCATCAGACTTTTCAGCGAAACTCTACAAGCCAGAAGGGAGTGCAATCAAATATTCAGACTATTAAAAGATAGATATTACCAGCCAAGAATAATATATTCATCAAAGTTATCCTTTAGATATGAAGGGAGAATAAAGACCTTTCCAGATATACAGAAGCTGAGGGAATTTTCCACCACAAGGCTTGCATTACAGGAATTACTGAACGTTATTCTACCTGAAACAAAAAGACAAAATGATACAAAACTATCAGTAAGATTACTAGCAGACAAACAGAAGCAGGAAATGACAACCCCTACACAGAATATGCACTATACACTTAAACATAACATAAAGGGTAAAGAAGATAAAAACATAAAAAAAGAAAAACAGTTTGCTACTGCAACCCAAAAATGAAAAAATCACAGTATAAATAGGGATAATATGTGACAACAATAACATAAAAGGGGAGGAAGTAAAGGTCTGAATTTGCAAAATGGAACGGAGATAAGATGCATGCTGAAGAAAAAGAACTGCTGTATATATGAAACTTTCTTTTACATAAACTTAATGGTAACCACTCAAAAAAAAATCCAGAACTGAGACACATAACATAAAAAAAGAGGAAACAGAGAAAAAAAATCATAGAATACCACCAAACTAAAATAACAGACAGAAACACAAAGGCAAAGAAACAATGGAGACACCGAGCTTCCACAAAACAAAAGAAAATGGCTATAGGAAATCCTCATGTATCAATAATCACCCTAAATGTAAATGGACTGAACTCACTAATAAAAAAGCACAGAGTAGTAGACTGGATCAAAAAACAAAACCCAACCATATGCTGCCTCCAAGAGACATATCTCAGCTACAAAAACAGGTATAGACCCAAAGTGAAAGGGTGGAAAATGATACTCCAAGCAAATGGCATCCAGCGAAAAGTGGGTGTAGCCTACTAATATCTGACGAAAGAGTCTGCAGAATTAAAAAGGTAAAAAGAGACAAAGATAGACATTTTATAATGATAAAGAGAATAATACAACAAGAAGACATAACATTTATTAATGTATATGCTCCCAATCAGGGAACACCAAAATATATAAAGCAACTACTAACAGAACAAAAGGGAGAAACTGACAAAAACACAATTATAATAAGAGACCTAAATACACCATTGACAGCTATGGATAGATCATCCAAACAGAAAATCAATAAGGAAATATCAGCCTTAAATGACACATTAGACCAAATGGACATAATTGACATTAGAATGAAGAGCCCTTCATTCTAGAACACCAGTCTACATGTTCTTTTCTAGTGCACATGGAACATTCTCAAGCATAGACCACATGTTGGGACATAAAACTAGCCTCAGCAAATTTAAGAAGATTGAAATCATACGAAGCATATTCTCTGAACATAAGGCTTTGAAATTGAAGATCAACTGCAAAAAGAAAGTGGGAAAAACCACAAATATATGGAGATTAAACAACATGCTACTAAAAAAGGACTGGGTCAAAGAGGAAATAAAAGGAGAGCTCAGAAGATACATAGAAACAAATGAGAATAAAAATGCATCATATCAAAATTATTGTGATGCTGCAAAAACAGTATTAAGAGGGGAATTCATATGATTACAAGTCTATTTCAAGAAACATGAAAAATCTCAAATAAACAACCTAACGTTACATCTTAAATAACTAGCAAAAGAAGAACAAATGAAACCCAAAGTCAGCAGAAGGAAGGTACTAATAAACATTAGAGCAGAACTAAATGAAATAGAGTACAAAAAGATAATAGAAAAAACTAATGCAACAGAGATCTGGTTCTTTGAAAAGATTAATAAATTTGACAATCCCCTGCCTAGACTCACTTAGGAAAAA
>NW_017731555.1:184866-187822 GCF_001890085.2 Hipposideros armiger | reverse complement strand
TAAAAGCAAAAATAAATGAATGAGACTATATCAAACTAAAAAGCTTCTGCACAGCAAAAGAAACCATCAACAAAACAAAGAGGCAACCAACCAAATGGAAGAAGGTATTTACAAACAACACCTCCGATAAGGGGCTAATTTCCAAAATATATAAAGATCTCATACAACTCAACAAAAAAACCAAACAATCCAATTAAAAATTGGGCAGAGGACCTGAACAGATGCTTTTCCCAAGAAGACATACAAATGGCCAACAGATACATGAAAAAATGCTCAACTTCACTAGCTATTAGGGAAATGCAAATCAAAACCACAAAGAGATACCACCTCCCACCAGTTAGAATGGATATTACAAGAAGACAAGTAAATAACAGGCATTGGAGAGGCTGTGGAGGAAAAGAAACCCTCATACACTGCTGGTGGGAATGTATATTGGCACAGCTACTATGGAGAACAATAGGGAGGCTCCTCAAAAAATTAAGACTAGAACTACCACATGACCCAATAATCCCTCTTCTGGGTATCTACCCCCAAAACTCTGAAAACATTTATCTGTAAATATATACTCATATGTAACCCTATGTTCACTGCAGCTTTATTCACAGTGGACAAGACATGGAAACAACCAAAACGTCCTTCGATAGATGATTGGATAAAGGAGATATGATATATATATATATATATGAAATATTACTCAGCCATAAGAAAAGATGAAATACTGCCATTTGCGACAACATGGATGGATCTAGAGATCATCATGCTAAGTGAAGTCAGACAGAAAAATTTGAGAACTATATGACTTCACTCACATGTGAGATATAAAACTGAAAGCAACAAACAAAAACTCATTGACACAGACAACAGGTTAGTGGTTATCAGAGAGTAAGGGGGGAGGGGTGGTAGAAGAAGGAAAAGGGGGTCAAATATATGGTGATGGAAGGAGAACTGACTCTGGGTAGTGAACATACAATGTGATATATAGATGATGTATTACAGAATTGTACACTTAAATCCTATATAATTTTACTAACCAATGTTACCCCAATAAATTTAATGCAAATTAATTAAAAATAAAAGGAATGACAAAGCAACAAAGTATCCTTTCCCACTGAGCAAAAGAGAGCTCTGCCTTAGAGAAGCAGTGTTATTGGGACACACTGGGGTTTACATGTTAGCACTGCAATAAGTTGGTTCCGAGCTAACAGAGACTGAAGTCCTCTCTGTGAGATGCACTCAGGTCTCTGCATGGACGGGAGACCTCCAGGTGCTTTAAAACACCACGACAAAATATAAATACACACATTAAGTTACTGCAATAAAACACAGCCTAACATTACCCAACCTCCACTGCTATGTGCTGTTAAATATTTAATTAAGAAATCATATGAAGCAAACTATTGCATACACAATAAAGAGAGAAGAAAGAAAAACAAAACGCAGGTGTAGAGCAGAGCCCAGTCTGGTAGTATGTACAATTTTCATTTGCTTTTACCCAGGAGCATTTGCAGAAAACATTATTTTGCCAAATATTTATCTTTTCCTTCATTTTCTTGAAGCATGTNTCTTTGCTTCTCTTGGTGATAGGCAGAATAACGCCCCTTCCTCAAAGATGTCCACATCCTAATCCCTAGAATTTTTTAATATGTTACCTTGCATGCCAAAAGGGACTTAGCAGGTGTGATTAAGGTAAGAATTTTGAAATAAGATTATCCTGAATTATCCATGTAGGACCAATGTAATCACAAGGATCCTTATAACAGAAAAGCAGTAGAGTCAGAGGAAGACATGTGACAAAGAAGCAGAGATCAGAGTGATGCAGACATGGGTCCAAGAAATGTGCATAGTCTCTAGGAGATGGGACAGGCAAGGAAGACATTCTTCCTTGGAGTCTTCAGAAGAAACACAATCCTGCCAACACCATGCCATTTGCCCAGTGAAACTCACTGTGGACTTCCAACCTCCAGAACTGTAAAATAATACATTTGTCTTGTTTTAAGCCACACTATTTGTGGCAATTTGCTATAGTCGTAATCAGAAACACACTCTTTTTTGAGGCTTCCATCTCTTCATTCTTTCAAGCTAAGGGGCACAAAGTTGCTTCCAAAACTTATTTCAGTTCTGATATAGAGTCTTCATACCTGAAAATATCCAAGGAACTTATAGGAGGCAACAATCATTGAGAATCGAGGACATTCTATTTCCTGAAACCAGGGGACTGAGAAGATCTTCAACTTGGGCTTCTCCTGCTATATTTCCCCTTTCATTACAGATAATTTCTAACACATGCAAAAGTAGAGAAAGTCATATCATAAAGCTCATGTACCTGTCATCCAGCTTCAATAATGATCAACTCATGGCCAATTTTGATCCATAATTATGCATTCCCTGGATTATTTTGAAACAAATTCCAGACATCATTTTCCCACAAGTACTTCAATATGTACCTATAAAAGATAAAGACTCTTTTAAAACATGACCACAAAATTATTATTGACCCAAAAGAAAATTAATAATTGCTTATATAATCAATTAAGTAATCAGTGTTGAAATTTTCCCAATTATCTTATGATTTTGTTTGTATCAGGATTCAAATAAGACTCTACATTGCAATTATTCAATATTTCTTAACTCTCTTTTAATCTATAGGATCTCCTTCACTATCACTTCTTTGTTCTTGCAATTTATGTACACATACAATTTAGGTACACATATAATTCACATATCCATTAAAACCCACAGTCTGGGTTTTACTGACTTCATTCCATGGTGTTTAACATTATCCTGTGTTCATTGTAATTTGGTAGTTAGTTCTAGTGGATTTATTAGACTTGGGTTCAGTTTTTTTGGCAAGAATATGTTATAAATGGTGTTGTGTACTTTAACATACTATCTGGTTTACTCTCTGTAATGTTAGCAGCCATTGATGATGTGCTATTGTGATTTATAAGAAATATAT
>NW_017731555.1:181377-183199 GCF_001890085.2 Hipposideros armiger | reverse complement strand
GAGGGGTGGTAGAAGAAGGAAAAGGGGGTCAAATATATGGTGATGGAAGGAGAACTGACTCTGGGTAGTGAACATACAATGTGATATATAGATGATGTATTACAGAATTGTACACTTAAATCCTATATAATTTTACTAACCAATGTTACCCCAATAAATTTAATGCAAATTAATTAAAAATAAAAGGAATGACAAAGCAACAAAGTATCCTTTCCCACTGAGCAAAAGAGAGCTCTGCCTTAGAGAAGCAGTGTTATTGGGACACACTGGGGTTTACATGTTAGCACTGCAATAAGTTGGTTCCGAGCTAACAGAGACTGAAGTCCTCTCTGTGAGATGCACTCAGGTCTCTGCATGGACGGGAGACCTCCAGGTGCTTTAAAACACCACGACAAAATATAAATACACACATTAAGTTACTGCAATAAAACACAGCCTAACATTACCCAACCTCCACTGCTATGTGCTGTTAAATATTTAATTAAGAAATCATATGAAGCAAACTATTGCATACACAATAAAGAGAGAAGAAAGAAAAACAAAACGCAGGTGTAGAGCAGAGCCCAGTATGGTAGTATGTACAATTTTCATTTGCTTTTACCCAGGAGCATTTGCAGAAAACATTATTTTGCCAAATATTTATCTTTTCCTTCATTTTCTTGAAGCATGTCTTTTCCAGAAAGAAAAAGACATTTAACAAGTATTAAAAACATGTGTTTAAACCATTTTAGAAAGTTTAATTTTCTTTAAAAATGGTTTCCGGAGCTGAGGTCTTCTCCAAGTTTCTGGAGCTGAATTTTCACCTGATCATATGTCAGGCCTGACCTGCGTGACCCCACGTGGGCCTCTGTTAGTCACATGGGATTTTCCTTGGACCCCCCACCTCAGAAGATCCACCATCCACTGGTATCTGCAGTTAAGAGAAAAGCAAGAGTGAGCACAAGACCTGACACAGTCATTTGACATGAGGAGTTTGGTTTTCTGGGAGCTCGTTTCATATCATTGTGAAGTTTATAAAACAAACTTCTGGAAGAAGGCCAGGGACTTTTGAATACTTATAGTCAGCCCTGAGCAGCTCAGGCCCATAAACATAATCAAAGTCTGTATCAAGTTTATACCCAGGGCAGTAGTAACAAAAGACACAAAATGTAGTAAAAGATGCTGGACACCGCTCAGAGAGGTTAATGAAACATGAATGAAAGTAAACAACTGCCTCACATGCTGTAAACCAGGTTCATGCTGGGCCCTGTCCTTCAGTGGAAAATCAGGCTGAATGAAAGGGAGGTGCCTGCTTCCCACAGCCCAGTTCCTGCTCGGATTTTATAGCACCTACCAAATTCACAAAGGCAGAATGAGAACAATAGCTGAGATTGCTCCTGGTAGCTTTGACTTGCCTGAATCACGTGTCTAGAGCTGATAAACTAAGCTAAACCTGACCTTGAAGCTGACAGGGACTGAGAGTGAAGGGTGAAAGACTAATTGTTCTTGAAAAGATAAATTTTTCTTGAACTATTTATCCAGTGTATAATATTTAAAGAAAAGGAAAACAGAGTGGCACTCTTTCCACAGTGTCCTCCACCTTCTTTATTCAGAAGACAAAAAGAGAGGATGTTATGCTAGCAAAAGCCTACCTTGTTTCCTTTAAGGATGGATTTTTTTACAAAATTAGTTTCAGGTGTACAACACAGTGCAAAAGTTATACTTTTTACCCCTCAAAGTGACAATCCCCCTCCCCCAATCCGCCACCCCCCCCCCAATATCCTACATATCTATTACAATTCCATTGACTCCATTCCCACACTCTATTCCACATCCCGTGACT
>NW_017731555.1:67500-179398 GCF_001890085.2 Hipposideros armiger | reverse complement strand
ACTAAGAACAAGCAAAAGCTCAGGCTCACTCAAGAGAGTAAGGAAGGATAATAGAACCAAGAAACGTGCCGGCTTTTCTTTAGAACAGCCAAGGGTCTAGAGGAGTTTCTATGGGGTAACAAATCAAGAAATGTTGGGTTTTCTTATCTAAAAAGTCAAAGACTGGGATGGGGGTGAGGAGAAGAAAAACAAAGACAACAAAAGAACATCAGTAAAGTGAACACTGATTTACCAAATCTTGCAATTCTTAGAAAATTTTGGAAGAATACAAAAATAAAGGACTCATTTTTCTAAGAATATCTCTGTGTTTGTGTATTATATATAATGTGTGTATACATATATACTCTCTAAGTAAATTTTTTTAAATTTAAGTTGCTAAGTGAGAGTTTATTGAAGAAAACCAAAGTTGTTCTAAATACATTTCTACTAGTTGTGGTTAGCCTCCAAAATTCTGCTTAGGTGCTATGATTAGATCTATGTGCTCAATCTAATACTCTTAATCAAATGTATGAGTTTATAGAAATGAATTCTTAAAATGAAAAACACTCCATTGATTGATATTGGTCCTTCACATCCCCCCACCCAAATACATTAAAGCTCATTTTTCGTCCAGCTACAAAGCAAGGTACCACCTTGAGGAAAATAGAATAGTCTCTGAACTTGACTTTACATTCAGTACACAAAAGAGAAAATAGGGTGCATTATATTAAAGCTTTACCATATCATGTTCCTTTTGGGGAGACCAACAGACATGGGGACCAGATGCCCTTAAGAAAAAAATGCTAAAGTTATTCTATCGCCAGAAAAAATGGTCTTGTCTCTTGCCCTTAAACCTGCTATATTAATTCATAGTCATTTGCTCAGACTTTCTTGCCTTTGCCCACCATCAAGCAAGAAGTTATTGCTGAACCTAGTTTTTGGCCCACACCACCAATCCAGAACCAAATGGGAGTGGGGAAGAGCTAAAGATTAGCAGTTGAGGAGCCATCTGGAATACATTTCTGAGTATAGTTCCAAGCTACAGCACTGAGGTCTAATCACCAGAATAGTCTTGGAACTAAGACAAAGAAACCACCTGGCAAATGTAGATGAGATCCAGAGAAAAAAACTAAGGATGGTGGAATTCACCAGGAAACGATACAGCACATTGATGCATTCATTCCCCCCAGGAGTTTGCTTTGGCTGCATTGTATAGAAAAGAGGAGTGGGTCTTGCAGGTTAGACAATTGCCCTAAAAGTGGGATTGGTGCAGGAAGAAACTTTGAGAAGGGGCATAAGGAGAAAGCACCCTGAGGGTGAGCATACAACTTTCTCCTGGACTATGCATCAGCCAATGCCTTATCTTCCTCAAATGCTATGAAATTTGAGAGGCAACAGGAATATCAATAATGATCAACAGCATGACCAGATCAGGGAATATGCTGGGAATAAGCAGGGTGCCCATGATAAAGGAGCTGGGGTGCAGGATGAAGCTCCACGCCAGGCCCTTTCAACAGGCTATGAAGAAGCTTTAAAACACTGATGGGCAAGATAATCTTTTAGGACGTGTTTTGGGATGCCTCTAATTGTCATCTAAAAGCTGAAGAGTAGGAAATCTCTTCTTTTTCTCATGGAGTCCATGAAATTATGAAATGTCTTCTCTCTCTCGTGGCTTGCCTATCTTGTTTCATAGACCATTCCAAGTACAACTCCTTTACTTGCAGGGCACGTTTCTTTCCTCTTCTGCTCCTTAGATCTTTTTAGGATATATATTTATTTTTATCCCTCCCTAACCTACCATCTCTTTAACATATACACTACCGTGTAATCTAAGCCATTGGCATTGAGTTGGCCATTCTGACCTTAAAGTAGGATCCACGTAGTTCAGTCTTGCTTTAGAGGCTTAAAATGAAATGATGTCCATTTTTCAAAACTATACAGTTAACACTTTTTGATGTATATAAATTGTATCCCAAAAAACTTATAAATCATTAAATAGAGGATAGGGAATAAGTAGAGGTGGAAATGAAGCAAGAAGGACAGAATAATGGTAATGATTGAAGCTAAATGATTAGTACATGGGTGTTTATTTACTATTCTGTTTACTTTATGTACACTTGCAATTTTACATAATAAAAAGAAAAAATGGTGGTTTTTCCATATGTACTATGGCACAACCATGGATATATCTTCACATATATGCACACACACACACACACACACACACACACACACACACACACACACTGGGATGGAGGAGTGAAGGCATTCATTTTAGAGCCATCTGGTTCTGATTTTATCACATGTGGTTCACTACTCATCCAGCAAGGAAGAGAGGGCGTTGACGTCTGTCAGCCTATCCAACATTTTGCATTGACTTGAGCATTTGGGTAATGAAGTCATCTTTACTTTTTCTGGTCTCCAGAATGGAAGCTGGACAACTGGAACACATCTCCTCTGCACTGAGATTTTCAATAGCACCACTTTATATAATTCTCTCATTCCCTTGCCATTATCCAAAACATTCGTCTGTACTCCATTACTCAAGATGAAAATGGAGTCTGCAATGTGATATCTCAGGGAACAGCCAGGTATGTGACTAAATACTTTCCCCTAAAATTTACTTCAACTGACGGTACTATTAAGGACACTGTTCTTCTCATTCTCTTCTGGTAGTTTATTTCCTTTTCAGTAGTACATTCTTAAATTACCAAAATACTGTATAATATATGGTTTCTCACCAACTTTCTACCAGGTTTATTTCACCACCTTGACATGGGCTACTTCCCATTCTGTTTTATTTTTTCTTATTTTTGTTGCCTCTTCCTTAATATAGTCTCTTAAATTCTCTGGAATAATTTCTGTAACAAATGTATTTATTCTACTTTCTATGTTTTAAAAATAGGAAAGGCCATTAAAAAGGAAAGGCCACATCCCAGGTATCTTTTGTCTATAAACCCCTCAATAGACATTTTAGTGTAAGATAAAAGATTTAATGATTTGGACTAATGAGGGATAGCCTAGCCTACATTAACAAATATTTTAAAAGAAATATCTTATCAAATAAAAAGTATTATACCCAATAAAGGACAGAGGCTTACAAATTATTAGAAGTAAAGATGCTTACAGACTTATTCTGATGACTAGACAACAATGTCTTTTAATTAGCATATTAATAACTTTCTGAGTAAACTTTTGTTTCTAAAATACTGGGAACAGCATGCCTTCCTAAGTAAGGTTGATATGAAACCTGCTTCCATTATTTCTCTGTTTTACAGATCCTTTCATCTTTACATGTAAGATAAACCAGAGAGATCTCTGCCTCATTTCTAAATTTTGAGTTCCTGAAGTCCAAATTCATGAAGGTCAACTATCATATGATAAAGTGATGGCTCTGAGCAATTGTAATCTGACTTAGATTTTTTGATATGGTCTGTAGCTCTTCTGACTCTGGCTTTTTTCTCATAAGAGGAATGGTAATACCCACAACATAATTCATTATTACCTCAGATGACTTAATTGTAAAATGTAAAAAAGAAAACTGAACATATTAAAACTAGGCACAGAAAAAAAATAGGAAATTGCTGATAAATAGCATAGCTTTGAGGCCTGATATCTTAAAGGCAGCTGGGATTGACACCCATTAGTCAGGTGGGTTTGTCTAGCAAGCCCACCATTGCTCCCATTTTAACAGGCCCATGTCTCAGTGGCCCAGAGTCAGTCACATTCTACTTTCCTTCTCATCCACATGACTCCCTACAAGCTTAAACCTTTTATACTGGGTAATCCCAGGCCCAGCCCTTTTATTTCCTATACTTTCCTTTCAGCTAAAAATGCTTCAACCTTTGCCTCAAGCTGTATATTGGGGCCTTCTACCAGTGTTTTAAAGCACCTTTACCACTGGGACCCAGGGTGGGTCTGAGTCCTTGGACCCAACTGTGAGGTTTGAGCCCAAGCAGAAGGAGGACTTTAATGAGGCTAATGCCTGAATAACCAACCCAGCCCAAATAAAAAGGTACTTAGAGTGAAGTGCAATGCCCTTGATTCACTAAAAGTTGGGCACACTTCCACATATAGCTAAAGCAATAATAATGGTTGAACCATAAATTTACCACTCCAGGACAGTCCTGAACACATGTAGGTATTTCATTAGTGCAAATGTGTCTGAAGTTTAGGTTCAAATGAACTTGACATTTAAGATCAAGAGATGAGAGGGAAACATCCTGAAATCTCCAGAGCCCTTTCTTATCTCATCTAAGCTCCTCTTTATTAGCTACAAGTGGAATTTCCAGATTGTGGAGTTTCAGAGCCAAATTCCTTTTGTGTTTCCCAGCTCAAACTAATTTGCATGTGCCTGAGCAAAATTCAATAAGATAGGAACATCTGATTTTAAAATTTTAAAAAAGAAAAAAGGAAAGGAAAGGAAAGGAAAGGGAAAAGTATAGCCCAAGAGTCTCTATTAGTTAGTTATTTTCCTAGCTAAATATCCAGGGCTGTTTCTGAAGACATTCCTAGGATTATATATGTACATGTGTGTGTGTATATATATATATATATATATATATATATATATATATATGAATTTGAAAACTTTTGTAGGATTCCTGGCTACCTAAAAATGGATGCTTCAAGGACTGGGGGTTACACTTATTTTCTAATATCCAGAAGTGGGTATTTTGGGTGTGGGGACTGCACTTGAATCAAGGGACTCAGTAAATTTGCCTTCTAATTCTCAACCCAATGAAAAGAAATCCAAGAAGAACTGCAAACAGGACACTTGAGAAAGCAGAAAAGGAAGGAAGCATGTTTCTTCTAGCACCTACCAGGAACCAGACACAGAGCTAAGCATTTCATGTACATTACTGTAATAGATCCAACTTACCCTCTTCAATCCCACCATCCCCCATTACGCAAAGAGAAAACCAGGGCTCAAACATGTTAAGTAGTGTGCTCTAAGTGATAGAACCTGGAGCCAGGCTCCTGCAGAACTGGGGGATCGTGCACGCTTGCTTGTCTGGACAACCCCATGAACACTAACTTTCCAACAATAGGTTAATAAAAGACTGAAAGGACATTTCAGACAATGTGCCACAAAACATTTGGAAGATGTTCCCTGCTCCCCTTTTTTTAGTTTCTTCAATAAAACCAGGAAGGTAAACTCACCTAATGTGCACATGATCACATATGATACCTATGATGACACTTAATATCCTAGGTGACTAAATTAGGATTACAGAAAATACTGACAGTCTGGAATAATACACTAAATGGAATAAGATGTTATTATAAGGAAGTAAATGTCAAGGTTTACATGTGTTCAAAAACGCAATCATACAATAATATGTGAGGAGATAAAGTTTAAAAACAACAACTACAGAAAATGTTTTAGACAATGATGGAAGCAGAACAAATTCGTAGGGTCATGTGGTTACATACACACGATTCTAAGCTATGTTAAAAGATGTGCAAGATCTATAATAAGGGTAGTGATATTTCCATTGTAACCTGCATCGGTCAGGTTATGAATTTTACATACTAGGAATATTTTATTCATTCAATATACATTTATTGAGTGCCTTGTAGGTGCTAGGTACCGTGCTGGGCTCTGGGGATCTGGTGAAGAACAAAATACAGTCCCTGTAGTCATGAAGCTTAAAAGTCCAGCAAATAGTGCAGTGTGCTCTGAGAATGGGAAGGAACTTGAAATTATGTCATAGAGAACAATAAAAAAAAAACGGAGAATTTTTAGCCTTGAGGAATTTCTTGAGCTTTTGAAAGGTTGATGGGGAAAAACGGACTTATGTTTTATGGTAGATTTTATAATATTTCAAAAATTTTCTTGCCCTCTTTGTGAAAGGATTTACATCCCTGGCCCACAAATGTTAGGCTTGGCCACATGACTTGTGATGCTCCTCCTCATAGGAGAATCATGTGTCTCCACCCCTGTTGGCCTTCAGGGCAACCACATGACTTGCTTTGGCCAATGAAGTGTAGACATGAGTGATTATGCAAAGAAAATGCAACTAACCAAATTAAGGGTTGAAGTTTCAGCTGGGAAACAATCCATTAAGTAGTTTGATTTCAAGCAGTAACAGAATATTCAGTTTATAACCCAAAGAAATAGCTCCTTTTACCAAACATGTGTTACCTTGGCCAAAATCAGTAGTTAGATTAAGTTCACTAAGAAGTCCAACAGACACGTTCAAAGCTGCATTCTAATCATTACTATTTCTCAAAATTAGGTGGCCCACCTATCATTAACACATATTAGTGTTGCCAATTTCACTCTAATTGTGGGTTTGATTCAACTTGTTCAAATCAATTTTATTGATATATAAGGACATCTATAATGTATCACATGCAGTTTCGGTAAAAGTTTAGTGATTGGGCTGGAAATAAAAAATTGATGCTTGGCTTTATTAGCAATGCTGTTTACTCTGCTCTGGCCCAGAAATCTGCTTCTACTTAAGTGTCCAGCATTAGGAAATGAGTTATCATTGGTGCCCTCTAAGTGATATTGTAAAGATGTCAGATAACTTGGTGGTTTGCTTGTACACAAAAAGGAGGATAATGTGCTTTTTTCCCTTCATTCTGCTCAATACTTGGGCTTTTAGTAGGCACAAAGCCCCTTCAGAAACTCATTTATGTATTTCTTACAGTTAAGAACTTCTGTTTCTAGAAGAAACTGCAGAGTGAGCTTTAATTAGGCCTTGCTTTCTGGGGATATGCTCTGCTAGCCACACCCTTTCATTTATTCTTCATTCTTCCCAAGGAATTTAAATTAGGAATCATCTTTATGACCAACTGAACAAGTTGTCTTTCTCTTTAGAAGAAGATTGCTGCCCAAGCAGTCCCTGCTTGGTTGGAAAGGTGTCTCAACTCCAAATCTGTATAATTGCCACTATGACAAGGGGTAAGGTACCCCTTTTTCACATGATCACTAACTAAGACTTGGAGTAAAGCAACAAATATCTCATGCTTATTTTGAAAGTATTCACAAAGGATACAAAAATGCTAGAAAACATGGTCTCATATTTTATAATCTAGTTGGAGAGATGAAAGAAACAAATATGTTTTTAGAAAGTCAAAGACAAAACATTTTGATAATAGCTCAATACAAAATAGTTCATCTGCCACTATTTTCAAATGAATTGCACCAAAAATAATAATTGTATTCATTTTCAGAAGAGTTTATAGTAAAACAGGGTGGTAATGGAGAATTACATGTAAAGATGGATCTTAAAAGATCTACATGGTAAAGAAGAATTTGAGAGAAAAGGAGAGAGTTCATTACAGGGAGACAGAACATGAGTGAGAGACAAGAAGTGTGGAAGGGACCAGGAATCAAGTATTTTGGCTGTAGCTTTTAGCACAGTCGGACTTACTAAATGTTGGCTGAAGGATTGAAGGGAGTGATAGAATAGCTTAGAGAGTGAGCCCTCTTAGAAATGAAACCAAAATGGCTGAATTTGGCTCCAATTGTGAAGGCTTTTAAACATAGGCTATAGAGCTTGGGCTTTATTTTTGGAAAGGAGTTGATGGCAGGGGTTTACTGTACCAGGTTTCAGGCAGGCATTCCCTGTTGAGGTGTTGGGGTTTTTCATTTTCCTGCTCCCAAGTTCACCAGGCTTTATGAACTATCTGCCTTGCAACGCTACCACAGACTTAAGTTATCTCACCTCCCACAGACATCTCTCTCAGAGTATTTATTATCTGTATAATTCATTGGGCAATTAATTATGCACAATTTTCGATATGTCCTTGTGATGGTTAATTTTATGTGTCAACTTGACTGAGGTCACAAGATGCCCAGATATTGGTCAAATATTTTTCTGGCTGTTTCTGTTACAGTGTTTTTGGATGAAATTAACATTTGAATAGGTAGACAGAGTAAAGCAGGTCACCCTCCTTAATGTGCGTGGGCCTCATCCAATCAGTTGAAGGCCTAAACAGAACAAAAATGCTGACCCTCCCCCAAGTAAGAGAGAATTCTTCCTGCCTGATGGTCTTCTAACTGGAACGCTGCCTCTTTCCTCTCTTGGATTGAACTGAAACGTGGGCTCTTCCTGGGTCACGAGGCTGCCAGCCTTTGGACAGGCACTACTCCATCAGCTCTCCTAGGTCTCCAGCTTGTCCACTTACCCTGCAGATCTTGGAACTTTCAGTCTCCATAATCACATTAGCCAATTCCTTACAATAAATCTCTAGATAGATAGATATAGAAATATTTATCTCCTAGTAGTTCTGTTTCTCTGAGAGCCCTAATACAGTCCTATTCTCTTATCTTAAACTGTTAGTAAACTCTTTTAATGTTACTTAGCCTTTCTGTATGTTTTTATCTTGTCTTTGCAACTCCATTGTAAACTTCCTGAAATCTGAGATTAGGAAGTCCTCAACATCTGTAGCCCTTTAGGGGAACTATTGGAAGCAGAAAAGGGCAGCAGGATTATAACATACATTGTGCAGATTATGTTCTGCATAAGCACCTGACCAAGAAGGAAAAGGGGACAAAAATTCAGCATCAGGTCCACCTTCCAAGTGTGATCCTGGAAGGGGCTGCACCCATTTGGAGGAAGAGACCCTGTTTCTAATTCTCAGAGGCACTGAATGGACTAGTGGAGGCCCTGGGCAGCAGCATTTCATGGAGGACCCAAGCATAGGCTGTGTGGGCATCCCAGAATAATACAAATGGCCTGCTCTGCCCAACATTGGGCAGGACTCACCTAGCTCTACCTTACAGTAGCCAGAGCTAAGTTCCAGGGATTGCCATAAAGTTTCCACAAAATGCTCTAAAAATAAGTCTTCCTTCCATTGATTTGGGATGAGGACAACACACATTGTACCAATGATCCAAGTTCCCATAATTTCTGTATGTAAAAGTATATCAGTCGGGACTTTTAATTGCAAGCACCAGAGACAAACTCCAACAGATTAAGCAGAAAGGAATGTATTGAGTAGCTCACAGAATCACAAGGAAGGCAGTGAAACCACATTCAGAAAACAGTTAAGAAAGATGTGTGTCCAGCAAAAGCCAGGACAAGAACCAAAACGACACTTGGAACCAACCAAGCAAAGGCACTTGTGCCATAGCCATTAAACTCTGGGTGCTTCCCCTCCCCCAGCCATTGCCAGCACTTGCACTAGCATGATTTCTCCACCACTGCTTCTTTGCACCCCTACCTGTGGATGCCAAATCTCAGGCAGGGGCATCTTAGGGGCTGGGACCCAGGGAGGCTGAGATAAAGAGTACCCAGAGTTTTCAGCATCCCAGTGGGAGGTGGGCTGCTTCTCACTTTGCTTCCTAAGGTGGGGGATTTCTCAAACACGGGAATGGGATTCAGATTTAGGAAATCAAAAAAGAAAACTGTTCACTCCATGATTATAAATGTATACATATTGAGCATCAGTTGTGTACAAGAAACAATTTAGTGTGTGTGGAATAGAAAACTGCGTTCATTTATTTCAACTGCATTTAAACTCTTCAGTGGGAGATCCTGCTCTCAGCTCTCTAATGTCAGGCAAGAACCCAACACATCCAGCATTTCGTGGAGCTTGGTCATCTCACAGAACTCAGATGAAATGCACTGAATCAGGACAAGTTTATACACAGGGGATAGGTGAATTCTCAGACAGGAAAACAAATTTCAGCCCAAGTATCCTTAATTCTAATGCAGGTCCTGTGTCGCTAGGACCTGCATTAACAACAAACGGAAAGCAATAATGAACACATATTTAACAAACTGCTTCAAAAACACTCAAAACTTATTTCCTGTCAGTGAACCTCACAGGCTTCCTTATGAAGCTAGCGAGCAACTTTTATCATACAGAAAGAGCAAAGACTGTCTCATTGTTTTCAGTTTAGAACCTGTACCGAAGCCCATAATGGTTTTTTTAAGTCTTAAAAATATATAAAAGATCAAGAATATTTTCTTTAGGTCTAGTCTCACAAATCTAGGAGAAATTGTATGGCTCCTGCCCAATTTGTAGATTGTTAACCACTAGACCAAAAGTCTCTATAAAGCATTGTTGACTGACAGACAGAGAAAGACAAATACCATATGATCTCGGTTATACGCAGAATCTAAAGAACAGAATAAATTAACAAACTAATCAGAAACAGTCTCAGAGACATAGAGAAAAAACTGAGGGTTGCCAGGTGAGAGGGGGGTAGGGATGAGGGAGAAGGTGAGGGGATTAGAAAACACAAATTTGTAACCACAAGGTTGCCACGGGGATACGAAAGACAGTTTGGGGAATATAATTAATAATGTTGTAAAGATTTTGTAGGGTATCTGATGGACACTTGTCTTGTTAAGGAGACCACTTCATGGATGGTGTAGATGCCTGACCACTGTGCTGTACACCTGAAGCTGAAAAATAATGTCAACTATAATTTAATATATATATATATATATATATATATATATATATATATATATATAGTCACAGGATGTAAAATACAGCATAGGGAATATGGTCAATGGAATTGTAACAACTACATACAATGTCAGAGGGGGTAGTAGATTGGGGGAGGAGGGTTATCACTTTGTGAGGGGTGTAAATGTCTAACTATTACAGTGTTTTGTACACCTGAAACTAAAAAAATAAAAAAAAAGGAATTGTTGACTGAATATGTAAATGAATACTATCTCAACAATGATATGTGTTTAAAATGAAATAATATAGATGAAAATATTTGGAATTCTTAAGAAGAAAATGTGCTGAACAAATTGAAAGCAGGAGTATTAAAGAAGTTTCCCAACTGAATGATGGATAATAAAGAATACCATAATCTGATAAACGACATTTTGTTTTTGTTTCAAAGGAGTCACACTAATATATGTCTTGTTCTTATTTTCCAGAATCAGGAGATGACTTCTGTTTTCTTAAGCCCCATGTTTTTTCTGAGGCAGCGGGCGAGGTCTGGTTCATGGGGCCTATTTCTTTATCCTACCACTGAGGTGAACTATTAAAAAGTGTTAAAATCCTTATTAATAAAACCCACCCCAGGCAGAAATGTTCCTCGGGGACCTTTCACACTCCCTTTCATCGCTGCTCTCTCTGCTCCTGGGATCCCTACTTCCTGCTACTTGTGACCTTTGTCCCATTCCCATGAGGCCTCACTCTCAATCAATCCCCATAACCTTTAGCTACTAACTCTTGCTGTTTTTACCATTCCTGTGTGTTTTGATTTTCATTCTGAGCCTTCAATACACAAAAGATGTCATTTGGCGTAAAAGGCACCTGACATTACACCACTTACGCCACATTTTCCTACGGGCACTGCTCATGGACATTATAAGCTTGCCCGGCCTGGTTAAATCAGCTCCAGCATGAAAAAGACCCGAGTTACCTGGAGCAGAGTCTCAAAGCACTGTCCTGCCATGCAAAGAGGGATCCTGAGATTAGGAACCCAGATGAAAGCCCCCTGGTTTTCACAGACCAGAAACTCCTGGGCAGTTCTAAGACAATGAGCCCTCTGCCCTGAGGACAGGGGGAAGGATAAGTCCTATGGGCCTGTTTGTTTACTTAATAATTCGTCTACACTACTCTAAGTGTGGTTGTAGGCCCATGTGGCACAGCTCAACGACAGATAAGAACAGAAATAGAGAGCAAGCATTAAAAAAGTTTTATAGCAATAATGTTGTAAATATTTTTTAGGGGGCCAGTTGGATTCATGTCTTGTTAGGGAGAACACTTCATAGTCGGTGTAGAGTCCTGACCACTGCACTGTATTTCTGAGGTTGATGTTGAATGATATTGTATATCAACTATAATTATATATACGTATAGTCACGGGACATGGAGTAGAGTGTGGGAATGGAATCAATGGAATTGTAATAGATAAGCATGATATCAGGGGTAGGAGGACAGTAGATGGGGGAGGGGAGTTGTTTCTGTGTGAAGGGTAAAAAGGATAACTATTGCATTGTTCTATACACCTGAAACTAACAATAAAAAAAAATAAAAATAATAATAAAAAAGGTTTTATAGCAATTTGACAAAGTCTGCTGAGTTGAGTCTAACAATAAAAAACCAATGTTTGTATTTTGTATCTTTTTTTCTAATGATTCGTTTTTACTGTATTTTACAAAAGTATGGATCTACAAAAGTATTAGAAATGTTTTAAAATGGTCCTTCACCACTGATAGTTTGATAAGCACTAGTTTAAAAGAACCAGAGAGGAAAACAGATCACTTACAGTGAGACTTGAAAGTTATGATACATAATTCCTGATGATTTTTAGTTGAAATAGAGATTATTTTAAATAGATCATAATGGGTATACATGTTTATGTGAAATGTATTTCCATTATTTGTGTGCTTATTCCATAACAATACTAAAAACATGGAACACAGTTCAGTCAAACAAATATACTACAGAGAGGTGAATTCTTTTCCAAATCTGAGGAAGATCTAATAAGATAATAATAGCAATGGATGTCATTTGGACTCTGCCATTAAAATGACATAAACATCTGCCCTTTCAAGCTAGAAGTTGAGAATGAGATTGTTTATTTGGTACTGAATGTTTCTTCATCATGGCTCCAAGGAAGCCGCGCTGATCCCCTGTGGCCTTTGGCTGGCTCTGGAATACCATCTTGGCCTGCACTGAAGCACAAAAGGATATCTCAGATCTTGCCCCACTTTTTTCCCCTCCCAGTGCCTGTTACCAAGCCATTTTGTTGGCAGGAGCAAGGTGGAGTGGTCAATGTAAATGACAAATAAAGTTACTGTCATCACCACAGCTGAGTAAGAAGTAGAAACAGCTGAGCAGCATTTCCTAAAGGATGTCTCAGTCTTCCCTTGTCATAACCTGCATTGAAGGGTTATATCCTGTGATATGCAAACTTTCTCAGTCTCTTTTCAGCCAATTTTCCATTTCCTGTTAAGTTAAAAGCAGTCCTCATCATCTTTTGGTATGATTAGAGAAATCAGACCTATCCCACGCAATACGCCCAGAGTCACAGCTTAGGAACAGCAGTTACAAAATCAGATCACTTCATGGATATTTCTGGCATTGGGAGACATTTTTCTTCATCCTGACTCTGTTCAAAAGAAAATGGTTCTCTGATCAGCTCTTAGACTAGCAAAAAACATTCCATCCCAGAAATGTGCTCAGAATTATGAGAAGTCAATTTTTTTTCTTAGACTGGGTCAGATTTAATAATCCTAATAGATATTATGTCAGATTACATTAGATTTTTAGAGTAATTCAAGGTGACTCCCTAGATGGTGTGATCTGTGAAAGGGAACAGAGGGTAAGCTATTGCAAAATACATTTCCCCACCAGTCTACCCTAATACATGAAGTTTTACTATTAAAATGTTCCATTTTGCCTTACTCTGCTTGGGTTGCCATAATAAAATACTGGTGGTTTAAACAACAGAATTTTATTGCTCACATTCCTAGAGAATATGATGTCTCAGGTGAAGGTGTTGGCAAGGTAGGTTTCTTTCTGAGGCCTCTTCTTTTTTGGCTTGTAGGTGGCAGACATCTCACTGTGTGCTCACATGCATGGGGTAAGGGTGGGGAGAGCTCTCTGGTATCTCTTCTTAGAAGGGCACCAATCCCACCATGAGAACCATGCCCACATGACCTCTTCTGACCCTAATTATCTTCCAAAGACCTCATCTCCAAACACCATCACATTGGGGATTAGGTCACCAACATGTGAATGGGGGGATGGGAGGGAGGACAAATATTCAGTCCATAACACCTTTGAATTAAGATACTGTATCCATAGTATCTTTTAAAATAAAACATTCAATTCTTTGATACTGATTTTTATAGAGTTGGAATTTTTTTCTTTGTTTTTCAGCTATTATCACAGTATGTGGGGTAGGGAGTACAGAAATAATATGTAACTGGCAAAAAAGCATTAAATACCTCAAATTGGAAGCAAGAAAAGAGAAGTCAAAAAGAACAAGAAAAAAAAATTTACTATTTAAGAATTCCCCTAAAGCTGGCTCCTGTAAAATATTGTTAATTCATTCATTTACTCTGTAGTAATGTGTTAATTGAACACATTAGGTGCAGGTACTGTGCTGGGTGCTAGGGACAAACCTGCAAGTAATACCATACCATATGATGAGAAAGTCAGACCTTTGACAAATAAGATTCATGGGCTGTGAGGGTGTTGTGCTAGAAGTCCAGGATGGAGCAGGCACAGTAAGAAGCAAAATCTACGTGGGAACTCAGAAAATGCTCAGCGGGGAGACAACACTTAGTGTGACTCTACATGAGAAAGGCATCCAGCAGGGGAGTGGGCATGGGAGAGAGAGGCAGGGCATAGAAGGTGGGCAGTGGAGAATGGGGTTGTAAAGAAGTAGGGCATTGAGGGCCAGGCACAGAGGCCAAAACCAGAAATGCAGCAAGTTCCATACGCATGGTAGACCTGGGCCAGATCTCCCTGTTAAGGAAGTTTTTCTTTATCCACAATCGCTGAAGAATTTTAAGGAGCCACAGAGTAATGAAATCAGATTTTTCCATTGAGAGAGCACTCTTCTGCAGGCAAGGTGAAGAGTAGATTGGAGGAGACAGAGAGTGAATTAAGAAGTCTATTAGGAGATTGTGGCAAAAGTCAAGGTGAGAAATAAGGCAGAGATGGAATGGAGAGTTGAAGAGCGACTAGAATAGGGGATAAATTTAAATGCATTTTAAAGCAGAGGGGGTGTCTCAGACACCCAAGTGGCTCTTGATGACTGGAAGCACCACTCACTGAGGTAACGAAATCAGGAGAGAGCAAATTTGAAGGGAACATGGAGAATCCCATGTCAGGTGTTCTCCACTGGAAATACCTACAGGACAGCTTGGAGGCAGTTGGAAATACGAGCCAGGAGTTCAGGAGAAAGGCCAGGGCCGGGGCTCAGTGTGGGGAGTTACCTGCTTCCTGACAAGGAAGTTACCTGACAAGGGAAGCCATGTCAGAGCACAGGCTGGCTGAGCGAGGATGCTGGGTAACCCCAATAAACTCTGTGTACATATCTGTCTTCATGGCTACACAGTGAGTTCCAGAAAGGTCAAATCAACACAATTCATTTTTTCATCTCTTACAGCCCTTTGCATGTAGCAACTGCTCCATGAGAGATATTAGCAGCACCAGGAAAACAGATTCAGGCTCTGACATAATGTCTACAATGCCCAGCTTAACAAAGAGGTGAACTGCTGCCCAGAACGATTTTACAAACCAGAGCAAAAACAGTCTCTCCTTGCTGCACTGCTCCTAGGTTTCTTTCACTTACTAAGTAAACAACTCATCTTCAGAGTAAAACAATCTGTCTTAAAGACTATTAAAAAAAATAGTATTTGCAAATAGACCTGAAGCCTTCTGGGGAGGACCCACGATGAAGTGAAGGAGGTATTTGTAGAATTATTTCCCAAGTAGGTGTGGTCAGAAATGAGAAGTGGAGAGAGGGGGCAAGGTGAAGAATCACCCAGTGAAAGAAATAGCAGTGCAACAGAATATGCTCTCAGCTTTCTGCTGTATTAGTAAAATGGCCTTTATTGTTTGGGCTAAGAAAGGTCAATTAATCACCCAAAGTGTTATCTGACAGTAATTAACAATCACCAGTGACAAAATATCCGTTAAGAGCTCAGAACAACAAAGGGTTTTGTTTGCTTGGGTTCTTTTGTTTTCTCTTTCCATATACCATTGAAAAAGGAGTCATTGACATATCATATTTCCTTTTATGGCTTCATTAGTAATTTTTGGCACCTAGGAAGGGTGAGAAAAATAGAAGTGTCACAGCTCACCTAAGCGGACTCACAGGTAATTAGTACAGCCCTACTCCCTCTTTCGTATCATCTCTTAACAAAGCGCTCAAAAGTTTCAGGGCAAACGTCGAGAAAGGAGAGCAAATGGTAGTCCCTGAGCCTGCTGAATCCCAGGACTGAGTAGTGGTAAAAGGAGGATTGCTAAACTGATGTCCAATTCTGAGTTACAAGAAAATTACCACTAGTGCTCAAAATTCCCACAAGTACTCCCCTATCCCACAAAGATTTAAAAAGAAACCAATCAACAAGCCTGTGTTCTTTTACTTAATGCAAGTTTTGATATTAATGTTTCTGCCACAAGCAATGAAGAGATTTTACAGTGTACAGATCTTCCCCAAACAGAAGTCACAAGTATTCGCAGAAAAGTATTATTTTTCTGAGTCCCACAGGGTTCTCACCACACCCTCTGCAAGTCCAAGTTCACAGCTTGCTTCCGGAAGGACCACTGTTGCTAAGTCTTCATGAAAACACATGAACCTGGTAAAGCACAACCTTTTGGTACTGAGGTCTTCTCAGATGATTTCCACGGATGGTTCTGCTGGAGGCAGCACCCAGGCCCTCCAGCCTGACTGCTCCAGAGCTGGGACTGGCCTTTTTATTTTATTTTTATATTTATTTTATTTTATTTTTTAAAGATTTTATTGGGGAATTGGGGGAGGGGGACAGACAAGTTGTTGTCCTTTTGTTCTTCAGTCTAGTTATGGAGGACGTCACTTCACTGGCCCATGTTGGTATTGTGATCACTGTGCTCTTCCCGGCTGAGGCAGATCAGTCACCGGCCATTGGAATGCCACTCATGGCAGCCCACTGCAGCCCCACTGCAGCCTATGCTGTCGCCGGCCACTCACGGCAGCCCAGCTCCAGGTCAAGCTGTTGTTCACCATCTTAGCTGTAGAGGGCGCAGTGTCACTGGCCCATGTGGGATATGAACCAGTGGCCCTGCTGCTCAGAGCTTGCACTCCCAAGCCAACTGTGGGCTGGCCTTTTTAATATCTTGTTCCTCTCTGTAGGCCAGCCATCTCTGGCTCTAGCTTCAATATTCTCTGCTGTATCAATAAACTGTATGCCTTGGATTCCTTTGTTCAAAAAGGGTCACATATGGCTTGAAATAAAAGATGAAAATGCATTCCCTTCATTATGCAGAGACTGTCTGTGCAACACCGTGGAACACACCCACTTCCCCAGCAGAAGTTAAAGATGTCACTGTTAAACCACTTCCACCTCGTATCTGGTGGGTTACGATTGTCAGGACCTGGTCTTAGGGAACGTTGAGCCCTCTATCACTCTGCTGCCAGTTAGACTTGCCTTCAATAGTTCCAGGGGCAGAAAGCTCTTAAAGCAGCTTCTTCTCTTCTTGTGCTTAGCTCCAAAAGGATCTTCCTTAAACAGAGTCCAAATATTTTCCAGTGACTTTTAGTCATTTGTTTCAATCTACCTTCTGGAGCAACAGAGTGTGAACATATTTTCTTATACATCATGGTCCCCTAAAGGCCTGAAGTCAATCGTTATAGCTTACTCCCTTCCTTCAACCCCACCAGCCTTTTCCACTTCAAGCCAAATAATACGTGTCCCTTCAGCTGTTCTATATGGGACACCCAGGCTCCGTATCCTCCTATTTGCCCCTTTGGGACCATTTCATGTTGTCAATTCCTACTGAGACAGTCTTTTCCAGGACAGAACCCATTGGTCATGTGCAATATGAGCAGAACAGAGAGGTCACCACCATTCTTCTCTTCCCCGACCTGCAAGCTATACCAGACATAGCACAAGGGCCCTGTAAGGTTTCCATCAGTCTCACTACCATACCTCAGTCCTGTCACATGCGGGAAAGAGCAGCGGCCTCTGAAGGCTGAGGAATGGGGCCTCCAGTTACTTGGGGAAAAGTCAGCTCAGTCCTTCTCTGCTCATTAGAAACACTACCAATGTTCACTGGTGCCCCCCAGCTTTAGTGCTCCTCCTTATAGGAGCCAAAGAGGTTCTTGATAAGAAGCTCTTAAAGGAAACAAAGAAAAGTTGGGAAGAACTGAGCTCTCATAGGAGAGTGACCCATCCATATAGTCAATATGCTATCACACAGCTCTAGGGGTAAACTTAACCATAAATTCATGTAGCACCAGCTACAAATAATGTGTAAATGAAACTACAGTGTGTTTCTACTGTTCTCCTCCCAACCTACTTCACTGCAAAATGGGCAAATCCCTTATCTAGCAGTTGCTAAGAAAAATGTCTATCTTTTCCACAATGAGTGTTTCTTCAAGTTCTCCCACCGATGAAACCAATGGTTCTACAAACTAAGGTGTGGTCTCTGCTCCTACCAGAGAAAAGTACTACAACTCCACAGAATGGTTTCACACAAATTCTTTTTCTCCAGCACCAACTTGAAAATTACCTAGATTCAAACCCACTAGGATAACTATTACAAAACACCAACAACAGAAAATAACAAGTTTTGGTGAAGATGTGGAGAAACTGGAACCCTTGTGCATTGCTGGTGGGAATGTAAAATGAAGCAGCCACTGTGGAACACGCTGTGGCAGTTTCTCAAAAAATTAAACTTAGAATTATCATATAATCCAGCAATTTCATTTCTGGGTACATACTCAAGAATAGAAAGCAAGGACTCAAACAGATATTGCACACTCGTGTTCATAGCAGCATTATTTACAATAGTCAAAAGGCAGAAGCAAGCCACTTGTCCATTGACAGATGGATAAATAAAATGTAATATATATGTACGAGGGAATATTATTCAGCCTTAAAAGGGAAATAAATTGACACATGATACAATGTGGATGAAGTTTGAGGACACTGTGTTAACTAAAGTAAGTCAGACACCAAAGGACAAATACTGTGCGACTCCACTCATCTGAGGTACTTACAGCAGTCAAATTCATAGACAGAAACTAGAATGGCGGTTGCCTGGAGCAAAGGGTACAGGGAATGCGGAGTAAGGGATTAATGGGTACAGAATTTCAATTGGGGAAAATGAAACGGTTCAGAGATGGATGGCGGTGGTACTTGCACAGCAGTGTGAACTCATTTAATACCACTGACCTATACTTAAAAATTACCAAGATGGTAAATTTTATATAGAGGAATTTTAAAAGGTAGGAATTCCTTTATGTTTGCCTATTTGGATTAAGAAAAAAAATAGAGGCAAGGGAGGAAATTAGAAGCTAGATCTTAAAGATATTATAAAGTCATTAAAGAATTATAAGCAAGGGCCGGCTGAGTGGCTCAGTTGGTTAAGAGCTCACTCAAGAGTGTGAGCTCTGAGCAACAGCAGTTTGAGTCCCGGCCCGAGCTGAGCTGCCACTGAGCTGACAACAGGTGGCAGGATGGCTCAGCTAAAGAAAAAAAAAAAAAGGAATTATAAGCAAGGAAGTGACATGAGGAGATTTTTGCTATAAATATGAATGGACTTCAGGGGAGGGGAGTTTGGAGGCCAGGAGAACAGTGAGGAGATTGTTGCAGTATAATCAGGAGTGAGGTCCTATACCAGAGCTACAGCAATGAAAATGGAGTCAGATTAAAAAAAAAAATTTCCAGAGATATTAAGGAGCTGGAATCTCAAGAATGACATGTATTTTTACCTCTGAACTCTCATTGTCAGCACAGGGCATGGCAATGATAGGTGCTCAGTCAATGGTTATTGGGAGAATGGATGAACTGTAGAACAGGGGCTATGAGGATACAAGAGTTGCTGACTGAAAGACAGAAACAAGTGGCCAGAGGACAAAGCTAAGCTTGAATGCCCTCACCCCCACCGTGACTCCAGGGTGCGGTCATAAGAGGGAGCGGCTGAAATGGATGACAGATGTTGGTGGCTGGAGTCAGGAAAGTAGGGAACAAGTCAGGAGGGCAGTGGCTGTGAAGCCTGGCTGCATCCCCTGGGAAGCTTTCAAAAATACTGACACCCAAGCCCTATCCCCACAAATGCTGATGGGTCTGGGCACTGGTAGGTTTTTTGTTTTGTTGTGTTTTTTAATTGTAAAATATACATAAGATGAACATTTTCCATTTCAGCGTTTTAAAATGTACAGTTCAGATGTATTAAGTGCATTCCCATTCTTGTGCAACCATGACCACCATCAATCAAAAGAACCACTTCATCTTCCCCAACTGAAACTTTGCATCTGCTGAACACTAACTCCCCATTCTTCCTCTCCCCATCCCCTGGCAACCACCACCCTACTTTTCCGTTTCTATGAGTGTGACTCCTCTAGGTATCTCACTGTAGGTATCCCAACACGGATATTGTTTTAAAGCTTCCTTAATGATTCTAATATGCAGCCACTGTTGAGAATGATGGAGCTGCAATGCTGGCTGTTTCAACATGTGGGCAGTGATGCGCCCCCAGGGTCATGCTAGTCCTTGGGGACAGGAAGGAGATTATGAGGCAGGTAAAGTCTTCAGTAAATGTGCTACATGGGGTGGGAAGAGGGAGTGATTATGTGATGGGTGAAGGACAGCAGGAGCCTCAAAGGAGCCAGGTGTTTACATAGGCTCATAGGTATTGGGCTGGTAGCGCGAACCAACATGGAGTAGAGATTTATACCAAGGTCTGATTGCAAAGTCCAGCCTCCTTCTGTTATACCAGTGGCTAATTCATGATTAAATACTTACGGAGTACCTATCATATGCTAAGCAATGTTTTAGACATACATTTCCTGTGCACATGGAGTTTATATTCTATCAAGGAATCAGACAACAAACATGCAAATAAATAATTAAGAATTTTAGGTAGTAAAATAAAACAGTGATGAGGTAGACAGTGAATGGGGATTGTCAGGAAGGCTTATTGAAGGAGATGATCCTTAAGGTAAAGGCTGAATGATGAAACAGAGGCTGGCAGCAGTTAAGCAAGCACAAAGGCCCTGAGGCAGAAACAAACTTCATGTGCTCAAAGTATAAAAGAGAAACCAGGGAAGCTGGCATATTGGAAGTCAGAGAGTGAGCCATGAACTGAGGCAGTCAGGAACCAGACTGAGGTCTTGTAGGCCAAAATAGGACACATGTGATCAGTTGTCCATGTGGTAAGATGCTACTGAAGGGTAATAAGGATCAGACCAGATGCTCTAAGAAGAAGGAATGGGGGGCAAGAGTGGAGGCAGGGAGACAGGGATGGTAATTGCAGTACCCCAGGGTGTTGATGTAGACTAGAGTTAGATCTCTTTTGTAAGGGCACCATCCCAGTCATGAGGGCTCAGCCTTGATGACCTAATCACCTCCCAAAGGCCCCACCTCCAAATACCATCACTTTGGGGGTTAGGTTTCAACATATGAATTCGGAGGCGACAAAAGCATTCAGCCTATAGCAATAATCATATGTTTATATAATATATTGATTATATAATAATAGTTTAAATTTAATGATATAATTATTACATATAAGTATATTCCCCATATTTTCCATCTTTTTCACAAAAACATGAATGACACGAAATGCCTTTTAGGAAAGCAGTCATACTTGATCCCAGAATTCCTGTATCTGTCTAACTTCTAACTTAAGAGGGAAAGAGAGGGAGGGAGAGAAGGAAAAGGACAGAGGAGAGAAGGGTTGGTTGTGTTGAAATTAATTATTCCTATGAATCCATGTAGTTCCCTAATAAACAAGGTTTTTCTCTACTTTAAGGGGTTCACACACCATGTTTGAATTCGTTTCAAAATTAGCAGATCAGCAACGTTGGTCTTCTACATTTGTCAGAATTCTTTTTTGAAATAAAGACAATTGATACCTTCGCTGTCCTCTTTGAATTCTCAAAAATGGCTATCTGGTTCTAGTATCCCCAACTCACATTTATAAACTACTTTCCCACTTAGTACTCTGGTGTCATCAACCCACAGACACCTCAATCCATGCACTTTATCAGAGAGCCAACTTGCTGGTCTCCCGTGAGCATCAGTGCCTCCTCGGCTGAGTTCTCCTTGGGACTTGCGGTCTGAAGCCCGTTCTCCTTGACAGAAACCTGGAAGCTCACAGGACGAACCTCTGTTAGTGCTTCCCACTCAGCAGGGGACCCAGTCTTTTGTTCTTTTTGCTCTTCCTTTTCATTTTTCTTTCTGGGTTCTTTTTCCTTAAGGAATAGGGTGAGTTTTTTTTTTTATTTCATTGGGTTTTTCTTTGATGTTGTTTTTACAACCTCCAGTCTTCACCCCCAACTTTAGCTCTCCTGCCACCATTCCCTCAGCATTACACCACATGTTTATGTGCATCTTTGGCTGTGCATCCCTCTTTCCACGTGATGTGCATGTCTTTTTAATGTACCCTCTAACTTCCAGGCACCAATACATGTTCATTATCACCAAAGCAGATGTTTTAAAGTAGTCCTATTCCAGGGTGAACATTCATAAACCATTATGGGACTACTGATGGGCCTGGCTCTCAGCACGCGCCAGCCTGATCAGGAAGCCCTCTACAAGGTTGTCAGCATTATTCAACAGCCTTTGTTGCTCTCTAGATCACCACTCAGGTGAGGTCACGGGAAGATAGACTCAGGTCCAGGACTACTGACCTCAATATCTCCCTAAGGCGGTTTAATGGTTAAGATAAAAGGAATTCTGGAAACAAAGTTCCAGGAGATTTTGTGGTAGAATAAATGATGGTGGTGAATAGGGACATGCACTCGTCATTAAAAGTGGCATGTTTATGGGGTGCTGACACAGTTTATGGGGTGCATGCCTTCGAGTACCAGCCAGATCCATGCTTTGCCTAATATTTTCGCTTTTTCCCAAAGGTTTGGACAACACAGCTGTGATGAAGCTGCCAGAGAAATTCCTCCAGTTGAGGGTTGTTTTTATATTTATCCATGGCCTGTACTATAAGCATGAGAGGGCATTCTCTTTAGACGTGACCCTTGGAGCAGAACGGCCACATCACACAACTCTGGGGGGCCTCATGCACATGTTCTTCTGTGTTGTGTCCCAGAGGGCACCATTCCTACTGACTCTAGGGAGTTGTGCTACCCAGAGCCCTGCATGGGACCCCAGCCCTACTCTACGCCTCTTATCCTACTTCCTGCCACAGAACACAACCACATGTCAGTCAGTTACTGAGCTTACAAGCACTTTACCCAAAGAGCACAGATTCTGCAAGGTGGCTGCAATAACGACTTCCATGGAAATGGTATTTTACAGCTCACCAGTTGCACCTGGTCTCTGGTACACATCTCAAAAAATTCATTGTGGCAAGGACTGTAACACAGGCACAATTGCCCTATTTTACCCATTGAGGTCTAGCAAATCCCATTCAAGACTATAGAGTTCCATGGCCTTGAGCCTGGCTTTCTCCTGCTCTGTCCAGAACTCTTTGCACCAGACCCCGCTGCCAATTTTGGTCTAGTTCAGGGGTCGGCAAACTTTTGAGATGGAAGAGCCAATCCTGTCCTGCACAACAATTTAAAAATTATTCGAGAGCCATAAAACAAATGAAATACCATTATGTAAATAATATCCTTTAAAAGTTTTATAAATGAAACTATGATAGCTTTATTTTCATTTTCAATTTTACTTCAGAGCCACATGTACGTACCCAAAGAGCCGCACGTGGCTCGGGAGCCACAATTTACCAACCCCTGGTCTAGTTGAATACATACCCCTAACTTCTATTTCTAGATCTAACCTGTTAAATTCCTTCTTTCTGGAATTCTACCAATGCTGTTTCAGTCCATTTATTTAGATCTTGGATTTTTACTAAACAGGAAATTCATAACTTTGCCACCCTATCTTCCTTAGTCCCTGTATAATTTAAGACCTCTAGGAATCTGTATAACGCAAACTCAGTTTGAGCCAGCCGTTTTCACAAAAGGGGCGGTTCTGGAGTATCCTATCAAGCACAAAGTATAGAATGCAGCTGGGCCTCAAAAACAAGCTAGAAGGAAGAACTGGTTTCTGCTCTTTCTATGTATATATTTTATTCTCCCTTAAAGTAGATTGTTTTTCTCTGCCTCTCAGTTCTCATGCTGAAGCACAGTCACCAAGACCTCCAGAGATGTATGTATTGAAATGAAGTTGCTTTAAGGAAGATCCATCTGCTCCGTTTGTCGCAATGCCAGCTCTCCTTGGGAAGCGAATGCATGGCCCAGCTTTAGTCGAGTGCCACCACTGCACAAATCAGGAACATACAGCTAGACTGGGCAAGTTATGTTGCATACGTATAACCCTGTAGCAGGCCCCAGAAAATGGGAAGCAGGAAGAGTAGAGGATGAGCAGGAGGACTTAACAAGGTCCCCTGGTCAGAAATGTTCTTAGCTAAACCCCTGACCTTACTTAGTGTTCGGGCTGGGTCTGTACCAGGCCTGTGTTCCTATGCAGAACTATATCCAAATTCCTCTTCTAGTTTCTGATCTGGGCCCTCTTAGTTGCCCATATCACCCACCCCCACCTTCCCCCTAATCTTCTCTCTCTCTATGCTGATTGAACTCGACATTCTTTCTGGACATGCAAAGGCATAGGCCAAAGGACTCCATATTTGCCTCTGCCTTCCCAGGCTCACCCTCCACCACTGGCTTTGTATTCCCAGAGCCACTTGGCCATTGCTCAACAAGTTCTGTGCAGCCCAATCCAATAGGAATGAGACAGTGGAATCCACTCTGGCCACTCCAGTCCTTCCCTGACCAGCCAGCCAGAGGTCAATGCTTCTATCTTGTCCTTTGATCAGTCTTGCCCTTCTTGGTTTCTTATTTCTTGCTTTCCTCCCTCTATACTCACCTCCACTCTCTCCTCATTCTCACATCATACACTCACTCTATTCTTACTTCCCTTGATCTATGCTCTTTTCTTTATTAGTTTCAGGTATAAAACAATGTAATAGTTAGACATTTACACCCTTCACAAAGTGATAACCCCTCTCCCCCAATCTACTACCTCTCTGACATTGTATATAGCTGTTACAATTTCATTGACTCTATTCTTTACACTGTACTCCACCTCCTTACATCATATACAACAATAAATTCAAAATGGATTAAAGGCTTAAATGTAAGATTTGATACCATAAAACTCCTAGAAGAAAATATAGGAAGTAAATTTGTAGACATTACCCTGAGTAAAATTTTTACTGATATATCCCCATGGGCAAGGGAAGTAAGAGAAAAAATAAACATCTATGCCCTTTTCCATATCACTATTGCTTTGACTTATCTGTCATTTTCCAGCCAATCATTAACAATATCTTTCTCAAAACCCACATTTTTAGCCCACATTATTTTTTTCTACCATTTTCACATATACATTTGGGGAGAGTTAATTCTCACAACATACTCAATAAAAGACAGAGAAATGCCCTTAGAAGAAAATGACAACTCTCAAAATAAACTGTATGTTAATAAAATTCCCAAAATTCCAGTTTTAGTCAACCTTTACAAATTGATAATAAAGTTAGTATGAAAGAGTAGATGTTTAGAATACCTGATCAATTTTTGAAAATGAAATATAATGAGAGGGGAATTTGTGCTACCAGATTCAAATATATTTTAAAGGTACTGTCATTAAAACAACATGGCACTGGTATGGATATATTAATGGAACAGAGAATGCAAAAAGAGATCCATGAATATATGGGTATTTAGTGACTATTAAATATAGCACTTAAGTTTAGTAAGGAAAAGAGGGCTAATTCATTAAATAATGTGGAGGCCATTAATAACCTTTGAGAGAAACAATAAGTTAGATCCTTATCTATTTTATTCTATAAAATAATGACTTACTAAAGATTTTAACATTTTTAAAAAACCAGATAATTACCAGAAGTAAATATAGGGGAATATGCTTATATTAAAGTACAAGACATATTTCTTATTAGGTCACAAAGAAATCATAAAGGATAAGATTGATAGAATTTGCCAAAAAATATTAAATGTCTGTATTATAGAGCACACCATAGAGTTGAAAAGTAAATAAAACACTTAGGAAATTATTTCCAGCTTCTATCATAAACATATAAAACATACCTATGAATTAATAAGGAAAAGATGAAAACCAATAGAAAATAAGGAAAGGATATGAATAAAGAATAAAAAGAAAGAACATGTATCTATTATATATGGAAAGATTCACTACATTATTATTAATCCATGTAATAACAAAACAGTGAGATAGTTTTAGTTGAGCATCTAGCAAAAAGTAAATGGATAGCTTAAACTTAAATGAAATGACTAATCCCACGTTGGAGTGTGGAGAAACAGTGCTTTCATATATTATTGGTAAAACACGAAAGAAGTATACAATTTTAAAGCAACTTTCTAACACATGTCCATCTATCAATTTGATAATCACTGTAAATATTTAATTCCACTTTTAGCAATTTTTCCAGCAGAAATAGTCTCACTAGCATCTAAATATATATGGACCAAGGTGTTCTTAGAAACATTATTTGCAAGAACAAAAAATTGAAGGACATTACAATACTCACCAGTAGGAAAACAGTAAATAAATTATGATCCAACCATGCTATGGAATGCCATAGAAGAGCTGAAAAGATTGAGACAAATGTATATCCGCTTCCCCAGAAATGTATCTATGCTATATTATTAAACTTAAAAGGTAGGTATAAAAACAGCATGTATAGTGTTATTCCATTTATTTAAAATAATAATGTATTTGAATATTACTAGAAAAGAGCCTGAAATGATATACACCAAGCTGTTAACAGTGGTTATCTTTAGAGGGGAAAATTATGTATTTATATCTCTGTCATTTGAATGTTACATGACAAGCTTCTACTCTGTCTCTGTTTGGAAAAAAAGTTTGTAAACATATCCATTGAACAAGTGCCCCTGCCTCTGGTCAGAGCCCACCATGTCACCTTTCATGTGGTGTAGTGTGGAATCATCTTTCAGTGGCTAAATCTGGGGTATCCTTCACATACCAAGTTCTACAAAGATGCAAAACTAGCCATTATGTGTGCGAGTGTGTGTGCATGTGCACACGTGTGTGTGTGCGTGCATGTGTGCGTGTGTGTGCGTGTGTGTGCATGTGTGCGTGTGTGTGTGTGTGTGTGTGTGTGTATTCTAATAAACCAAAGAGGGTCTGCCCTCCTTTTATCCCTAAAAGTCAAAGAGACTTCATAGGCCAAGAATCTTGCATTAAGCACCTGAACTAACATCTCAAGCCTGAGTCAAAAGGAAAGTCAACTGATGGTTGGCATCCTTTCAAAGGGTTTTCAAATGATGCCAAATAATTAAAAGGAGATCATGTTAAAGGCATTCAGACAGAATCTCCCCAGGGGTAGGGGCAGAGGTAGGAAGTGGGGGCGAGGATGAAGATCCTATCCTTTATTCCTCACCCACACGGTTGATTTTGTCATCAGTTGTTCCTTATTAGCGTGGACTCTCTTTTACCCAAGGAAATTTATCTCATTTAATTGCAAAACACACAGGACAGGCCATCCATCTTGCCCTATTGCCCATATAAACGCTACGGGGGTGGGGCGGGGGGCTGTTTTCTCTAGCTTCATCTCTGGCAGGGCCCTTTCACTTTCAAATTAAAAGAATTCCAGGGTAAAGATGGTAACCACAATTAGGATATTTTTAGAAATACAAAATCCTCTGGAAAACATGACACTAATACTGGTGTTATGATTGAAGTTAGGAATTATGGTTATTAGAAGCTTTGCAGTTTATGTGCCTCATAAATCTAATCGCTTCACACATCCAGTGAGGCTGTTGCTATATTTACTGCAGACATCTATGATGACAGACAGTACCTTTGAGAAGGGCCAGATAAACAAAATATTTTACATACTCCAGCTTCTTAGTGTCTAATGGATTCATATCATGGAGAGAAAAAGGCTTCATTAAAGGAATGGCACCAGATGCTGAGAAGCAGATTTACCATGGAGATTTGATCTGACTTATCTGTTCCTGTTTAATGGAAATGCTGCCGCTCCATTCCTGGAATCCTGGGCACAGAATGGACAGGGAGGGGGACCAGGGGATGTCAGGGTGCAGGGGAGGAGATGGGTAAAAGCTACAACTCTGGAGATATGCAACTTTCCCTGACAACTCGGAAACCATCTGGAAGAAATATTATATGAAATCTGATGACATTCATTACGTGTCCAAGACCCTTAGGAAAATCCAACGTTGTTGGGAAAGTATCTCAGAGAGGAGTGAATTGCTCAGTGACCCCACCACCACCACGATTCTCCTCCTCTGATGTGGTGATAGTGCAGGGTCCTAAGTGGTCTTGAGGAGGAAAAAGAATGAGGTAGAACGTTTTATAACCACCAGACCACCAGCGCAGAGATGGAACAATTTTAATATTGTGTTGACCTTTGGATGTTTCTTGAAATCAGATGCACCCCTCGCTGTTGAAATCCTTATCTCAAAGATTAAAAATTACACTTGAGAATACATGTATATTTATGTAGTAGGTGACAAATTAGGAATATTTTAAAGGCATTGAACTCCTTTTGATTTTTTTCCAACAAAGGTGTTCATGCAGGAATATTACCACAGTGGCTAAGACATGATCAGTGCTTTTCATTGTATATCTGCATGCCACCCCATTAAAATCTACCAGATTATCTAGCAGAGATCACAACTTCTCTGATTCTTCATAGCTACTAGTATAGTGGCCCTTTCACATGGCAAACACTCATTAAATGTGATTAATGGAGCAGGCTGGACAAGGGAACATGAGGGCCAGGAAGTTCTCTACAGTCCCTCTGACCACTTTGACAATCGGGTTAGATTGTTGAGTGTGTGTTCGTGGCAGGAGAAATGCTCGCCACACTCATATGTGCACACATGCGTGAATGTGAGGTGACCAGGTAATCCTGGAAGGAAAGGATGGCATCTTGGGTCATGAAGTGGCTATGCAGAGTGAATAAGCAGCAGAAGACAGGATTTGAGGGATCGAATTGACAAAACTTGGCTGTTGTCTGGATGTGTCAAGCAGAGAAGAATGAGAAATCAAAGACGGCACTCAGGTTTCTAGCTTTCTGCAACTCATTACATGGTGGAAATGTGTTTGGAAAGAAAGGTGATGGATTTAGTTATAAACATACTGAATTGCAAATGTCTGTGGCTATTCAGGTGGAGAAGACCAACAGTCTATATGAGGTATAAAAACAGCTGTAATAAGAGTAAGAGAATGGAGTTGAGAAAGGAGAACAGGAAATGGACTTTATGTCATGGAAAACTTTATGTACTTTTCTTGTCATTAAAACACCATTTCAGCAAAGAGATAATATACAAAATTCCAGACAATGATGAACTCTTTGGGAATGGAGTGGCATGATTTTGCCTTAATTTCAAAGAAATAAGTGAGATTTCATTCTAGGAAGCTTTGGATACAAGGATGCCATCCTCTTAAATAAATGAGATCCTGCCATATAACAAAACAAAACAACTCACAAAACAAACAAAATCTAAAGCCTCTACAAGAAAAATCTTGTACTGTGAGAGTACCACAATGAAACATTCTTCTGAAGAATAAAATACCCACATATTTTATGTCATAGTCCTTAAAAATAACTTTTTATTGATAGCAGTAAAGAATAATCTTTGACCTTATCTAAATATGTGGAATTCTGATGGAAAAAATAAGTGTGTGTAGAAGGCCAGAAGCATGAATTATGCATGCCACATCATCACACTTGTTCCTCAATAGAGAGCTGCAGCATGCTTTGCATAGAAAAAGAAATTAGACTAGAACAGATATTGAGCAATTTTCTCCATAACTGGTTCTTACTCACCTTAAATGTAAAATTTTATTTAGCTTATTTCAAAGGGAGACATCCTTATTAAGGGAACACATTTACTGGCGCCTGTTGGAAAGGATTTAATGCAAACAAGCCTGAAATAATTGAAGGAAAAACACCTTCTGACTGTTCTCAGAAGAGCTTAGCAAAGAAGAGGATGGCAGGAAAGAATTACTTTATTATATTGATTTTCTTGGAGAAATCAAAGGAGGATAACTCAAATAGACCAATTCGCTTTTGCCAAACTCACTGGAAGCAAGTAGAACAGCCATGAATTTACGTGTCAAAAACTGTTTGCAATCATTTAGTTGAATATGCAAATCAGGATCCACACATTATTACTCTAATAAAATGGCTAATACAAAAGGATATCTGGGTTCATTTGCACATATTCCTTGCTTTAAATGACTGCAAGTATAATGGGTGTAAGTTTTGCCTAACAAAATGTTTACAGTCCAATCAGATCATTAACCTGAAATATGAGGAGAGTGATGCATTCATTGTGGTGCAGTAACAAAGACACTGGAGCACAACAAAAGTAATCGGAATGCAGTCTCTCAAAGCTAAAATCTATTTTTCTTTCACAATGAGCAAAACATTTCACTTTTATAAAGATTGCTTCCCACAGTAGATAACATTGGTTATGCATCTGGTGGCTTGTGGTCATTTATGTAGGTTTCCTTGATGCATCAAGCAACATCACAAAAATAATATTTCTCTTTAATAAAATAACTACATTTACTTTGTTTTCACAATTAAATTTCAAGCACTGTTTTATGAATAAGCAAACCATTAGTAATTTACAGAATGCTAATTCATTCTTCTGCCTTCTGGTGGAATCAGACTGTTAGAATCCATTTCAGCATTTTCCAAAGTGTGTTCCCCAGAACACTAAGTCCACAGGATGTCAAATATATGTTACTCAATGAAATGGGATTTCCTAGTCAAATAGGAATGGGGAATGCTGAGGAAACAAAGTTAATTGGATTTCTCTATTACAGAATTTCTCAGGTCTTTTCATATGTTAATGCACACTGAAAATCTCTAAGAAAGTATATATAAAGGCTGTGGAGTGTTCCAAAACTTTTCACCTCCAAACTCCTTGTTCACTAAGCATCTTTTGAAATTGATCACCTAGGAGCCACTAATGTTTATTTCCATTGTCTGGACCACGCAGCTTGGGTGGTAAGTGAAGCAGACAGGTTGAAGTGACCATTGGGATGGGGGATGGCATTCTAGAGAGTAACACAGAGTAACATCCAACTAGGAGGGCAGCTATTGCTCAGTTTTGTCCACAAAAAGGTAGGATAGATGTTCCAAATTTTTAAGAGCAGCAGAAAATTTGGATTTTTATGAATTTGGCTGAATTTGTTTTAAAATACTGTGGGCCAAACATGTCTGTCGCAAACATAGTCCTTGAGCTTCCCCAAGGTAGCACTTTGTAACCCATTCCATAAAACACACTGCCTAGAAAAGTCACGGCCATACTAAATCATCCTTCAGGTTATGGTTTAAGGTGGTTGTTATTGTAATGACACCACTAATGATAGAAGTTTCTGGTCACTCGGCTGGGCGCTCTTAAAAATCAAGTCACGCAGAACCTACATGAGACTATCTATACAGACACCAGACATATTGGATTAGGACCCACCCACATGACCTCATTTTACCTTAATTACCACTTTCAAGGCTATCTCTCCAAATACAGCCACATTCTGAGATACTGGGGTTTAGAATTTCAACACATGAATTTGGGGGGTGGGGGGCACAATTCAGCCCATAACAATAAATGACCCTACAAAGACAAAAGCCCAGTAAGTCTCTTCTTTTACTTGCATTGACTTTATTTAAAAAAATTACCCAAGGTCATAAATAATAAAAATGTAAAGCCTGCCACAGGAAGGTGAAACATCAAGGTAATAGTTGGCAAGAAAATGGTTGGAAGATATTTTTGAAAAGCCACGTGCTTTTAAATCAACATGGCCTGCTAATACCTAGCAAAGGCTTCAAAGATTTACCTCCCACAATGTCCAGGTCTAGCAAGTAATACTTTTGAGAATTTCCGGATGGCGGGAGACTAGGAGAGAGGTGTTGGTATGGCATGCATTGCATGCCCTGCAAATAAATCACAGGACTGAGCTGTGCCAGAGAAACTATCAGTTTCATGCCAAATTCTCAGAAAGAGTTAAGGGGCTGGATGGCTGTTAATAAAGTGTTAGGAAGGATAAGTCACATCACGTGGGGCTTTGGCTTTATTTATTTATTTATTTATTTAAGCTTTGGCTTTCATTTTCTGTACAAGTCATATTAATGGATTAGGGAGAAAAGCAGAGGGAGCAACAGAAACAGCATGTGTAGACTTCAGTAAGGCTGACAATCTTAGCATAAAAGTTTTATGACATGGGAAGGACACTATTGTTGGTTGTAGGGCTGTACTCCCAAATCTACTTTTAGCAGTTTGATGTCAGCATAAGGACATTCCCAGAAAGCTAGTCTTTGGTCTGATATCTTAACGTTTTTATTGGCAAGAGCAATGATTCAAAGGCCACGCTAACTGTGCCATTGATAATAATTTGAGAAAGAGAGGTTTGTTTGATAGATGCCAGGAAAGCAGCAAGTATGGAGGTGGGATATGCAAAAGGTTCTTTTAGACTGGGGGAGAGCTTAGGGAATTCTAGACCTACCACCTTGAAGTGGAAATATAAGTGTAAGTGAGCTCTTTAAATGCATAACATTCGCACTAAGAATTGAGGTTTTTTTTTTTTTCTTCAATCTACCTAAGAGACTTCAGCCAATTTCAACTGGGTGGAGTAGACTTATGGCCATGTCTTACATAGTTATATAACTTAATAAGCACCATGCCGAGGCCCAACCTAAGACTGGTCCTGGGTTGTTGGATAAAAGTGCCCTCTGTGTATCTTAATTTCATTGAACATCTGGGATGAAAGGAGTTGTTCTTATAATACCTAACACATAAAATGCCTTTCAGCTAAAGGCCCCAAATACCTATATATCTATAAAGTTATTATTTTGGCTATAGACTGTGAGTGTGAGAACACTTCGCATCAATAAGGTAGAGATAGATTCCTGGCCCACGTCAGCCTCAGATGTTGTTAATGTCATCAGGGTTCTGTGTTTATCCTACAACAGCTGAACTCATGGCTTGGCAGGTCAAAAACCTTTCTGCGCACTTTTCAACCCACACTGAAGTCCAATCTCTGGGAAAACACTCAGAAAAGTATTATTTCCATTTGCAAATTTCCTTATGGTCACATTGTTATTTTGGCAAATAACAGGAAGAAATGAAATGTCTGTCAAATGCATACTACTGGCTCCACCAGCTAACGTATTATTCTGGCTTTGCCCTTTGATTTTCATTAGGGCTATAAAAAATTAGTTGAAACGTTTTCTAAGATCTATTGGGTTGTCAGAAAAGTCATGACGTATTTTTTCTATGTTTTTCGTTGCAAAAATGCGTCATGACTTTTCCGACAACCCAATATCTTCAGGAACCCTTAAGGAAACTCACAGTTGTCAGACTTAACCTGTAGAATAAAATCCAAATCCAAACAGTCAAACCTTATCAAAATTGAAGGTCTGCCCAGAGAAAACATATTACCCCATGTATTATATATATATATATATATATATATATATATATATATATATATATATCCCATATTACCCCATGTAATGGAAGAAATTACAATTCAGTATAAAGGTGACTTTAATAGAAGCCATTGACTGCTGCCCCAACACAGAAGATGGAATATCTAACTGCCCAGATGGTGGAGACAGGAGATTTCTGTCTGCCTGAGAGCCCTAAGTCAACAGCCGGTTTCCATACTCTTGAAAGAAAGGTGGCAAAATACAGTCATAGGCCAACTCCAACCCACTGTCTGTTTTTATAAATCAAGTTTTATTGGAACACAGCCATGACCATTCATTTACATGTTGTCTATGGCTACTTTTTAGCTATGACTGATAAACTGAATGATTATCTCCAAAAGTATCTACATCATTTAATACCCAGATTTGTGAATGTGTTACTTTACATGGCTCAAATTAATCACATGTATCCTTAAAAGTGGAGAATCTGTCCCCAGCAGTAACCAATGAGAAAGATGGTGGCATGAGAAGGAAATGATGCCCCAATGCCAGTTCTGAGATGTAGGAGGCTGTGTGTAAGGAGTTGAATTCTGCCAACTTCTCCAATGAGTGAGGAAACTAATCCTTGCCTAGAGCCTCCAGAAAGGAATTTGTCTGTGATTTTGGCCCAGTGAGACCTGTGTCAGATATCTGACCTACAGAACTGGAAGATAAAGTTCTGTCGTTTTAAGCTACCAAGTTTGTGATAATTTGTTACAGCAGCAATATAAAACTAATATAGACAGAGATCAGAGGGCCCAGAAAGCCTAAAATATTTACTATTTGCCCCTTTACAGAAAAAATTTGCCAACCTCTGTTCTTGAATATGCCTGGCAAATATTCCAGAGATAGTTCAGAAGTTCAAAATCTGGTGGCAGAAGCTACTAATTAGCCCCCTAGTATCCATTCTCCTTTTTTTTCTTTTTAGTAATAGGACCCTACACACACACACACACACACACACACACACACACACACACACACCTTTTATCAGGGTTTATGGACACCCTGCTAGAGACTATAGTTCCCATCTTTTTTTGCAGAGAGGCATATCCATATTGCTAAATTATTGCCAGTGGATTGTGAATGCAAGTGATGTGTGCAACTTGTATGTCACTTTTATAAAAGTAAGTTGTTTACCTTCCCTTTTCTCTTGCCTCTTCCTTTGTGCTACAATGCAAACCTTGTAATGCTAAGCCACTTTTGACAACATGAAAGAGACGAACACCCTGAGGAATGATGAAACAACAAGATGGGAGGAATATGAATCCCTGAACGACATTATGGAGCAGAGGCATAACTACTCTGGATCTCACTACCTACGTCTGGACTGTTACATGAGACAAGGATAAACTTCTATCTTATCTGAGTCCCTATATTCTGGGATGTCTGTGTTTCAATAACTCAGGCTTCACCCTAACTAGTATGGAGGGCAGTCCCCTACCTTCAGGTACGATCAGAAAATAGATTTGTTCATGAATGGGTTGCTCTAGTCCACAGCCACCATAGATGCTTGACTCTTTCCCAGACCAACTTGAAACCTCATGTAAAAATTTAAAAACATGGCTGGAAATTCTTTGACATTCCTCCCATCAAGAGTTGGGCTCTACGTCTTCTCCCCTTGAGTTGGAGAAGGCTTGTGCCTGCTTTGCTTCACAAAGAACACCAAAAGTGATGCTAGTGGCCTCAGGGGCTGGGTCATAAAAGGCCATGCAGGCTCCTTATTATTAGCTAGAATCATCACAATGGAGCCCTGAGCCACCATGTTAGAAATCCAGCTACCCCGAAACCACCATACTGGAGAGACCACATAAAAATACTCAGGTCAATCATCCCCGCTGAAGGACCTGCCAATCATTCCAGCCAGCTGCTAGACATGGGAGTGAAGAAGCTATCTTGGAAGCGGATCCCCAGACCCAGCTACCCCAGCCTCAGCCATTCAAGACACTCCCAGTTGTTTGAGACATTTCAGGCAATATAAAACAGAGAAGAGCCTTTTGCCCTTTCGGAATTATTTACTCACAGAATCGATGAGCATAATAAAATGGTTGCTATATTATGCTGCTAAGTTTTGAGGAGGTTGGGTATGACTCACCTCTCTCTCTAAGAATGAAGAAGAGAAGGGGTTGGATGACCAGGCATAAAAATTCCCTGTCTTCCCAACCCCCTGGAATCTAACATTGGGCTCCAGCCTGAAGGGACACATGAGATGTCTCCAACATGACCTTCTTCTTAAGGCAATGGAAGCCCAAAATCTTCCCAGGTTCATGCCCATAGGTCTGGGTCCTCTGAGCCACTCCAGGGCTTGGAGTACCATCTGCCACAACACTGAGAGACCGTAGCCCTCAGCCCTAATGACAATCAGAGGCTAACACCGTTATGCTGATTTTACTTATAAGAAAAAATCACAAGCGTTTAAAAGGCCCAGGGTGACAGCCCAGCCTTGGTCCTTTTTTGCCAGCTATCTATATCTCACAAAAAGCCTAAGATAAACCTTTATGAAGAAGGATGTCCTACAGAGCATGTCAAATAATCGAGGAAATGTCACTACAGAAATGCCAAGAGTTTCGATAGCATCAATCTAATGACTATGGGGCAGTATTGCTTCAAGGTTTGATTAGTGCTGGTGTCCCATTATGTAACTTAGGTTTCTATGACATCGCTTTTCTTGGAAGTGTGCTGCTTTGCAATAACTTGGGGCTTACAATGAATTAAAGGCTGTGAACCTGCTGACATACACTGGCAGCCAGGCCGGGATCAGCCCACAGGAAGAGAAAGAAAAGCAAGTCTCCCTCCTTGCTGTAAGCGATCCCTCTGCCACTGGGAGCCCCTGAGTCTTTGTTAACTCATGTTTGCTAGGGCCTTGGCCAACCTTAGGGATAAGCCTGCTAGTTAAAATCAGAACCGTTACCCTGTTTAATCCATTAGTTAGTTTAGTCCTTGAAATATATTGTATAACCATATTGTTCTAATTGTAATTTATTCTGATGATCACACTGAACCTGCTCTGTGCTCAGTAAGTCATGTAATGGCCTTTGGCCAAAAGCAATAAAAACTAGACCAAAATTTACTGACGGAATGAGAAAGCAAATTAGAAAAAGCTTTACCATTTACATAATTAGATTTCATATAGACATGCTTATATCTATAAAAACCATCATTAGAGGATACCTAATTTTCCTGAAACTTGACTGACAGAATATACTTTTCCTTATCAAGTGGTTGAAGTTCAAGGTTTTATGTGCTCACTGGTTATCTTTCCTCTGCAATACACCACATCTACCCCTTTGCCAGGAAATATTCATGTTTAATTTTTTTTTATTATAAACCAAGTCCTGCACTATCAAGCTTTGGGAAGCATTTACATATTCATATGAGCAAAGTTAGCCTCTAAGAAATAAAGGCCCATTGGGGATTTTTGAAAAGCCCTTCAGAAGTAATATATCCAAGTAACAGTTCATTGTTTCCTTAAAGCACTGATACTTTCCAGAAGACAAAACCCACTAAAGAGACAGCAGGATGCATTGTGAAATACAGAGTCCTAAATTATGGCTTCACATCAAGTGGGAGCCTTTCAGTATGATTGGACATTATATCATCCAGCATTCCCAGGGAGTTTGAAGTGATACAATCTGGTCCTCTATCACTGGACTATTACTAAACTTCATCTTGAATATTTTTATTATGAGTTCAACTAACACTCCCTCCCAAAATTTCCTGCATTCTTTACATCCTTTAACATCAGCATGGTAATGCTCAGAGTTACAGAATTCCCTTTTGCCTTAAGGATACTTCCTAGGGTCCTAGATTCTCTTCCTAAGCATCCAGCCAAGCACAAACGAAGCAAAAGCCCATTAGCCAATACCTCTTCCAAAAGAATTAAAAAATACATTTTCCAAAGAAATCTTCTAAATTAGCCAAATTATAACTACTCAGGAAAAATCACTTTTTCCTGCTTAAAGATTAAAAAGAATGTTCCCCCATTAAATGTTTTATTATATGTGTGACCCTTTAAATGTGAAGGGCAGAACAGGCTATTCCACCACCTGCTAGCTAACCCATGAGCAGCTTCTGAATGGAACCACAGTTAGAGTAAACAGCGATTCTTATATGACAGAAGGTTAGGGTACTAGTGCTGACTCTGAGTTCCCTAACTCCTTGACCCTGGGCAAGTTACTTCACCTCTTTAGGTCTCGGCTTCCTCACCTATAAAATTAAGGCTGAAATAGAGGACCTTTCAAGCTGGGGTTTTTTCAGTTCTACAGATGAGAAAGACAGTAATTGTACTTGGGTATTTATAGTTCTTTAACTCTTGCTTTAATGGATCACCCACTGAAGTGATTCAACAAACCATCACTTATCGAACTCCTACTAACGGAAAACACATGGTTGGCACTATAAGCAATACCAAAGTGGGAGATACAGAACCTGCTCTCAGGTAACTTCTAATTGAGTTGAGGTGATGGGACCAAGCCATGAAGTTGTATGGTGACACAACACAATGCACAAGATGCCACCAGTGTCAGTCCCTAACTGCACCGCTGCGGGTTTGGAAGACCTGCCTCCCAACAGCTCACTCTTTCCAAACTCCGAGTCACTGAGAACCAAACTAAGCAATGTATGAGAAAACACGCCCTCACTAGTTTGGGCTGCAGTTCTGACTCCCCGCCCCCAGTCTCAGATATCCATCCGCCCATACAACTCTCACCTTCACTCAAACATTGTACACAATCCATAGGATGGGCTTCCCTACTCGGTTTTCTTATAAATTGCATGAGTGTGCAATTTTCATGAGTGTGAATCCCAAAAGCTAGAGTCATTTAAACCAGAAGTTTATGTATTTTTTTAACGTAAGAACAGTCCAGAGGCTGGAATAGTAGTTCTATTGTTCTCTATACCTGGCTTCCATGTCTGGGTCCAAGAGAGCTAATGCGATTCATACATTGCTACAATCAGTAAGCAATGGCAGGATAATTTGAGTGTCACAATCTTGAAAAGTTCAGTGTTTAGGTGAAGAAATTACCAGTGCCTTGAATTTGTTTAAATATCCACAATCCAGCCTATCCCCACACTTCCCAAATGAATTCTGTAATCCAGAGTGTTTTCATAGGATGTGTCCCCAAGTTGCCCTGAGAATTTGTTAGGCTGTGATAACAAACATTCAGGGTAGAAAAATATCAAGCTAAACAGGGAGGGAAAAAATCAAAGGTAATGTAAATGACAGATACAACCATACTGAAATGCAGCCAAGAAGTTTGCATTTAGAGATTTGCTACTATTTGGGCAGAAATAAGACTGATGTTTGCACTCAGCCCCTCCTGATGTGTTGCGCAAGATTGTTTCAAGCTTGAGAAGACTTTGACAGGCTGTTTCCAATGTGCAAACTTAAAACCCCAACCTTTGTTGGATGGGGTGGGGGGGAGGATGGTGGTTTTGTAGGGTGACATAAATAGACACTTCTAAGTTAATAACATTTATAGTCTCTAGTAAGTCAGGAGGGGAAATGTGGAGAGAACAGAGGTAGTCATCTGCAACATTCAAAGATCTGGGGAAATTGGGTCTAAATGAAATCATCCTGACAATGGAGTGTATCTTAGGGGGCACCTCAGAGAAAAGGACATTACACCTCACACCTCTAGCCTGAATGTGTGTGATAATGAATTCATGAGCTTGAGAATGTGCCTATGACATTTCTTCTACTATAAGCTTAATACTTATATAAATGGGTTTGTTTTTTTTCAGAGTCACAGGAGGGGAAGTGAAACAGAGCAGCAGGAACAAATAGAAACACTCTGCTTACCTTACATATTTATATTTTTCTTTGTGAAGTGGCAGAAAGTATCCTCTTCCATAATTGAATTTCTTCAAAGTCTTTTTAAAGCAAAGTATTCCCTAAATATTTATATGGAAAAAAAATTATGCGCATAACCAGTAGAATGTTATTCCAATCAGTTTCCTTCGAATACTAAGCCTTTCCAACACTAAGTTTCTTGTTCTAGTCATTACATTCAAGTATAACAAATACTGTTTTTTGTTAACCTCCCTATATCTAAATAGTTTTTAAAAAACAAAAAAGAAAAACACACACCTACTTCTATATTTTTGTTACTCTCATCCAGTCTACTTGTTCAGAGATAAAACCAGATTAATGCATTAAATATTAACACGACGTCTATGGGTCTAGCCTTACAAAACCTAAACCAGGTGATTAATATAAATTTATCTCACTTCATGACAGATTTATTTCCAAAACTTCTGTTTTGAACATATCGTATTTTAAACACTGAAACCGGTGGTATATTATCTAGGGTGAAGAGTCACACCTAAAAACTGTATTTTTACATATAGTTTTATTTTTTTAAGTATACTTGTATGTTGTTTTTTTTGTTATATCTAAATTATCCCAATCACTAAAAAGAAATGATAATTATGTGACACGATAGAGGTGCTAATTATTGCTACAATGGCAATCATATCATAATATATAAATGTAACAAATCAATGTTGTACACCTCAAATTACACATTATATGTCAAATATATTTCAATTTTAAAAATCAAAGAAACATATAGGTTTCTTGAAAGCAAGCTAGAAATTTATACACAGAAGGTGGAAACTGACCTTCCAGCCTCCTCTCTCTGAAGCCCGTGTTGGAGACACCTACCTGCCTAGACAGTGACGCAAAGCAGCCAACATGCCAAAATGCTAGCTCCTTTCTATTTATTTCCCTTCATCCATCCAGTGTCTGTTTTTTTCAGCCTAAGAACCACTTCCCAAGAAAGTGCTCTTTGCCCAAGCTCTAGCACAACCACCCTGGGGCCCTCCAGCTGGGTAAGTCTCCCTAGACTTGCACCTTTTATGTTTAAAGCTTGCCATCAAATAAAAGGCGGACCCTACTCCATCAGGCAATCATTTCCAGAGTATCGAGTTAACTGAGCTTCCTTTTCAAAGATAGAGTCATTGTAATAACCCACTACAGAGATCTACTTGGCACTCAGGCCCTTGGAAATTTAATAAATACTGCTTTAGTTCTGTGATTTTATTTCAACGAATCGAGGTCTTTCTTTCTCAGTTGACAAGAGCCCTGTGTGTTCACCATTTACAAAGCTCAGATTTGAAGATTCGGAGTGAGTAACCCAGGCCGTGATCCCTGCTCTCATCTCGGAGAACACTTGCTGTTTACAGAGGGCAAGCTGCTTTTGTGTGATTCAAAGCATTACTAATTAAAACCTGTTACCTTCCTAAGGGCAGATATATTCTCCTCCAGAGCAGCATTTGTCTGTCCCATTAGCATTAATGGGAGTAACACAAGTGCATCGAGAGGAGAATGGTCCCCTTGGGTCTTTGAACTTAAGTCTACTTCAAAACTGAAACCGATATATACAATGGTATCATTGATGCCATTAAAAATCATTATACTTTACTGCAACTTTTATAAAAGTAATTGTAAGCTTCATGAAATATACTTGGCTCCTGAGAATTGTGCATTATTAGGCCAAGACTGGACATGATAAAGTGAATTACACTATAATACTTGAAAAATATTTTGGCCAGGGGAATTTATTAGATTTAGTCAAGCTTGTGCAGAGGTCTGTGTTCATAAAGACCATTAGCTTGGGCAAATTCTAAAAGCATATGCGATTCCATACTAACATTCAGGAAAAGATCTGGTTAAAGGTGCAACTCAATGCAACCCACTATCTTTACAATGATATGTCTTAATGGGCTGCTATAAAATACTATCACCTTATGTCTCCGTAATATCCTTCATTTGCATAGTCTTAAGTGTTTTACAGGCATTATATAGCTGATGTTCCAATTACTTTAGAGGGAGTAGAAGGAGGGCATTTTTTTTCCAGACTGTGAAATTGGGGCTTCGAGAAGCTACGTGATGATCAGGGGAGGGGATCATTAAAAAGGAAGGGTTTCTGAGTGCTGACTTGAAACACTAATCTAAAGGATTCAACTGTTGGTGAGTCAGGGCAGGGATGCCCTGAATTTCCAATCTAGAAGTCTTTGTCTACAAAATTGCTGCATTGACTGCAAGGGGAGGCAGCTGATTGTGCTCAAGAGCCCTAGGGCCATGAGCAAATTTAACCGTTTCCTCTATGTAAAATAGAGGTAACAAAGTACCTACCTCATGGGGTTGTTCTGAAGATAAATGAGTTAATATATATAACCCTTTGAATAGTGCCTCGCACATAGTAAGCACTCAGTAAATGTTAGTCCTTATTATTAACCTTTAAGCCCAGCCAGGGCTATGTTATCTCTAAGGAAATAGTGCATTGTGAAAGTTGATTGGCAAAGAGAACTACCCCTTTACTTCTAATCTCCCCAAAAGGCAGTTCTATCCATATCCTATTGCATCATCTAAGTCCCATGGTTTAGAGCTTTGAGCTCTCTACTAATACAAGTTGCTTGAAAAAGAAAGATAGCAGTCCAGGTGTCTGGCATGCATGCCACAATCTGTATAACTTCCTCAGGTCCTTTCCTGAGTGAAGAGGGAGAGGCTCTGTTCCCTGGACACCCCCAGAGAAGGATGGAACAAAAAGCCAAGGTTGGAGCCGACATCCTAGCCTAGAGCCAGCTCTGACCTCAGGGCTGAATCTACTGCCTTATGTATAATTAGCCACTGATTCCTTTACTAGTAAGTTGTGTCTGCAGTTTCAGAATCTGCCCTGTGTTGCCTGAACCAGAACTCCAGCTGTCTGAGAGCTTTTTAGTAAAGGCATATTTGGCCACAGCACTGAATGTGATGCAGGCTAGAATACCAGTGGGGCCGAAAATGGGTCTTCTCTCTGTGTGCCTGGCTGCCTGGACAGTCATGAGAAAGAAAGAAGGGAGCCCCCACACACACACACCCGGGTCTATTAAGTCCCCTTTACATCCAAAAGGTTATTTCCTTTCTTCTGTGCTCCCTCAGCATCTCACAGAGGTCCTTCTTAACACTTTTCACATTTTACTGCAATTACCTATGAAAACCACTGAACAGCAAACCTAAAGGAGAGAGATTGTGTTTTATTTAACTCTGTACTAGTGCAGTGCCAGTATTAGTGCACACTGACATAGTATTTATGAAACACAAAACTTCTGGGCCAAGGAGTTTGCCAAATCATTTCCTGGAACCATAAGTTTTAAAAGCATTCTTACAATACGTAATTCAGGTTCAGGGGCTCTGAACCTGTTCCTCAGTGTTCTTGAAGGTGATTTGATTTGTCTCAAAGTTGCCTTTAGATTCTTTGGCTTTCGAGCAATTACATGAATTCTAAATTGGACATTTTTTCTTATTTTTAAATGTCAGCAATAATAAACTAAGCCTGTGTTTCTTTTTAAATGTAATGAAAGTCAAATTAGACCACCAGATCAATTTTGCAGATTATTTTCATATCTTTGGGACTTCAGCAAACTAACAATAACTGTGGTCCCCAGAAAGCTTAAGGAGTCTTCAAAACCACTGGCTTAATAAGTGCTTTTTTTTAACATATCTATTTAGCATCTCAATAAACCTTATCAACCCTCTTTCATTCCACTGGCAATTTTCTGACCTCCAAGTTGAAGACTGGGGCCCTGAATTCTGCTCATGGGTGAGTAATCACAGCACGCCCCTAGCAGAACCCATCCCCGAACTACAAATATATCATCTTCAGCATTGTAAATCAAAGTCTCAAAGAGCATCATTTAGCCTGCAGCTAAAATTGCTTGTTTATCAGATGGTGCCTGGTTTAGCGTGGAGCGGTCCCTTGTAAATCTCTAGGACCTTTTACAGCATATACTTAAGCAAGCACATCGGCTCCTGGGAGGCTTTCTAAAAGCTTTAATGACTGTGGGCTGCTAAAAGATCCAGGCTCTGGTTTAGTTAAAGTGGCTATGGGTACAGTTTGGCTCCATTTTGTAAACTCACAAAGATAAGGCGTCTGTCTGCTTTCTCCAAAGTGAGGGTGAGCATTTGCTTCTTAGGAAATCTTTATATCCAAAGTGTTAATGTTCTTGTGGCTTTGGGTATTTTGACCTTTTGTCTGCTAACTTTTGATTTACTGAGGGAGAGAGTTCTTTCTCTAGGCTTTATTGCCATTCTGGAAAAACAATGAAATGCATGTGACTCTTCAAAATTACACCCCCAAAAATGATTTTGGATTAACACTGTACACATCACACAAATGTATTCTGCTCTCCTCTCCCACCCCTACTCCTGCCAAACATAACACTATTGCCTCTCTTTAGTTACATTTAGGAGTCAATACGTGTCCATGCTTCTTCTGCAGGGCAAGTAATGTGCCTGCTACAGATCCTGCTGGCCATTTGCTCACCTCAGCACTTTGTTCCTTGGAAAGAACAGTTTATAGATTCTAGCCATGTAGCTAAAGGTAGCAAAGGGAAATTGTCCACCAAATTCCCATTGGTTTAAAAACCCAGCTACTTGCCAGAGTCATGAATAGCTTATTGACTGAATATACCACCAAGGACCCAGGCAGCCCACCAACTACTTTACCGATGGTCGTTGAAATAGACCTGATGAAATTCACTAATTAAAGAAATCTTTACACTGTTCTTTCTTATACATGGCCTCTTTGATACAAGTTAATTAAAGTACTCTTCAAAACCTGCACCTGACATGGGAAAAGTTCCCTCGAGAGCTGAAGGAGCCGCGAAGCACATTTAAGGGGCTTGTGTCTTGTTTTCAGGCAATGATCAACTGTTTCCATGCTAATTTCACAGCTACCATGGTCTGGATTTCGAAAATCAGCCTCTTTTTCCAAAAACCATGCCCTTTCTTCATAAGCCAAAGCTTAATGTTTTTGCTTTGGCTTCTGTTAAGGATCAAGAGCGTCTTGTTCTTTGTTTTTTGGATTTTGTTTGGGGTTTTTTGTTTTGTTTTGCTTTGTTGCTAGTAGTTTTGCTGTTCTCCAAATAAGCACACTGTTATGGGTAAGTCCTTCCCACTTGGCATCATTTCCATGAAGGGCATTCAAGCTGGGGACTCCTGAGGATAAGTACACAATACTTGTCATAAAAGCTAAAAATATGTGCACCTGTTGCATCCTGCTGAAATCACAACAAGCTGGCATATCACTTGAGAAATAAAACCTTAACTGACTCATATGCTTCCTGAAAATAGACTTTATACATTTATTCCTCTAAAACAAAGTCTGAGAGATAGTTCGTAATATTCAAGCAAATTAGAAGACAGATGATGCTGGTGAGCCCCTGAATGGTTGAAAAAAAGTGGGGGGAGCACCTTTTCCCTTCCCATGGATGCCTGATGACCACATTTTTAGCACCCTTCACTATAACCTTCCAACGGCAAGACATATGATACAAGAGCCCTCTTGGAATATGGGTAACATCATACACTACTTTTTTCATTCATTCATTTGAGACATGTTTACTGAGCACCTGTTATGCATGGTGCTAGGCTCTGGGACACAACAGTGGAGCATATAGTCTACCAAGGGAGGGCATCAATAAAATAATAACAAGAATATGTAAAATTACAACATGGACAAGCGCTTTAAAGGAGAGATGCAGAATAGTGTAAAAGTCTGAAAAAGTAGATGGTTTCTATCTAGTTTTGAAAGTCAGAGATAACTCCTGTGAGAAAATAATAATGGAATCAGAAGTATAAGTCAGAGTTATCTAGGCAAAGAAGGAAGGAAAGAACATTTCTAACAGCATATGCAAAGGCCCTGTGGCAGGAGGGAGCTTCGAGCCGGCCAGGCTGACTGAAGAGGAGACCCCAAAGAGGAGCTCAGTGCAGGCTGAGGTTGGGCTCTGCAGCAATCCTTAGTATTAGTTTTGTAAATTATCATATAAACAATGGGAATCACTGAAGGAGTCTAAGCAGGGACTAACATAATCAGAGCTGCATTTTTTAAAATCTCACAGTGGCAGCAGGGTAGAAAATAGATGGGGACAATCAGAACCCATCTTTGTGGGGAGATGAGTTAAGGGGGAATTGCAGTCATTCAGGCAGAAGATGGTGAGAGCAAGGACAAAGATGGCAATGGTGGAAAATCAAGAGGAAGTAGACAGATCTGAGAAATATTTGAAAGGTAAAATCAATAGAACTTCATGATTGGACATGCAAGGTATAAGGAGAAAGAGATGTGAAGAATGACTCCTAAGCTAAGATATGCCCAACTGAATGGATGGTGGTGTAATTTAGTGTCCTAGGGGAGATTGGAAGAGGACGAGGCTTGGAACAGGGAAGAATTTGGGACACAATAGATTTGAAGTGGCTCTGAAACGTCTAGAGATGTCAGGTAGGCAGTTGAATAAACAGGCGTGGAGCTCTCAGGCCTGGGCTAGAGATACCATCTGTGAGACACCTATGGGGTTTGACACCAAAGCCATGTGTATTAGTTCCCTAGTGCTGCCATCACAGATTGCCAAAACATGGTGCTTAAAATAACAGAAATTTATTCTCTCACTGTTTTTGAGGCCAAAAGTCTGAAATCAAAGGGTCAGCAGGGCTATGTTCCTTTTGAAGGCTTCAGAAAGACTCCTTCCTTGCCTCTTGCAGCTTCTGCTGGCTGCCAGCAATCCTAGGTATTTCTTAACTTGTGGCCACATCACTGCAATGTCTGCTTTCTTCTCTTCTGTGTGTGTATTCTCTTCTGTCTGTGCATCTCTTATAGAACACTTGTCATTATATTTAGGGCCCATCTAGACAATAATCCAGATGGTCCCATAATAAGACCCTTAATGTAATTACATCCACAAAGACCCTTGTTCCAAATAAAGTCATGTTCATAGAGTTCAGGAGTGAGAATGTGGACATATATGTTTGGGAGCCACAATTCAACCCACAGCAGCATGCATGTGAAATCACCTCCAGAGACAATATAGAATGAAAAGAGAAAAGGGTCTAAGACTGTACCTAGAGGAACTCCAATATTTATTGTGTGTTATATAGAATTCCATATACAGCAACTAAGTCCATTGATTTAAAAGTTCCTTGGGAGCCTGAGATCATTATTAACTAGAAACTCCCAAAGTTTCACATTCATTCATCATTCTCACCCATTACCCCCTTGCTTATATGCACTCTCCTACAATCCCTTTTTTCAAATTCTTCTGCCCAGTTAATTAGCATTAATTAATTAATTCTCATTAATTGCTCTCCAAATGTTCTATATGCATTATTCCTAGGGTGTTCCTTGAGGGCAGACGCTATGTATTCTATGTCCCTGAGATTTCCTCACAATATTCAGCATAGTCCTGGATACATGACAAATATCCAATAGATATTTGATTGATGAGTGCTGTATTAGTTTTCTATTATTCATTTTCCATTATTATTCGTTTTCTATTATTAATTTTCAGTATTTACATTAAGCCACAAACTTAGAGGCTTAAAACAACACAAATTTATTATTTTACAGTTAATAAGCTAGAAGTCCAACACGGATCTCATTGGGCTAAAATCAATGTGTTGGCATTTCTTTCTGGAGGCTCTACCAGATAATCCATTTCTGTGCCTTCTTGAGCTTCTAGAGACGTCCTACGCTCTTCGGTTCATGGCCCCTTCCTTTCTCTTCAAAGCCAGCAATGGCAAGATGAGCCCTCGCATCACACTGCTCTGATTGCCTCTTCCATTTCCATTTTTACAGAAACTTGTGATTACATTAGGTTTACGCAGATAATCCAGGATAAACTCTCTATTTTAAAGTCAGCTGATAACAAATCTTCATTCTATCGGCAACCTAAATTCCTTTTGCCATGAAAGGTAACATATTTACAGGTTCCAGTGGTTAGGATGTACAAGTAGACATCTTGGGGTGGGGAGTGGGGGGAAGGGGGTCCTTATCCTGCCTATCCAAAATGTATTCACTTATTCATTAAATCATTTAGCCAAGATGTTTGCCTTTGAACAGAGGCTCTCAGAAAACAGACTGTCCTTCCCATTTCCATGAGCAAGAGGATTTCTAAAAAATCAGAATGAAGAACTATTGATTGGTAATGACTAGTTACAAAACAGCAGAGAAAAGACAAGTGCTGAAAGCTGGCTCCAAATTTCCTTAGTATTTACCATGTTACTGCTTGGTAAAGTGCCTGGTAAGAATGACCGTATCATTTGTCATCTGAATCAGGACACCATTAGGAGTAAAAGGGATACAGCAGGTATGAACTGGGTGTATAGTTACCCTAAAAGAGGTAAAGCGTACAGCCAGATTCAGTCCTATTTACATGGTGATTTTAGACCAGAAAGGGTGAAGGCTGTCCCATTTCCACATGAGACACTTGCTATTTCTCCCTGGTCACTAGCTTAGGACCAACTCAGCCACCTGTAGAGTGCCAGGGTCCCAGCCAACTCTGTTCTTACAATGATCACCTTTGGTTATTCTTGTCTCATCCCCAAAAACTTTAATACATTCCACAATGCTGCTTTGCATTTATGATTTATATAGTGCCTTCTCCTGTCAAAGTGCTTTCATACATTTCTTTGAATCTTCATAATAGCTCTCTATAAGACAGGCTAGGAACATATAACCTTCACCTGTCCATTTTGTTGAAGAGAAAGCTAGATGCTGAAGAATCAAATGGCTTTCCCAAGGTCATAGAACTGCTTAAACCAGGAACCCACACCACCCCAAACCTGGTCCCAGTTCAGGACTTTTTGTCTTATACTGCTAGACTCAGAGCAGTTGTCACTAGCCCCTATTTGCAACCATATTAGTCAGAAGTGTAGGAGAACCAGCCTAGCTTGCTACCACCTTCTCGAGGGCCTACTTGAGACTTTCAACTGAGGTTTAAAGGAAAATGGTTCAAACACTGAGGTGTCCTCACTGATTCAACTTCCAAAAGGGCTAGAGGCACATTCATTCAAAGCATGTGTTCTCTGCCCTCCGACTATTCCAGAGACAGAGCTGTTCCCAGCTCCATTCTAGCAGGTAGATGCACCAGCATCTTTGAATAGGGACAATGACACTTTTGATATATAAACTGTAATTTGCCTTCCTTTCATTAACAAACACTTTTCCAGAGAACAAATCTCATGGCTCAGGAAAATGTGAAAGTATTGCCTATCTGCAAGTGGATCATATAAATCTATACTGTCTCCTTCACCAGGAAGTGATAAGAATTGACGGCTGTGAAGTGATACAAATAAAGCTAACACTTTTTCATCATATAGGTAAAAAATTAGGAAAAAGGACACAGGAAGAATTTTGATTCTGCCTTTGGAGCATTCAAATACAGGTTTTAAAAAGCAAGGAGCAGGACAGCCGAGTGGCACATTGGTTAGGAGTTAGCTTGGGATGCCAGCTCTGAGCAGCAGGGCCCCGGTTTGGATCCCACATGTGGGCCAGTGATGCTGCGCCCTCTACAGCTAAGATGGTGAACAACAGTTTGACCTGGAGCTGGGCTGCCGTGAGTCGCCCGTGACAGTGAACAGCGATGACGATGGCATAGTCTGAGCTTTTGTGAGCTGCCTTGAGCTGTCGTGAGCCACTGTGAGCAGCCGTCCAATGACCAGCAAGCAACTGCCTCACACAGGAAGAGAGCAATGATAATACTAACATGGGCCAGTGAAGCAATGTCCTCCATAACTAGACTGAAGAACAAAAGGACAGCAATTTGTTCCCTTTCCTCGATTCCCCAATGCTGTTCCCTCCCCCAATTCCCCAATAAATTCTTAAAAAAAAAAAAAAAGCAGGGAGTGTTTACCCCCAAATAGTCATTATTTCTAAAATCAATAAAGAGGAATGATTATGGGGAGGGGCATGGCAATGACGAACAATTAGGTTTCAGAATCAATAACTGAATTTTCTAGGGTTTTTTACTAAAGTTTAGAGTTCAGTCTCAGACGAAGGGCTTATAGGGAGTATAGGTGATAGCATGTGTTAGTAAGAAAGCAAAATCAGACCAAATTTCTTTATGTCTGTTCACTGTCAATGTTTTCATTCATTCACTCAAGACATCATCATTGAGTACCTACTGTGTTCCAGGCACCGCTCTATGTCCTAGGCAAGAAAACAAATAAAACACCTGGAGTTTTGAAATGGGGGTGTTTTGAAAATTTGTCCAGTTGTGGGGGAAAAAAAAGTGAAAACTAAATCCAAACTAAGAAATTCAAGAAATTCCAGATTCTGGGCATTTTGATAAGAATGTTTACTGAAGAAAATATGCCTACAGAAGAGACTAGGAAAAGAATAGTCTGAGCTCTGAGTTCAAGGCCAGGTCAGTCACAGATGGTTCTCTGTGGCCTTCTTATGGAAAAGGAGAGCATAGCCTTCCAATCTCTTGATGACCCCTCTCAAGCTGACATTTTAGGATCATAACTTGCTATGGCTAATTCTGTTCATGGAAAACAATGTTAGGAGAAATGTTAACTTGTGTGATATGAGGGGAGGGAGTCTTCACTTAAAGACTCCAAGTATAATAAAATGGTATGTTTGCTGGCTAAAACATGTGAATATTAACATATTTAGATGTAGTGTATTTAAGGGTGAAGGATGCTGATAGAAGTATTGTCTTAAACTGGTTCACACTCAGTTCTCGCCCTAAAATAATCCCATTGCTCCCCCTCTTCATAAAAGCCCATGGCGGCATCCTGCACCACAACCTTCCATCCAGACTCATCCTCTCCAGTGTGACCCTGTTCCTCCACACCACAGAACTGCTCATGTGTTATGACAAGCACCTTTGAGCTCAGGTCTTGTGGGTTTTCTTCCCATTCCTGGCATATCCTACATTCCCACTGGATTCTGATACTTTCCTTGTGCTGTTGCCTTCACCTGGAACCCTCTTCCCCTCACCACCATCCCATCAGAGCCTTTCCCCTAACTCCACCATTCTTCAAGTCCTTCTTGCCCCTCCAAACCAGGACAACTCCCTTTGTCATATGCCCCCTTCCTTGTCTGTGACAGATTCCACCTGCTTCACTTGCTTCATTGACTTTCCGTCCATCTTCCTGCTAGACTAGAAGTTCTATAAGAGTGGATGGCACCAACAAGCTCAGTGCCTGGTCCACAGCAGCTACCCAAATAAGAAATGGAGTGATGGGTGCCCCTCCTTTGTACTCTCAGGAAACCCTGAACTTAGCCCTATTACAGCACATGTACACTAGATTACTTAGTTGGCTTCCTTATTTTCTCCACTGAGGGAAGGGAGGGTGCATCTTTCATCTTTATGTCCTCACTACCTGCCCCAGTGGCAAACACGGATTAGATTCTGAGTCTAACATTAGTTCATAAAAACTATAATTCATTCTGTGTCTATCTTAAGTCATATCAGTCAGCTTAACTACTATTGAGTATTCTGTCAGATGAAGTAGACCAAACATAAGCTACCTCTAAATTTTAGCCTTTCCATTCCAATGCTGACACCATTTTTCTTAATAGCCAAGGACTCAAAGCATGGTTAACAGCACTCTAATGACAAGGCAGCACAGGATTCATGCTATGTATGTTTATTTTGTTACTGGTAGGCCTGTCAGTGCTACATGTTGGACACCTACTTTGTGGTCTCTCCAAGCCAAGTATTAAATTTGGGAGACAGGGCTAACCCACACTAATCTCTCAAACATGTGAAACATCTGGACACCATATTAAGGGCTGGATATAAGGGAACAACCATCATTTAAGTCGTTAGCATGGCCCTGTAACACCTCTAGAGAGACAAGAAATCACCTACCCCTCTCTCCTCCCCCCTCCCCCCGCCCCAGGTGCCTCCTAACAGTGGTTTGAAGCCAGGGGACTCTAGTTAATGCTGCTAATAGCTCAGTTCCAAAGAAGCAGATGCAAAGTATTTTTCTCCCCTCACTGACTGCTGCAGAGTAAATTTGTTGACTTTTTCAATATAGACAAACTTTGGCTTTTAAAGTTAGCTTTCTGAAGAGGCTATATTTTACCTGCTTTCAAGATTTAAAAACAAACATTTTTAAAAGACAATGATTTTTGACAATATCAATTGTTGGCAGGAATACAGAGCAACTGGAACTCACATAGATTGAAGGTGTCAATGCGAAATAGTATAACCACTTAGGAAAACTTATAAAGTTAAACGTAAATGACCCAGCAAGCCTACCCCTAAGCATTCAATGGGGAGAAAAGAAAATATAAAGCCTTGTACATGAATGTTCATACCAGCTTTATTCATAAGAGCTAAACTAGAAATAACTCAAATGTTCATTGACAGGTGAATGGATAATAACGTGTACTATGTACAGCCATACAATGGAGTACTACTCAGTAATAAAAAGAGACAAACTACTCAAATGTACAACAACATGGTCAAATTTCGAAAACATTATGGTGAGTGAAATAAGCCAAATACAAACTAATACTGATTGTATGATCCTATTTATAGAAAATTCCAGAAAAGGCAAAATTTATCTATAGTGACAAAAAGCAAACCAGTGATTGCCTGGGGCCAGGGCTGGGTGGTGACTGGGAAATAGATGATGGAAATGTTTATGTCTCTTACCTATAGTGGTAGTTACATGATTGTATAGGGTTGTCAAAATTCATTTAACTGTACACTTAAGTTGGATGCACTTTACTGTAAGTTATGCCTCAATAAAGTTGATTTATTTTAAAGAGTGATTTTTAGTTACCATTTAAAAAGGTCTTTTAGTTTACAGTTTACATTGAGATCAGAAACAGTTGTTTTTAACTGAACAATAAAAGCAAAAAATTCCCATTTATAATGGAAAATTTGTCTTTTGCTCTTAATGATTCATTTCACATTTATCAACTTCAAAATAAAATTTCTTTGGCAAGCTAATGTTGAATCATTATCATGAATATGACCCAAATGTTTCATAAAGACTTCTCTAAAGGGTTGTTGTAAAGGGAGGTTTCCGTTTTATAGGAACATGAGTGAAATGGAGTAATAATTAAAGCAGTCTTATTGCATTCCTGCAGAACTGACAAGTGTGTACGTACGTCGACATGAGTGATTCCCTTCAGGAATCCAGTTCTCTGGGAAATTGCCATGAGGAAGTCAATAAACTGCCTCACTGATATTTACTCAGAGTGGATTCTTTACCTAGTTGATCAAGTCCACTTTAGGGTAATTCTTTCTTTAAATCACAAAACACCATGTTCCTGAATTGGTAGGTGAAATTCTGCAGGGTAGTTTTTGTTATGAATGTCAGGATGCAGAAGGTAAGAACACAGGTTCTCACACTGACTAGCTAGTTAGTTCATCCTGCTCAAATCTGGACTCCTCCTCTTCCTATGAATGTGACTATAGGCCAAGCATTCAAATGCTCTAAGACAGGAGTTTCCTCCTGGGTATTAATATATATACCTGCCTTATAAGATTATTGCATGGTCTCAACAAGATACTACATGTCAGACAGTTAGCACAATGCTGAGCATATGTAACATTAAGTAGATGTTAACTGCAATTATCAAGGAGCTGAGGATACTTCACAGCCCACCAAAGCCATGGCAAAGAACAGGTAGCGCTATGACTTCTTAGTCACGAAAAAAAAAAGGAGCGACAAACATGGTACATGACTCATTAGAAATCATATTAATGAATGAACTGGATCTTAAATTGCCACACTTTTCCTTTAAAAGTCTGTCATTCAAATATTCAAATTCCTGTTTTAAAAGTCTTTTGGAAATGAATATTAAATTGGCTTCATAATTGCACACACAACTCAAATGAAAAAAAAAAAAAAGCAGCCCTGGGCAATACCTCAACTTGAAAAACAAATGAGTTCCACTAGTGAACTATTGCTTGGCACCGCTGTTTCCCCTCCTGAAACATTCCAACCTCTTCATACAGAGAAAATGACCTTTGCAAGTAGTATATAAATATATCCATTTCTGATAGAGTATGTTAAATCAACTTAGAAATGCAAGTGATTCACAATGAAGACTCCTCTGAAATGTTAACAGGAGTTGTATTTTGATCATCATTTAAATGTGAAGCCTGACCAAACTGATTTCCTATCTGTTACGTTTAAGAGCCAAGTGGTAGTGAAATTGTCTCCTGAGGATTCAGTTCATTTTTGTGTCTGATACCCACCGGACTCTCCAGCCTTTAGAACCATGCCAAAGCAGGTGGTGGGAGAGAAAGAGGATTGGATGCTTAAGAAAGAGGTAAAAGAAACCAAAATAAGCCTGTTTGGTTCAAGGATTTCCCTAGAGAAAAGGTTTGCTTGATCATTTGACGAGGGGGAAAAAAAATACCATTTTACTCCTTTTAAACAAATAATAAGAAAGTATGAAAACGTCCTCTTTGGCCTTTTACAATTTTTGCCTCTGGTTTTAGGGTCTCTTAGATACAAAAAGGGAATTCTCTTAGCATGCTTATTAAAGGTTTAACATTACATAATTTCAACAACAAAAGAACTTCCCAGATCCAATGCAAGGTTCACATTAGCTAAAGTTCAACTGGTGGCAGATAGCAAACAGGTTTCTTTTCTGAAAACTAATTTTAATACTAGTTATGAAATACTCTGGTTTTGGTTAAGCAATCTTCATTATCGCCAGACTTTAGTAAACTTTTTTACATGAAAGTTTTAAATTTTAGTTCACTTGAGGAAACTAAATTCTAAAAACTGCTACGTGCCAAATGCATATTCCTCCAACCTTTCTGCATTCTAGCTCCCAGCACGATGAAGTTCTTTCAGGTCATCACTCACAGCCACACTCTGGCTGTGCTATTTCCTCTGGTGTCCAAGCTTGGAACGCTCCCCTGCCTCTCTTCATGCTCTTCCAGAAAGCCTTCCCCACACACCTTGGCTTCCTGCCTGTGAGGAACTGGTCTCTCTTCCAAGGGGTTCCCATAGCACCCTGTCTTTCCCCAACCAAGAATTTACCCACCTCCTATGTTAGATCCAGAGGCCAAAGTCTGTACCCATCTTATTCACCATTATTTCCCTGCCACCTGCACAGTTGTCAACAGGTGATAATTAATTAATATCTCTCCTATTAACTTAAAATATATTGGTTCTTTTGACAGAGCCCTTCAGATTGGCTCGCAATACTGACCTTGGACTTCAAGGCCTCCACACATACCCACCACCTCATTGCTATAGTTGTGTTAACTCCTCCAATCAACTTGGATTGATCCTTAGTGTCCCTACACTTCTATAACCCCACTGTTCTCCCTGTCACCTCCAACCCTACTCAATATTAAACCTGTTCATTGTTTTAACTCATAGATGTCTCCAAATTAGAGTATTCTCCCTGTTTGTGGTCTTTTCTGGAGAGAGGTATACAGAATCAAGAACAGATTGTGAAGCTTGGAGTGGACCGACTCAGAGATTAATTCATGGACTCACTCCTTGAGTTCCTGTCAAGTAATTATTTAATCAGTTCATCCAAATTGCTGGCTAACAAAGACAGCAGGTATTTGGGAACTTGGAGGTCGTGTAGGAAGGATGGTGGCTTACCCCAGTGCCTTGAATGGGACAACATCTTCCCTCATTCGTGGCTTAATCTTCTGGCCACATACCAGGGGCCCTGGCCCAGGGCCTGTGCCAAAAGCAGTTAAACCATGTTTTTATAACATTAATTCTATGAGAAAATATGATACAAATTTTAAATTACTGACTCCAAATTTACTTCTGGAACACAACCTGCTCATTTTGGGTTCTTATATAGAAACAGAATAGAATGGAGGCCAATAGAGAGAGGGACAGGACACGATAGGATAGGAAGTGACTCCCGTATTTGCATCAAAAGTGACCTGTTCAGGGTTCCTCAAGGAGCAGCAGTATAACAGGTATAAGATAAACTTTTTAGATAGAACTAATATTTAAAGCACATTGCTAAATTCTCAGGGCCTGAGCACAATAGGTCCTTAATGAAAAGTTCCTGATTCATAAGAGATTAACAGGTACTATCAACAGCAGTACAAAGTCTCTTGGGTAAAGAAGTAATTCCTATCTATAGTTGTTACCTGGGAGCACTGCTAGAAGTAAGAGGGGAAAGAAGTAATCTCTAAGCAAACAGAGCAAAGTTTTTATTTCAAAAATGCAGCCCCAAAATAAAAATTAAAACGTGGCCCAAAAGTGTCCCATATGGAAGATACTCTTGAATGCTGGCCCATCTAGGTCCCCTGCCATTTTCCTTTCCTTTTCTTTCTGGACCTTTTCTCGGTGGTCTTTTCCAGTCAGTTGAATTCCTCTGTACAAAATAATATCTGTAGTTCATCATGGACCTCCATCCTGGTGCCATACTTATGGTGGTAACACCAACTGGACCTCTCCCTTTGGATATTTTTGTAAACAGTTCACAGTCCATTCCCATTCCCTCAACCCCCTTTTCAGAAGAAGGATTTCTATCACCACTCTCCCTGAACTCCCTAGCTTAGTTAGTAGCATCATTGGCATCCCTTTGCCATTTTTTATCTCTATCTCTTCTGTTCCTCCTTTGTTAAATCTGTCATCATGTTCTGATAATTCTAACTCCTACGAATCTCTTAATTCCCAAATGTCTGCCTTCCAAGGCAGCTAGCCATGTAACAACAAGACCTATCTTCTTCAACCCCTGCAGAGGTCACTTTCCTCTGGTATACTGAAGGGAAGATGGTTATTTTCACATCTGCTTCTGAGTCAGTTGACCCTGATGCCTGGTTCCTACCGTGTCTCTTGTGCCTACATGGGGCCTCTCCTCACTTCTTGCTGCTCACTGCCTGGTTTTCCAGAACCTCTGCCTTCCCTGGACATGATACCTCCATGCTGGCCTGCAGAAGCCTGGACACCCCTCATTTTCCCACCCCAAGCACACACAAACACTGTCCACCATCTCATTCCCCAAAGCACCACTTACACAGGCCAGACTTTTACTGAAGATTTTGGAAAAATAGGAGCGACAACACAGGTCAGCACATTTCAGCAAACAACTTAAAATTATTCTGGTAGCCATTCATCTCGAGTGTTTATTCCTGCTTCAGGAAATTTCCAATTTCTTGAAAGCCAACTTGCATCGCTCCTTTGGGTCTCTCTCCTCTTCTTTATACAGACCGCAGCTGGGTCCCCCACTGTTCCTCTAAGTTCCAGAGTCCCCACAAAACACATCTCTCTCAGGGCTGGCAGAAAATTAAAAATTCCTGTGACTCCCTTTTGTAGAACAGTTTAATTTGACTGGTTCCCAAAGGGACCTCCCTTTGTATAACGTAACATGCCACTGACCAGCTTTTCCAGCTGATGAGTTCTCCCGCAACCCCAGAGAGAGACGCTGCTACAGTCATTTCTTCTTTAAAGGAAGCACTTTGTGTTCTCCTTGCAACGTCTCCTTTTTGTCTACACTGTCAGCCTCTACCTGGGTCCAGGCTGTCATCATTCTCACCACCTGGCTGGCCTCCCTGTGTCCCATCTCATGGAGCCCTCCTCCCTGTCTTACCTCCCGCTCTGCCACCAGATTTATCTTTCAAAGTCTAATTATGTCATTCCCTTACTTTGACAACTCCCTATCTCTTACAGAAACATCATAGCATGCCTGGCACCTGAGGCTGTGATTTGGTTCTGAAAGTCTTTGACTCTACTCTTTCTAAAATGCAGGCCATACCCTGAATGAATCGTATTCATATCTTCTGAAATTCATGCGTGTCCTCAAGAACTCCAGCTCATTCTCTAAAATTCAGCTCAAGCATCGTCTTCCCTGGAAAATCCTCCCCAGAGGATGGAGTCTCATCAGAGTCATCAATTCTGTTTTCCCGCAGGACCATTGCTCACCTTTATTAGCTTTTAGCAAATGGCATAGGCCAATTTGTTTATGTTCCTGCCTACTTATAACACACTTTCCCTCTCTGATCCCCAGTGTCTTGCACTGTGATTGCCACAGTTAATACATTTGTTGAGTGAAAGGATTAATTTGTGAATGAATGCCCAATATGGAGGAGTCTGGAGACAGCCAGGAGAGTTATGATGGACCAATATGAGTCCCTCCATCAGACTCCATGTGGCTGAAGGATGGGGACAAAGAGTGCTTGTCTTAACACATTTTACACACTTTCCCAAATGGAAGTTTTCTAATATGAACCAAACTCAGAATCCAATGTCTAAAGAAGAGGTCTGCTTGGAATACTTTGAACATGACTCACAAAAATTAGCAGAATATGAACGAGTAATTCCTAAACAGCCTGTGTGCAAAGCGGTGTCTTGATTCTGAAAAGCTGAGTAAACATGTTCGATTAATTCCAACAGAGAACATGAACTACAGGGTCTACTTTTCTCAAAAACAGGCATATTTGCAGACAATGGCTCTGAGAGACCACCAAGCCTCCCATGTTGCTATTGTCAAGAGCAGCATTTGAAGCTCTCATGTGCAACATCAATACCCAGATAGAAACAAGTAGGCAGAGACTGGAGGCATTTATTTCTAACTCTGACTCTTAAAGCACCTTCTGATCATTTTGCTCCATTGGTCACACAAGTTGACTTGCAGGGTGATGGGGACACTGGGACTGTCTGTACACAAGGGCTCCTGGACAGCAGGAAGCTAGTTCCAGGGAACAAGAAACTCGGAGCTGGCAGGTAAGTTAGCAACGATGATGGCAAGAAGCAATGAATGCTTCTTTACCGGTCTGAAGCTTTTTTCTCTAGCATTCCTGGCTTTGTAAAATCCCCAGCAGTGAGAACACTATATTGTGATACATATGAGATTCATGAAGCACCGGGCACATGGATGGCACAGTAAGTTTAAAACCCTAATGGCTGCCTCATAGCAAAACGCACATTTAAATGGAGCACCTGAGTCATAACGGGCTAACAAAAGACTCACCCATCTGTGCACACAGGCAACAAAATGCTTGCTGCAGAATGCTGACGTGGACGGATGCCGTGTCATCAGGCTTTCACAACAAGTGGAGCTGAAGCCTGGTATCATCAACTCTGACTGCAATTCCCAGATCTGAGGTTATTCCACAATGTTCTAAAGCCAGGCGGGATCAGGTGAGTGGTGCCAGCCTTTGAATTCAGTCTAAAGGCCGCCCATCCAGGGTTTGCATGCCAATGGTACCATACTGGATGATAATCCTGTTGGCCAGGCCTCTCATCCTACTTCCAAATGTTCTGATGATGTCAGCATCATCCATCTAGGTCCATTACAAGAATTATAACAATGTCTGTTATTCATGTATAAACTATAGTGATGCTTCAGTCAGCAATAATAATACCTAGCATTGACTGAACACTTGCTTTATGGCAGAAACTGTGCTAGTAAATCCTTTTCCACATTCAATCTCAGTTAATTCTCCAAGCAATGCTAGGTAACGGCTCCTATTTTACCATATCTCTTAAGGGTTGAGAGGCTACATCACTGTTACCTGAGGTTACACAGTAAGTAGAGGAGGGGGGACTGGAACTCCAGAGCTCACACACTTAACCTCCATATCACTGGTAAGAGGAGACAGAATCTGGGATGTGAATATTCCAAGAACTTTAGCTGCCAACCAGTGTGGTGAGCATGTGTACCGCACAGGGTGAGGCCGCGGGGGCACAGCCCCTGCCCACAGAACTTGCATTACTGGGTACACTATTCAGTAGCAAGCTGGCTTGGAGCTCAGCAACGTCCCTTTGCCATGTGAGCGTCATGAAAATGAAATTCTCTCTTTCTGCGTTCCAGTCCCACATTAAAAGCACAGTTGCTCCCTGAGGGAAACGTCATCCATGTGTTTCTGATTCGTTTACATTTAACGCATCTCAGTCTCGGTCTGAATGTGCTGTCATCCAACACGACTCATAAAATCTTTCCAAGAGCCTTTTAAACTTGGTCTTTCTTCAAGTTATGCCAAGAGTAAATAGAGCTAGATCACCTTAAAATTTTAAACTTAGAAACCAAAATGTCCAAGGATGCCAGAAATACGGCCAAAGACGACATTCTCAGCGCTATAGGGACACTTCCAAAGCTGCAAGCATAAGAGCGCTCAGAAATTTAACCAGCACATGAGCCTTCAGTATGGTTCAAAATTAGAAAGGACTTATCTGGAAACGATTTATTGCTCAGGTTAGAGCTTTATTCTCTAAGCAAATATCATGAATATTTCACAGCATATAGGAGTAAAGACTAATTGACATCTATGTCAGGATTTCCATCTTCAAATCCAAGTATTATACTTTGAATATATGCCTTATATATTGAGAGGAAGAATGGTGTGAGCACCATGGGAGGACAGCACTAGAAAATAAAGAGCATGTGAGGGAAAATCCACACTTTCTCATCACAGTCGCCCTCAAAACACCCCCAGTCACCACAAGAACAAAAGCCAGTGTTCACTGATATATTTGCTGCATTCCACGCCATCCAGGTTGTCTGAAACTTTTTACTCAGGACCTCAGCCCACCCAGGTTAAGAGAAGAAACAGTGGCCTGAGAAAGCCATCATGATCCCAGAAGGCTAAAGAAACTTAAAACCTGTGGACTTCATGGTTGCAAAAATCCTGCTGAGGTTATCTCCGTGGATGACTAAAGTTAAAAATGTCTTTAACATGTCCCTTTATGTGGGGAAAAAATATATATATATAAAAAATATATATATATATATATATTATATATATATATATATTCTATGTGTTTCCATCACTAGAGCAAGGGGTTATATAGAGATGAAGGCTTCCTGAGAGGGCTGGATTTTTTTTACTTAGATGGTGATTCTGGCAGGGGGAGAGGCCTCTCAGGGGTCATGACACTATGCCAAGCACATAATGCACCATTAAAATCATGCTAGCCATGGAAAGAAAAAGAGAGAAATGATGCAGTTACCATCAGGGATGCTAATGCCTTGTTGATTTGCATGTTTATTTTATTTTTTTCCAGAAATTTAAAAAGACTTGAAGTTATAGCTCACCAAAGTCTTTAAAATAAACAAATAAGTAAATAAATAAACAAATAAATAATCCATGTTTTATTTTCTCAGAGTTCTCTGAGAAAGAACTCACCCACCACATTCATTTTCTTTTAAACTGGCTAATATTGGGATGTTAAAAATGGTCCCCAGGGCATCTTGTAGCATAAACTCCTTTCTGTCTGACCTGAGTACCCTTAGAATCAATATACTCATATAATGAAGATAGGCTGATGGCCAAATCCAAAGAATCAGTGGCCCTCCCTAAACAACAAAATAAAAACGGGAAAGAAAAGTCAAGATCAATGCTTTACTCCATACTCCAAACAAGATTCCCAAGGTTCTTTTTCTTTCAGAAGCCTGATGTTCTAAAAATGCAATTTTTCAATGGAAAACCTGATACTGTGTGGTGAATTATTTGGGAATATTTCTACATGAGATGATCATTAAGAGGGAATGCATAGCCTGTCGCCAGATTGATATGTGACTTTGGACAAATCCCTTTATGTCTCTTTCATTAGTTATCTGTAACTGCTCAACGAATTATCACAAATTTAGCAGCTTAGAACAACACATTTATTATCTCATGGTTTCTGTAGGTAAAGAATTGTTCCACTTTAGGTGGTTCCTCCACTAAGGGTCTCTCACAAGGCTGCAAACAAGGGACCAGACACAGCTAGAATCTTGTCTGAAGGCTGGGTAAGTGTTCCCTCCCAAGTTCACTTTGTTGGCAGAATTTCCATTTTTCAAGGGCTGAAAGTCTCAGTTTCTGAGTAACTGTTGGCAACTGAAAACCTACACTCTTTGTGATTGCAGGGATCCATTTGAGACTGTCTTGGTGGACGACAATGGTTTAAAAATCTCTAAAATATCCATCTGTGTAGAAAGATAATTGTATTCCTTGAGACATGGACCTCTCCAACATGGCAATTTGCCTTATTAAAGCCAGCAAGGGAGCAAATCTGCTAGCAAGACAGAAGTCACTAATTTATGTAACCAAATCACAGAAGGAGCATCCCATCCTCTTTGCCATATTGTTAACTAGATGCATGGTGATACGCCATCCTACACTCCAGGGGAAGGATCACACCGGGCAGAAATGCCAGGAGACAGGGATCACTGGGGGCCATCTTAGAATCTGTCCACCCCATATCTGTACTGCGATTTTCTCAGCTGTAAAATGGAAATGATCATGATCCCTATTTTATCAGATTGTTGAAAGAATAAAATGTGATCATGTCTAGAAAGAGCTCTGAAGAGTGCCTGATACATAGTAAGTGCTCAATAAATATTAGCTACTGTTACCATTGTTGTTGTGTGTTTTTTTACTCTTACTATTATATGCTATAAGTTATGCTCTTCTAGTTTTCTTAACACATTAAAATAAACAGGGTAGGGAAGGTATCAAGGCATGGCAGCCCAAGCTGACTAGCATAAACACCACCCAAACTGGAATCCAGCTGCCCCCACCCCATTATCTAACAAATCTGGAATGTCAATTAAAATGAAAAAAAAAATCTTTCTGGTTAAGACCAGAGAGATTACTAGATCACCAATGCCTTATAACTTAAATCTAATCCCCTGTCTGCTCTCTCAAAAGCCAATCTATTATATTGAGTCTAATCTTTACAGAACACCATCAACTTTCTATTTCTAAATATTATTCTAATCATAAATTAATTGAAAATAACTAGAATTACTGACTTATGGGCCTCCGCACTGTCTTTATCTCCAGCACATTTAGGAGATCTGGTTTACTCCTCTAGCCTCCGCAGGGAAAAATAGAGGTAAGTTTGGTGCTAGTGTGCCTCATTTTCAGAAAATCCACTGTACGAAAATCGAAACTTTAAAATTGAGAAGCAAAGAGTGTTTACACACAAAACAAACACATATTTATTTCCCTTAATGAAAGGGTTCACTTTCAGCTTCCCTCTCAGAGTGTATTCCTCTATTAATATATGAGTTTACAGATTAGATCCATGCCTTGAGGAAAAGAAGCCAAAAGTTAAAGAATTAGAAGTTCATGCAAGTGATGATTAGATATTAAATAAAGAATCCTTGAAGTCACAACATAAATCAAAGGGAATCTTCTTTTGTACCGAGTTTGTCCTACTTTGTTTCCCTAAACAAACCATGAAACACTGGAGGAAAATAAACTTGTTGCAGATACTTTTGAAACACTGGCATTTAAATAATGCCAGATACAAGGCAGGCACTCCATATGTTTGTTGAATAATTAAATGATTGAATGCCTAACTGGTGTCTGACTGACTTACTGACTGACAGAGTGACGTTGTCTGAAAGGTAAAAGGTGCTGGTATCAAATATTATCACTGTTTGCAAAATATAAATATATTAGCTGATCAATAAAGACAGGTTTCAACAAATGGTGTTGGAAAACTTGGTCATCTATCTATATGCAAAGAAATGAATCTCAAGCTAAACCTCACACTTTATACAAACATTAACTCAAAATGTATCACAGACCCAAAGATTAAACATGAAACTATAAAATGACAAGACAACATAAGGAAAAATCTTCATGACCTGGGGTGAATTGAAGAATTCTTAGCCATAAAAAAGCATGATTCGTAAAAGTAAAAATGGGTAAATTGGACTTCATGAAATTAAAAACTTTTGATCAATGACAGCCTTGCTCACTGAGAAGACAAGTGACAGACTGGGAGAAAATATTTGCAAATCACATATTTGACAAAGGACTTATATTCAGAATATGTTAAGAACTCTCAAAATTCAATACTACGAAGATAAGCAAGCCAGTTAAAAAGTGGGCTTAGCACTTGAGCAGACACTTCATCAAAGATAGAAGCACATGAAACAATGTACAACATCATCAGCCATTAAGGAAATACAAATTAAAGCCATGATGATACCACTATGCACCTACTACAATAGAATAACTAAAATAAAAAATGCTGACAATACTATGTGATAGTGAGACTAAAGAGCAACTGAAACACTCATACATTACTGGTGGAAAATGCAAAATGGTAGAGCCACTCTGGAAAGCATGTGACCCAGCAATACCACTCTTGACTATTTGCCCTAGAGAAATGAAAACTTATGTTCACACAAAAACTTTACACATTTATAGCAGCTCTATTCATAATCGCCAAAGACCAGAACGAACTCAAACATCTTTCAACAGAGGAATGGTTAAACAAACTGCAGTACAGCCAGATAGTAAAATACTCCTCAGCAATAAAAAAAGAACTATTTTAAAGAAACTATGGATACATGCAACAACTTGGATCAATCTCAAAGGCATTATGCTGTGTGAGAGAATTCAGTATCAAAAGGTCATACATTGTATATGAGTCCATTTATATGACATTCATGAAAAAACAAAGCTATAGTGATAGAGAACAGCTCAGTGGTTGCTAGGCGAGAACTATGACTATAGCCTAAGGGGGTTTGGGGATGATGGAACTATTCTCTAATTAATTGTGGTAGTGGTAACACAAGCCTATTCATGTATTAAAATTCATAGAACTGTACACACCAAAAGAGGGAAAAAGTTCATTTTACTATATAATTTTTTAATTAAACATTAAATAATAAAGAGTTCATTTGGTTTTACACAGAAAACCTCCATGACATGAGTTACCTCAGGACAACTTCCTGTATAAATGAGAGGTTTCTGGTTCTAAAAACATGAGGCTAGCAGTCCCTAATGTAACCTCTGCCGGACTCACTCTAAAATACACACAAAAATAGAGAAAAATTGTAAAACCACCAGACCGCAGGAGACAAAGACTAACAGCATCCAAGTCAGAATCTGAAAGGATTTTCCACATGACCAAGGGAACTGGACTGAGCAATGCAATTACGGGCCCTTCTGTCCTAAGCATATCTCAGAATAGGTGCCACCATCCTTCTTTCCAGCCCCACTGCCTCCTGGACACATCTATACAAAAACGAAAACCGAGCAGTTATTTCTTTGCTCTGTTGGAGAACTACTCCACAAAGTGCTGTTCCCAATTTCCTCATTGCCAGTTACTGCAACTCTCAAAAAATAACTACCTATAATACAAGTCATGCACCGCATAATGACATTTCAAACACAGTCCGTATATACAATGGCGCTTGCTCCTGTAAGATTATAATACAGCTGAAAATTCCTATCGCCTAGTGATGTTGTAGCATCATGACGTGGCATTCTTGACTTCATAGCGTAATGCATTACTCACATGTTTGTGCAGATGTTGGCATAAACAAACCTATTGTGCTGCCAGTCATATAAAAAGTATAGCCTATAAAATTGTATACTGTACTTAATACTTGTTAATGATAATAAACGACTATGTTACTGGTATATGTCTTTACTGTAATATACTTTTTATTATTATTTTAGAGTGTACTCTACTCTTTCTACTTATAAAAAAAAAAAGACTGGATAAAAAGCAAGACCCAACTCTATACTGTCTAAAGAAATCCAATTCTACTCTAAACACACAGATAGATTAAAAGTATAAGAATGAAAAATACATACCAAGCAAATAGCAATCAAATGAAGATATGCCTACATTAATATCAGACAAAATAGACTTCAGAACGAGGAATATCAGCAGAAAGAAAGGGACATTTTATAATGATGAAAGGTTCAAGATACCAACTTCAGATAACAATCCTAAATATATATTCACCTAATAACAGAGCTTTAAAATACATGAAGCAAAACTGACTAAAATGGAAGAAGCAATAGACAAATCTACAATTGTAGCACACAGTCAGTACTCGGTACATGGTAGCTATTATTATTATTATCGACATCATCATTTATCACTGACATTCCCAGAACAAAAGATTCAAGACAGGGATACCAATCATACCACTACTATTTAACAATGTTCTGAAAATTCTATCCAGAATATTATCATGAGAACAAACAAATAATAAGGTGTTTTGACTAGTGGAATGGAGGAAATAAAATTACCATTATTTCTAGTTGGTGAAATTATACACTTAGAAACTAAAAAACAACACACACACCACAAGAAAAACCCTTAGAGGTGTTAGAATAATAGGGTTCAATGAGGGAGACTCTTTCGAAGCAATTAATTTCAACAGCTTTCATGTATGCTATCACCAATTATAAAATATAAATAAAATGAAAATTCCACTTATATAAACAACCAAAATTTTTTTCATTCCCAGAAAAAATATGAAAGCCCTCTATGATAAAAGTTTTTACGGAGAACTACTTTTAAGTGACCACTGACAACTATTAGAGTGATGAACCTTCATGTTTCCCTACAAACCTGGTTCAGATTTGGACCCTGAATCCTTACAAATCCCTGGAGTCTTATAACTCCCTCCCCTCCCTGCAGGAAGCTTCTCCAGAATGCCCCCCCTAGAATTTGAAAGAGAAGTCCAGAAGACAAACCCATTCATTAGTGCATCCAGCACCCATAAAATTTCCTGATGCATAGTAAGCACCGAAATAATACTGGATAGAGGGAGGGAGGGATGGACGGATGGACGGATGGACAAATAGATGACTGTCCATTTATTTATAAGCAACTTCCCAGACTATGCCCATATCTCTTAAAATTGGCCTGGCAAATGTAGATCTTTGGACCTAGAAAAAGTTCCTCAAAATTGACTGATTCAAGAGCATTTCTAGGATCAATCCAGGTCCCTCCTGACAAGAGATAAATGGAAATAAGTAGAACTTTCACTTTCTTGTTGCACAGGGATACATGAGGCCTTATCTTCTGAGATGCTGAAATGTCCTATGCTTTATCAGGAGATTCATGGATTTTCATTGGCATGACCCATCTTTGAGGTTTCGCAGTTTTCCAAGTTCAAGTAGGGATATTCTGTATTTTGACATAGAAATAACCTGAATGTAGGAATTATGCTTCTGAACTGCTCCTAAAAGATCCTGAAACATTCCGGTGGTGGTGGTGGGGGGGTGTATGCAACTACATTCTCCAGTTATTCAACCAAATATTTTTTGAGTATTTATCTGCTATTAGATTCTGGGAATACAGCAGGAAATCTTCCTACTCTCTTGGGGCTTCCATTCAAGTATGAAGAAATAGACAATCAACAAGCAAATAAATAAATGAACCAAATAGTTACAGTTAGTGATATATGTGCACTGTGTAGACATTAATAGAGCAGTGAAATCTAATGAGAGATTTCGTTTATCAGTTTGTTTTCTTCTCTGGTTGAGCCTCAAGTATATACCTATTACTAGTGTTATCATCTCCCTATAGCCTTTGTTTTCTAATTTCTGGGGGTTGCTAAAAATTTTTATGAAGGGACCCCACATTTGCAGCCAACTCTGATTATCATTTTTCTTCTTAGTACTCACAAAGTACTTTCAGCGACTCCCAAAATTTCCAGAGGCATTTCTGGAACAGTCTGCCATTTCTATTTCAACAAGAATATATAGGTAGTCTCCTGATATACGGGAGCACAGGGGCTTTAAAATTAGGAAACTAAGGACAAATGCTTTCAGCTCACCTGGTACATTGCTCTTCATTTACTCACAGCACTGTGAGGGCTGGTCTGCTGGGTGGGTGGGAACCAGTGCACTGTTTTAGCTTTGCAGAACACCTCACCGAGATATCACACAACCTTTGACTAATACTCCCCTGAAATGTCAGACATTTCTCTTATTATCATTGTCGGCAATATTGATTCTCTCTAAAGGGAATTACTGTTAATAAAGTTTTCTTCTAAATCACACCAGAAGATGCTATCTTATTTAACCAAATGGTGTTGATTAAAAGGTTGAAATGAATGCTAAGTGAGCTGCTTTGTTTACTTGTGGAAGCAATTATTTCTTCAGCCCCAGTCTTCCATCTCCATAAATTAATGCTCTTTTCCCTGTGCTTCATTGACGGGTGGTGAATTATGCAAATATTTTTCCTGCAAGAAATTAGACAAAGTAGTCTCACCACTTCTTATAACAAGACATTATAAATAATGGCAAGTTGCAATTTGATTTAAAATATTGTCCTCAATCTAGGTTGCCCAAGTTCAAATGTTTTAACCTTGAAATCAACTCTGTGAAATCAGATTATATTTGTAACTATAATACATGATTTTTCTAGATAAATGAAGCCATTTTGGCATTTCCTTTATTAAAAAAGTGATTTTAGGCCATTCTAGGAATATATCATTTCAATAGTCATCTTCCTTTCTACTATCAGTGCTACTGCCCTCAAGATATAGTCATTTCATCCTGAGGTCATAAATAAATATAAACATAAATTTGATTCATTAATTCACATAGCCTGCCTATTTCACAATAGGGGTGTACGTATATTAACAGTTTAAAAGTCATATCTCAGCAGTGCAGCCATTAAAAAAAAAAAAAGCATGAAAACCAAATGACCCAAAGTAGTTCACAATTAAACTAAAAACTTCCTTGTGTTCTTTTTCCCACAAAGGGAACATTTATTTTAAAATGCAAATTGGTCAATACACTAATTGCTCCAAAAGCATTTCTGATTAGCTATCTTAATAACATGCTAGTGGCTAGCGTCTTTTAGTCGCAATTCCCAGAATTTTATATTATGTGTCAGCATGACTCAAGAGAAGGACCAAACCATGGTCCCGGTGGACTGATGCAACCCTAAATTGTAAACCGAGTGTTTCTCAGCCTCAGGCCATCCCTTCTCACTTGACCCGTCTACCCAGAGCAGGAAACTCGCTTGGTTGTGCTCGGCAGTGAGGGAATGAAGTGCATCGATTGCTCGTGATTATTAGCTGGAGTGGAATGAGCCTCCTCCTTATTATGCAGATTAGCGGAGCTCCCCTTCCCAGCATATTGTGCAGATGCGGGCCAGCAGCTGCTCCTACAGATGGCAAGTACACAGCTCCATTAGGATGGATCTATTGTCTGCTCCTGGCTTTCGCAGAAGCTGGGGCAGACTCCACAACGAGGAATTGTTACTCGGCGAGGTGTAAAGGCGCACACACACTCGGAAAATTCTGCACCCAGGAGACTCTTTACACAGCAGGGCCGACAGCACTCAAATTAGAAATCTACCCTAAATAAGGACTTTCGTATGTCACAATTAAGCTTGTGTATTTTTTAAAGCAGATTAACCATTAAAATTGAGTAGCATAATTCAAATTTTGCAATGCCACTCTATTAAATATTCAGATTAAAAACAAGTCCTAAGAGATTCATTCAGAAATTTGCACGACATTCAGCTCTTCGGGGACCTTCTGTTTTGTTAGTTCCCTTTTAAATAGGTAAGTTGATTTTCCATAATATCAAAATGCAATGAGGAGCTGACTTTCCCCTATTAAAATCTTTGCTTTAGGATCGCTTGTCCTTTAAGAGTTATTGTTTATACTAAAGAGCATCAAAGCAGTTAATTCAAGTTAGTCTGGAGTGAGAGTAAGTGTATATGAATCCTTTTTGAATAAATATTATCTAAATCATTCCAACTAAATAACGTTGCTGCATAATTTTGGATGTGATGTAAAATAATTTGATTACTAACTAATTGAAGCTATTAAGCTGGGAAGAGGATTTTTTTTTAACTAATGTTTGCCTAGATCTTACCCTAAAGTTTAACCATGAAAAAGATCCCTGGTCAAGAGAGATGCTAAGGAATGAAAGCTTTCCAAAGAATAAGGCCGGGGTGGGGGTGGGAGGGGAATTGCCAAAATATTACAAGGAGTATAATTTAAACATCTTATCAAAATAAACGTACTCCATTAACTATGGTCTTTAAAAGCTTGAAAGATTCAAGTTTAGAGATAAATAGAAAGAAAAGTGGTTGACCTACTCAATTACTCAGTTTATTGGATGTAGACAGCCAAATAAAATAATTTAAATGCATATCAAAAAGACACCTGTTGTAGAACCAGAGTTAAAACAGCAGGAAAGGAGAAAAAAGTAGAAATGGATTATTCCAGGGCCATGTTTTCAAACCTTTTTTATGATCTCCCATATGAAGAGAGATATTAAAATCCAGTACATACATGCATACCTATGTATGACAAGTTTTGCAAAACTTACTCTTACTACACATGATGCGTGCCAATGTTTTCTATTTTGTTCAATTTATACTCTCTAATGCTGGCTATGACATTAAATGTATTTCATGGTCCCTTTTATGACTTGCAGTTGGAAAAATGTTATTCTAGAATGTGGCCAAATGTTATAACATTACCTGTTTAACATAACCACTTAACAGGTAATGTTAAAGAAAAGGGGAAATACACAATGTGAATATCAACATCAGCATTAAATGTGAGAAGCGCCCTACTCCAAAGCGCCAAATTCAGACAGAACTGACCCTTTGCAGGGCTTTGCAGGGAGGCAGAATCAGAGAAAAGCTGCCCCCTTTGTCCACAATAAATCAGAATAAATGGCCAGTGGCTGAAAGAATCAACAAAGCTGGTCAAAGAGGTTTCAGGTTGATCTGGAGGGGAAGGGTGGATGTGGTCCTAGAAGTCATATTAGATGTCTGTTAAGAACAAAATTAACCTAAAACAGATGCATCCCAGGAGAGAAAGGGTTAAATAGCACATCCTAAATTGTACAAATAAGACAGGTGAGAATTAGAGAAGTGGAACCCCTGTACCCAAAGCTCTTCTGAAGATGATCCAAGCCTTTCTAGGAAGACAGCTCAAACATAGACAAGATCTACAAAATGACAAAGCTCCTAAAAGTTCAATGACCACTACCAAAAGAACGCAGCAGGAATAAGCTCTGTGAGTGCACTAATCAGGGATTCAACAACACAGTGGGAGCACTCAGTTTCAAAACCATAAATTCAAAACAGGTTGAAATTACGATTTAGCAACATGCAAACCTTGTCAATGCATAAAATTTGAACCTAACATTTGAATTGTCCAGTGACTTCATTTCAGTTCAACACACATTTCTTAATAGAAGCCCCAAGAGTCCAGGGACATGATCAATCCTATTTATTGCTACAGCCACAGCACATCATACAGTGTTTTACACACGCAGCCACTCGGGAAAGGGCTGATGAATTACATGTAATAGTGCACATGGAATAACAGGCATGTACATGAAGAATGACATCACAGTATGATAAGCGCGAAAAATCAATGCTATACAGTACAGAGGTAGCAGAGAAAGATTTATTGGGGAATCAGGGAGCCACAGAACACTTTGAGGTGGTTTTGAAGGGTAATCAAGAGAAGGATGGACATGCCAAGGAAAAAGCAATAGAATGTGCGAAGGCACAGACGTGTGGAACATGCAGACAACTGGAAGGAGTGTCTCATGGCTAGAAAATTAAGTGCCCCGTCGCTGTGGAGAATGGAGGTGGGAGCAGGCTAGAGAAGGCAGGCGGGGCCAGGTGGTAAGGGGCTTTGATGTCATACCACAGAGGAGCCTGAACTTTAAAGATGCCATGAAGAGTTTTAAGCAGAAGGGAAACTGATTTGATTCCAATTTTCTAGATTATAGAAATACAGCCAACTTAATTATTTATCATCAACCCTTTAAAATATATTTGTTGTTCTTTCTAGCAATTAACAGCCCTTGGTGACAGCCTTCTCCTGTCTGTTGTCTGGCCTTTTGTAGGACATCATCAAGCTTTACATCCGTTGATCCTCCCTCTGTCATTTCTGGGTCTTCAATTCCAGGCTCAGGGCAGTGCTCCTTCGCTTACCAGAGACAATGGGTGTTGTTTGGCTTCTATTTCCCTCAAACTGAGGCTGCTTGAACAGGCCACTGACCAATCAACATTTTGACCATTAATGAAGGTAGGTGAAAGATGACCCCCCATTTCAGGAATTCACACATGAATTTTAATTGTGTTAATAGAACATTTGTTACTGATGTATTCTTCACAGCAGCTTTTACTGTTGACTTCTCCAAATTTTCCTTGGTGCCTCTGCTCAAACTTTTTGTGTCACCCAGTACCCTTTCTGTTCCCCATTTCCATTTGTCAAAATCCTTCCCCCCCAACCATGACACTTAATCACATTCATTCTTATTTTATAGTTGGCGGTGCACATATCAGTCTCCCCCATGGATTGCAACCCTTGAGGACAGAAACCAAGAGTGATTTATCTTTGATCCCACTCACATCTAAAATAGCAGGTAAGATAGTAAATGAAAACAAATGAAATAGCATATGTGAAGTCCCTGTGTATAATGCAAATTACTATGAAAGTGATAGTTCTTATTAGATGATTATACACACACATACACAGCAAAAAAAAGAAATCATTTTTCCCTTGGCGTTATCTATCCCCTTATAGAGTCCACCCCACAAGAGCACTGGGGGGGGGGTCCCTCCTCCTTATCTCCCTCAATCATTCTCCTCCGCAACAATCCCTTGCTTTTTATTTAACACTCTGTTCTCATTTCAGGGTCTTGGCCAACAGTCTGCCCATTCAGAACAGAGGTCCTTGCCAAGTACATCCAACACATGTATTTGGCCCATGGATTGCCTTTATGAGTGTGTGTGTGTATGTGTGTGTGTGTGTGTGTGTGTGTGTGTGTGTGTGGTTTATGTGTGTAGTTCGTGTGTGTGTGTGTGTGTGTGTGTGTGATTAGTCAACACATTAAAAGTCAGGAGAAGTCACCTAAAAATTCAGAATTCAGTTTTCAGTTTCTGTTGACACATGGTGACAATCAGCTGGAGTTGAGCTGTGGCCTCCCCATTAATTGAGGTACCCCCTTTCCAGTTTGGCAGTCTCCACCTCTCCTATTATCTATCTCCTTGATACTCAGCCAAGAGTCAGGTGTCTTTTATCAATATGTTCATGCTGCTGTTTTTCTTACTATAGAGGTTTATTTCTTTGATTCCATTATCTCTACCAAAAATGGGAAAAAGAAAAAAAAAAAGAAGGCTGCATAAATTTTCTTACATCAGGCCTGCTGCACTCATTTATGTGACTTACATGGCCACTGGGACTTGCTTTTTAGACCCCTGATACAATGCCTGTATCAGTGAGAGTTTGATCAAGGGAACAGGATAACTATGAGTGACATGGAATATGGGGATTTATTATGCAATTGAGGGAGCTGAGAGAAGTTTACCGAAATCTGGTGGAAGGCCTGAGACCAACTGCTGTAGGTCAGCAGGGCCAGCAGTCAGGAGGAAAAACTGGACACGAAGCAGGAAAGAAAAAGGACAAAATGGAACCTCCATCTGTCTCTCACCACCTCCATCCTCGATGAAGCAAAAGACCTTAAAAAGAATCTGGTGTCTGTCACATGCGCTTGTCCCAGGACTGGAATGAGCTGAAGGGAGAGATCCAGCAGAAGCTGTGAGCTCAGTCTTAACGCCAACCATGCAAGCCAGCATACAGAGCAATGATAATGTTCGTGAGCTGCAAGGGAGCCTGGGGTCCTACACTGACTTCCAAAACATAACGGCTGCTGCTTTACTTCTGTCTCCGGAATCTCAGGTAAATTCCTCTTGTGGCTGACCCTGATCCAGGAACATACAGAGGAAGGGATTCTGGGAAATGTAGTTCCACCTTAGCTAAGTGACACTACAAAACCACTGCAGCACCCACTTGGCACAGTTTGGGCAGGTCAATTGCCAGAGCATGCACGATGAATAAGTTTTTGCTTCACTTCACCTGAACAAATCTAACCCAGTAATAGAAAGCGGGGGGGAAGCAAAGATAACTTAGAAAATGAAAGGATATAACATAAACATGTTTCACCATCCTGACCCAGCACCCAGCACAATGCCTTACACCTAGTAAATGTTACACTTTAGTGAATTACATCAGATGGTCCTTAGTTTAAAAAAAAACAATCTAAGATGAGATTCACAGTAAGGGAAAGAATAGCAATATTCTTTGGTCTTACAAATATTGTTTCGTTGCTCAAGAAAGAGGCTCTGCTTTCGACAAAGTAGATAATGATATTTATAAAGTGTATTTCTAGACTTCACAAGTTTTCAATTTTAAACATAAAAGTGACCTTCATATAACACATCCTGATCAATAAATAAATCCTTAATTAAGCAAATAACTAGCATAGGAATAGAGATATAAATAAAAATATAATTAATAAATGTATTGTGGACATTAACCATTATAGAATACATGCTCTGTAACAGACGAATATCAACTATTTTGCAATTTTTTTGCAAATGGGTAAAAATAAACAGGAAATGATAAAAAGAAAGACCAGCCAAATTAACAAGGAAAATTAGACCTTTTTTTCCTCAATAACTAAAAAGCTTCCAGAAGTCAAACGTACTTTTTGATAAGCAATATTGAAATATAAATCGAACATGAAACTAAATCAGCTTACATAATGCCATATAGGAATGTATCTTGTTGGATAAAATAGACTTCATCGGTCCTCACAGTTTTGTCAGATCTAAACTCTATAATAAATTCCTTTTTTCATGTCACTCATAGTCTGCTTCCCTGATCAAACCCTCACTGATACCTCACAGATGCTTGGTAACAGGGGTCTCAAAATCAAATGCATCAGGGGACAAACAGAAAGAATTCTCCCACTGTTAGAATTAATATATCTAACTTTTTAAGAATATCCTTAAACTAGCCACTGATAGTTAAGAGCTTTCAAGAATAAACTTAATTTTAATCAGTGTTACTGGATGATATATTCCTAACTTAACATGAGTACACATTTTGCTTTAGCAGAGGTTAAATGAGAAATTCTCTAATAAACATTTTGATGAGCATTAGAAATTAAAATGGCACACAGTATCAATAAGGTATTTATTCAGAAATACTCAAGAATCGCATCCCTTTATGCATCCTCCCAGAACAAATGTTCTGCTTTCAGCCTTTGAGCACTCTCAGTTCTAGAACACATCTCAAAATGAAACCCATATTTCTTGAACTATGTCCTCAAAATTTGTAAATCTAAACTTTCCCAGAAGAGACTTTCTCTCTATCCAGAAGTTGCCGAGAAGGAAGCTCATGCACCTCCCAGAACTCTGAGGGATTCCATCAACCCCTTTTAGCACATTATGTCAACAAGTTCAATGCAGTCCAAAGCCACATGTCAGTCATGAGGTTCAAAACACCCATCTCTTTATTTAGATTTAAACAACAGCCCATCAATCTAATCATGTATAAATATCATCTCCTTTACATCCTTAATTATTTATTGAATAAATGAATTTTTCCACCAGAACTATGTATCTGTCCACATAAATTAAAAATCTATTTCAGATTGCTTTAAAAATTTATTCTGGGCCTGTTATAAAAGATTCCTAAGCATCATTTATTATTTTGGCTGCCAAAACACATTAACAAATATTTATACCTGGAACAGATTCAACTTTAAAATAAGCTACCATTGGAGAAGATCACAGCACAAATAGAAAACTCTGAATCTCTCAAGCTTATGGGACCTGGATAAGAAATTTCAAAGGACTAAGTAGAGTTTTTCAGTTTGGGAAACCGAAATGAGAATAAATCATTACAGAGCAAAGGGTACCAAATGGTGATTATTTAAATGTTTACTAAGCACATAGTCCTGATGGATTTATTTCAAATTAAGTTTAATATTTAAGCAATAAGATTAAAACACATGTATACCTACACATAGAAACATGTATATCTGTTGCTTATAGATGAGCAACAATCCTGGGGTGCTGTTACTTGGGCATATTTAGCATCACTAATGAACAGCTCATCAACTGCTGCAGTTTCATAAGCAGCAGAAACAAGTATGGCTCCAGATGTCAAATCCTTCTATATAGTTATTCAGCAGTAACATCAAGCACATGAATGGAGATGTTAATTCAGAATTTTGTATGAAATAAAACAAGAAAAACTAAAAATTCTACTGAGATATTCTCTCCCACCCTGTCTTTCTCTATACACACACTTACACACACACACCACGTATGACCCTCAGGCAGTGTGTCTTCTAAGGGCTTCTCAGGGAACACTGACATCAGGCATGACTCAGTGGCCACTTTGGGGAGGCAGGTGCTCAGCTTCCTCCATCTTTGCTCTGTGACAGTTTCGATGTCATATGCGCCATCATCAGCCTGACATATGTATGCCATCCCCCTTAATAACCCAGGGAGCCCTTGGAGTCAGAGGTTCCCCCTTAAATGACTGACAGCTAGGGAGGTACCATACTTACAATAGAGCTGTCAGCTGGATGAGAAGACAGGGCCTGTAGGGAATTCCTTTCTCTCTCAGCAAGAAACCTTCACTCATCATGGCCTGCCTTGAAGAAAGCTTTGGACAAGGTCCTTTCTTTTCCACTTCAAAACCTGCCTTCAAACAAGCTCTCTCTGCCACCTGCAATTGTTGTAAGTCAATTTCCAAACCAGAATCACTATGCAAAATATGCATAAAACAGGATGGGTAGAGGAGGTGACAAGTTCCCCTGCCTCCTGTCATATGGAATCTCCTCTTTCTTCTCCCACAAAATCCCAAGAAGTTAAAAGAGGACTCAGACACACAAGATTACAAGACTGAAAATGACCTCAGGAGATTATCCAGTCCAACCTTCTGGCCTGACCCACAACCTAAACTCCTCTTGTCCTTTTGGTCTAGTGGGCTATTATTGTTTTTGTTTTAATGAAACCCAAATACCAGAAACACCAATGTAATCATGTGCAGAGATGGGCAAGAGGACTTGCTGAAAATAAACAGTGGGAAGTCTTTCCTCACTGTCTGCCTGGAGCTGGTATAGAGAAGGAAGAGGTACAGACATGCCTCATTATGCTAAGTGAAAGGAGACAAACATAAAGGTCACCTAGTGTATGATTTCATTTATATGAAAATTCAAATACATATAGACAAATCCATAGAGACAGAAAGCAGATTAGTAGTTGCCAGGGGTTGTGTGTGGGGGTGGGGTGTTCGAGGGGGGTGTCTGGGGAGTGGAGTGACTGCTTATTGGGTAAGGTATTTCCTTTAGAGATGTTAAAAATGTTCTGAAACTAAATAGTGGTGATGGTTGTACAGCATTATGAATATACTAAATGTAATGGTAAATTTTATGTTATGTGTACGCAGTCTGAAAATTGAGTTCATGAATTTGTTGCAATGGTGTTGCTAACATTTTTTTATATCAGAGGGATTATTCATTATGAATTTGTACCAAATTGACAAACAGTTAAACAAGTTTACTATTTGGAAGTGCTAAAAAGGCTGCATTAAAAAGTTAGACGACCTGAACTTTCACCAACCATTCATGGCTCTTGCATCACGACAATGCACCAGCTCACACAGCACTGCCTGTGAGGGAGTTTTTAGCCAGTAAACAATAACTGTATTGAAATACCCTCCCTACTCACCTGATCTGGCCCCCAATGACTTCTTTCTTTACCCAAAGATAAAGGAAATATTGAAAGGAAGACATTTTGATGACATTCAGGACATCAAGGGTAATACGACAACAGCTCTGATGGCCATTCCAGAAAAAGAGGTCCAAAATTGCTCTGAAGAGTGGACTAGGTGCTGGTGTCAGTGCATGGCTTCACAAGGGGAGTGCTTCAAAGATGACCATAGTAATATTCAGTAATGAAGTATGTAGCACTTTTTCTAGGATGAGTTTGTGAACTTAATTGTCAGACCTCATATTTTTACCACATTTTTTTTTAAAGATATCCCTGCAGCTCTTAAGATAAGGAAAATTTCTTCCAGTTCCCATGGTTCTCCCATGTAGCCAGTGTGGTATGTGGGAGCAAATACCAGCCCAGAGGGAGAAGAGGAGAAAGGGGAAGCCCTAAGAGTGAGAGGGAGGGTGAGGCAGCTGCTCCCCCTTCCAGGATTATGGCTGACAGAAGGTCCTTCATCAGGCTTTGCACTTATATAACAAGCACTTTCTCGCATATGTTCAAAGAGCTAGACAGACCTGGACTAAAATCTAGCTTGTCCCTTCTAGCCATGTGACTCTTGACAAGTCATGTCACCAAATATCTTGGAGTATCTACTGAGTGTGTGACTGTGTCAAGGGCCCTTTATATGTCCCTTCCGCCATCCTTACATGCCTTTGAGGCAGCCTCTGGTAGCTCCTCTAATTTCCACATGAGGAGCCTGAGATGTAAAAGGTTTAATTAATTTTCCCAAAATCACACAGGTAGTGAGAACACAGTTAAGATTCTTAAGCTTTACCTTCTCCATTTCTAACATGGGGAGACTAAAACTGCTTTGCAAGATTTTCGCAAGGATTAGAGATGACTCATGGAACATCACTACCACCTGAAATGGCTCTGAGCAAATGCTCACTAAATGTAGCTGGAATGAGTGCTTGCCTCTGAGGTAGCACCACAGAGGAAATACTTTACCGATGAGGGAAATCGCATGGCTAGTTGGTGACAGGGCCACGATTAGGATCTAAGCTGACCAACTTCTAATCTTACGCTCATCTGACCATGGTGTGTTTAAAAGGACACATCCATGACAATATATCAACAATAGGCCAATCCATAGCTAATCAGAACATAGGAATGGATGCAATTTACGTGTAGGGGCATAAATCGGTACCTTTTTGGAAAGCCAGACTCCAAACAAGGGGAGGGTTTGGGAAGGCAGTGGGCTCTCATCTGACCAGTTAGAAATGGTTCCTGAAAATGTTACCCATTCATAGAGAAGAGTTCTGGAGAAGCAAGAGTCTGGGGGCACCTCTTACAGTACAGGTGCCCCCACAGCATGACAGAGCCTATTAATAATAGTAACAATGACAATGAACTACACCAATTGTGCACTTACTAAAACCAGGAATTAGACAAAGAGTGTCACACGTTTTCTCATATACCTACAGATATGGAGTAGGTATCGTGGCCCATCATATTACTGATGAGAAAACTGAAGCCCAGGATCACACAGCTAATAAGTAGCGGCACTGGGATTCAAACCCAGGCCTGCATAACTGCAAAACCCTAGGTCTTGACGAATATGTTACTTCCCATGAGGAAGACTACCAGTCCGTTATTAGCAGTCATGGCTACATCAGGCATGAATAGAAATGGGCTCACTAAATGTCATTATCTATCCAAGTAGTGATATTTACCAAGGAGGAAAAAAATTAAGTGGCCTAGGGCTAGCTCTAGGCAGAATATAAAGCAGAAAATTCTTCTGGAATAGCAGGTTCAGTAGTTTCTCATATTCCAGCACATCACCAAAAGCAGAGACAGATACCCACATGAGGTCCATAGGTGCCAATTGAAATTGGGGCCTTCTCCCCTATAGACAGATGCTCTGACACCCACTTAAGTCTCAGACTTCCCAAGGCTAATTTTCCAGGTGGTCCTGGTTCCAACAAGCTAGAGAGAGAACTTCCATTCATAGGCCATGCTGGCTCTTGACTCAACTAAAGCACTAAAGGTATAATTGACCACAAGTAGAATTTGGCTCTTAAAAACTACATAGGTCAATCTTAGTAACAAATACATAAAAAACAAAAACAAAAAACCCAAAGACTCTATTTACTGGTCTCATATCCAGCAATGTATAGTGGAGAGAATTTTCAGGATTTCTCACCATATTCGCTGTTTAGTCAACACAGCACCAACAGCTTGTCTGTAAACACTGCTATGAGAAAAACATTTGTGACCACATGTCATCTTAATAGGCTGTAATTAACTACTGGATTTACTTATCTGAAAATTATATAACTATGGATATTTAGATACTGACAGATAGCTGATGGATGTACTAACACATCTCATGGATTCTAAGATGTACATTTTTTGCACATTTTAGCATCTCGGAAACCCAGATGTGTTATACTATAATCATCGGCCAGCCTGCGGTCCTGACAGAGTTGTCATATTCTGCTCATGTAAGAGCATTAAAAGTACCAGCATCAAAGCTTGCAGAATGGACGTTATTGACATGGAAGAAAATCCCAGAGGTAACAGTGAAGCACTTTTTAAAGAACGCTGTATCACCAATGCTTCTGATGGCCTGAAAGAAACTATCAGAAAGCATTGTGTTATAGATTAGTTGACAGCATTTTTTTCCTTTGTGGTAAATAAAACAGTGATACATCCTGTAATCAGTGACACCTTAGACTCAGTGGAATACAGCTTAAGCAGCAAATATGCCACAATGGGTTGGGTTTACAGGAATAAAATAACCAAAACTCTAAGAGAAAATAAATATAATCTCCTCTAACTCCAGAAATATCAAAGTTGAAAATGCCACAGTAACATTTATGTATAATATAACCTCTATTTGAAAAAAGTTAACACTTGAAAAAGATATTATGAAGTGAAACACAGTGTTGTTGCTACCCAAACTTTGTTTAAAACATATTATCTCATATATTTTTAAAACAGAGGAATTGGGAAAATTCTTAAAATCCTCAAAAAAGGAGAACAATTTATATTACAATGTGTTAAGATTTAAACTTAAGCTAAATAGAAACTTGCTAAGCCTCAGTTTCTTCATTTGAAAAATGGGTGTTTAAGCAGCTACTTCATTGAGCTGTTATGAGAATTAAATGGCTGATATATATAAAATGTTTAGTGAAGAGATCCACATGGTAGGAGTAAACAATTCATAAATGCACTTTCTGGTCATTATCTTTATAAGTCTTTTACATCCGTCCCAGGGCTCAACAAATATTTCTGTTGAGTAGAAGAGTGAAAAACAAACAAAAAAAATGAATTATTTGAAAATGTTAGTTTTAAACATACATATAGTTTCACCACAGACTCAAAACCAGATGATTTTCAAAATTTCTTTTTTTGCAGGAATAGAGATGAAAAAGTAACCCCATTTTCTTTGACACTGTGATGCTAAGAAGGATTAATGGTCCAGTGCAATCAGGGAAAAGATGCAGCCTGAAGAGATTTTCTTAGTATTGGGGCAGGAAGGGGAGGGGCTGGGAGGGTCGGAAGAAGAAGGGAGAAAACTGCAGTTAGTTACAATTCCCAGTTCGATTTCAATTTTTGAAGAAGCAGAATCTGTCCCCCTACACACACACACACACACACACACACACACACACACACACACACCTCTATCTTTTTAAAGATCTTGAAAATGTTTAGTCAAATGGGTCTTAAATGTCAGTCAGTCCTCTGGTGGGGAAGGAAAAGGGCACCACACACAGATCCTCATCCTGTTTGGTTCAAGCAAGACGTATAAGAAAACACGCTCAAAATAAAAATAAAGGATAACATAATTATAATTCACCCTTCTAAAAAGAAAACCTGTGCCTGACATTACAATGTGAAACATTTCAAGAAGTGGTTGTAGATTTTAGAATATTATAACCAAGTTTTTTAAAATCCTAAAAATAAAGTATGCTTGATAACATGCTATTTCATAGATGTCTTACATTTCTATGGCAGGAGCACTTTTTGCATATACAAGTATTCAACATTTACATTTCAAACATGCCTTTTGGAAATATCTGCAAGACACTAAATCACAGGTAGAAATCCACAGCTTCTTAAGAATGCAGCAAGGTCAGGTGAAGGGCTCTGGGCAGGAAGTTGGAGAAACCTATGTCTCCTTCTAGCCTGAACCACTTGGGTGGCCCTAAACAAGTATCTTGACCTCTCTGGATCTTGGTTTCTCAATTTGGGCTTCCAGATCTCTAAGTCCTTTCCAATTTTAATATTCTTTGAATACCATTTGGATTTTGCCCAAGGTGACTTTAATGTCAATAACAAGTGTTGGGAATTTACGATTCCTATCATTTCATTGTCTTAACTGCAACTCCATCTTACCTCGTTTTTACGCTTCAGAACATACAGTCAGCCTTTTATCATTGTGTGCGCCCAAACACCCACACTTCAAGGAATAAATAACAAAGAATCATGCTGCGAGAATTATATATAGCATTCCTTGTGACATGTTGGACATGGCCATATTTTTACTGCTAATTATGAAACAGCAAAGATAGACAGCCTGTGTCCCTCCCTGAGTCGGCTAGGCCCACATTACACTTCCCTCTAAGGTCAATATGGTTTCCATGCAAACCCCTTCTTCTTCACCCTCTGCTAGCCAGAGGACAGTGACCCCCACAAGCTCCTCAACAGCACAACCCCAAAGAAAAGGTGCAATTTAATTCTTAGCCTGAAACACAGCCCATTTGGAAGGACACCAGTCACTAGGGTATTGTTAGTGCCTTGAAATGGCCAAGAGGGATTGCTGACTCTGCGAATATCGCTCCAAAGGCAGGAATTCTATTTGAATTACTAACATAACAGATGTTTGCTAGAATCCACCATGCAGTCTGCATACACAGTTATGCTAATTTGGCAAAGCTTCTCTTCCAGTTAGCTCTGAGCCATTAGAGCCCGCAGCTAGTAGGTCCTTCTAACTAATAATTGCCTATTATTGATATTAATTAACATTTTTTGCACCTTTCCTCAGTTTTGACCTAGTATCTGTTGGTAGTCTAATCACTGTGGCCTATTAAAAGCCAAAATACAAGGGCCTATAATAGTCATGAGCCATTTATCAAAAAGCAAACAAGGCCAATTAAACAGGCAGCCAGACAGTTGTCTTGATTTGCCGCTGACTGTTTCTTGATCACCATTATAAATTGCTAATAGGGCAGAAAGCGCTAAGCGGGGAGCATCTGTGGGGGGCTGGTTATTGCTCACTCCCCGCCTGGTGACAGGTGAGAGAGAGGCTAGTGATGGTCTTATTGATGTGAACTGCCCATCAGTTGGTAGTTATTGTTAAAGTTCATGACGCTACAGCTGATCCCGTCCTGCTGAGAGTCAATCAAATTAATTAGAGCTAGAAATTCTTTATTATTTTAGAGCACGGGTACAGAAAGAAGTCCTGTAATTTGGATCCAAAGGCAATAAAGAAAAAAAAATCTTCATGTAGTACAGTGTGGAAAAAAAAATCAGATATTGCTTCTTCCATTATTTATAATAAGGGCTGCGGCTAAAGGTTTTTATAGGCACAGATCAAGAGATCATAATAGAAGCATATTGACAGATTTTTTTCTGCAATACTCCAAGGAACTGGCTATAGCAGGAAAATATATCAAAACCTTATCATCAGAGCTGAGATCTTCTGTGAAAAATCAATAAAGAGTTATACATGGTTTGAGTTTAAACAGTTCTCTGTAGTCATTTAAACATAGTGCATCTGTACAGCTTTTTACCTCTGGAGACAGAGGTAACCTAGCAACCAGAGGGCTTAAACCGATTAACTACAAATGAAGTACTGTACGCCTATCAAAGCAATTGTTCATCGTTGCCTTTGTTGCAGAGCCTAAGCTAATTGAACATGATACAGTATGAAGATAATTAACACCCATGAGTTCATTAATTGCCTGTTAGCATTACAACACAGCCTCTTGGTTTCTTTTTAACTGTCTCCTTTGTAGCCTCATACTTCCCTTAAAATGGTGCAGGACCTGTTTAACTGGCAATGATATCTTGGAGTTTATTAACCCTTTTTAAGTTGAAAAAAAATAAATAAAAAGCTCTGTCTTAATGAAGCATATTGCATGGGCTTGTTAAAGGCAGGCTCTTACTTTGTCTCTCTGTTTTCCCAAGGCTAGGAATTGGTTTTACGGATACTGTACAAACTATGTTTATTTTTCGTGCTAATTTATTTCAAGCAATTTAGTCATTCTAAATGCTCTCGAAAAAAACAGCTTTAGTGTTTCCCTTTATTACTCAGCTGCTCTGCTTTGGAGAGTGAGCGATAAATGTCTTTGAGGGTTGGAATATTAATTGAAGGCAGCATCTGGTCAGCAGCTGACCTGCTCCAGTTGTCCTACTCCCACCGAGCGGGCGAGAAGGAAGCTTTGCTGGTTCAATTTGCCAGGCTCTCGGTTTCCTCGGAGCCGTGGACTAAATGAACCCCCATTTTATCTCTGCTGGATGACTGCATGGATGCCAGAAAATCAATTGGGCAGGAAAATCTGTTAATCTAAAGTGAATGCAATCTAAGGAATCATTTAAAATAAAAATTTCAATCATTACCTTTTCGTAAAAGCATTTTCCCTCAAGTCTGTGTGCACATGTCATGACCATACTTCAAAAGGACCTATCACAAGAGTATTTCAAAGTCAACAGAATTGTCTAACAAAGAACAATTTGCTTTTTGGAAAATAAATAAGTAAGGTGGCTGACAACAAACTTCAGAGGAAATGGAAAACCCCAACCAACTCTGTGAGGCCAGAAACAATTAACACACTCTGGCCCAGGATACACATCTGACACTCAAGATGGACTTTTCTCCCATTGAGAAGGGACACCTTGGCTATGTCACAATTGTTTAACATGAGTTTTCCTGGATGATCTCTGTTTTTCATTACTGTGTCGTGGTTAATATTTGCTGGTACGCCAGTCCCAGGAGGACCACTTCTAGTGCCCAATTACAAGTTCTATCATCAATCATAAGTATTATTTATTCAACAAAATGAATTGCTAATTAATAACTGATGAGCATTATGGCCTTGAAGACGATAACACTATTAATTATGGTTGGCATGAAAGGGGTCTACCTGGCACATTTTCACCACAATTAGCCTCGGAAGCTTTCAGGGAATATGTCTATTAAGATCACTAAAGAAAGGCTGGCTTTCCTCCCTCTCCTGCGTAAGGGTTGACAAACATAGCATTGTCTCTAGTTAGGATGCCACCAAACCACTACCAATGTCCTGACAATGGTTCCCTGTGTGCCATGACTTGACATGACAGAGGAGAGCTGCACACAGAGGCCCACAGGTATAGAACATGCCCACATGCCCCACCATGCTCCTACTCAAATGCTGCAGGGGGTGATGTGGCCGCAGCATGGCAACTGGAATGTGGCTGCTGGCTTATTTTTAGACTCAGTTGTTGCCCAGCTCATGTTCTACGGTCTGCGTGCAGCCTCACCACGGCTAAATCACTTTAGCAGGCAGCTGGCGGCCCAGCTCTGCTCACATTTACTGGCAGCCAGGAGGGGATACATCATCGTTCACCTTGAGGACATTCTGATCGGAGACTTGAAGAGGAGAAGCTAAGAAATGTCCTCTTACCCACTGCTGGGGAAGGAAAAAACAGTAGCTTTGAAAAAAGAAACACACAAAAAGCATAATAATGCTATGAAACTCTTTGAAAGCAAAACAAATCTACTACCTCTGTGCTCTGTGTATCTACCTAGCCTCCACACCTAAAGCGGTGTAGGTGGTAAATAAATATGGGTGAATGATAAAGCACTGCAAAGACTTTTTTTAACAAGTTATATAACAGAAAGAAAAAAAAATTGCTTTTTCTTCTGATGGAGCCAACAGGCTCCAGAAGGTAAAGAGCTCATTAAATAGTTATCTGGATAATTCTGTAGTTTAGACAATCATTGCAGAGTTAGTGCTAGATGGATTTTGGAGAATAAGCTATCGGCATGGATCAAATTAATTGCAGAATTGGAAAAGCACTCTCTTTGTGCTATGTAAACAAAACAGCTACTCTCATTATTTCAGTTAAAAATGTTTGAGGGTTCGAATTCTGCAAATGTCTTCCCTTACCATTCTGCCAAACTGCAGAGAATGCAGCCCCTTTTTTTGTAGATAGGTGCATGTGTCCTGGGAGGGGAAAGAAGAAGAAAAGAACAGGTGCACCCCACCTCCAGATGGCACAATTATTGGTATATGTTATTTTTAGCTTTACAAAATTAAGAGTTAGAAAGGTTGGTAAAGTGAAGTAAATGTTCACAAAACAGCCTGATTAAGCAAAACATTCCTCTGAGTTGCCATTACATTTCTCTTTCTATAGAAATACAGACACATAAGGGCACACAGTTGGTGAGGGCTTGCCAGCATTCGGGCCAGTAAAGTAGTAAGTTACTAGTGTTTTAGGGTGGCACATGTAATCATGTCTACAATGGCCAGGACAAAACAGTACATAGGCGCCACTTGGTTGACACTAATCAGTAGAAAAGACAGTGAAATTTTTAAGGAAGGAAGGAAGGAGAGAAAGAAGGAGGTAGGAAGAGTTCTGCGGGGGTGTAAGAGGAAGAATAAAGAGTGGGCAGGCAAGGAACCTTCAACTCTAAATCTTGCTCCACCACTGTCTATACTCAGGAGCTTGAACAAATCATTTTATCCAGTTGAGCCTCAGTTTCCACTTTTGTAAAGTGGGAGTATTAATACTAATTCTGTTTACCATACAGATTCATAGAGAGGTCCAATGAATAATGTTTGTGGCTTTAGTTTTGAAAGCACTTTGAAAACTATAGAGACAGTTATCTAGAAATGTAAAATTCCTAATAATTATACAAGGGAAGCCCCCAAAAAATGTATGCACATGACTTGTATTCATCTTTTGTTATCAGTATATATTGAGTATTGCAATTTTAATAGAGTTTTTTTTCCTTTCTTAAAATGTGTATGCATTATTTTGGCACCCTCTGTATTTGTTTGCTCCTAGACCATATCAACCCAATTACCTCAAACAAACTGGCCAGGCTGGCTCCAAAGGCCATAAGAGCAGGTCCACCAGACCCTAAATTTGAGAATTAAAGAATGAGTGGACACTTAGTGGCCACTGAAGTTTGCATGAAGATGAATTTTGTTTTCTTATATTAAAAATCAGGCAAGAATACCTGAGCCACAAACAGCCATCTCTAGTGATCACACCTGAGGCTATTCATGCAGCAAACTCAAATTTTAACGTGCATAATAATCACAGAGGGAAAATGAACAATGCTGATACTCTGGGTAGGTCTGGTGTGGGGCCGAGAAACCTGCATTATTTTAAACCAGATTCTCAGGTCCTTCTGAAGCAGGTAGTCCACAACTGCCAAATGACTGAGCTCTAAATCCTGTGAGCAGAAAACACCCCAAGCACACGTTTTTGTTAGTTCCCCAGGGTGGTTGTGAACATATCTGAGCTAGGCGATGTCTTCCCAAGAGTCAAGAAAAACAAGGAGGAGCCTTTGTCTTAGTTTTCAGCAAGAACAGGCTTGATTCAAGAAGCTATTTGCTCCTAGACTGCACTGGATACAGCACTGTGAAAACATTCTTCATGGCAGTGGCCAAGGAAATAGAGAGAGTACTCCCAAAACCTCTTGGGAAAAGGAACCTAAATCAACTTTACAAATATGTAGATATACACATTTCTTTTCTTTGGTAGGAAAATTGTCCTGTACCGTTATCCCCCCAAACATTTAAGACTAACCTTTTGCACCTTCCTTTAAAAGACTCATTCTCATTTCTCTCCAAAAATAGACAATGGGTGTAGGCTGCATGTTGACACCAGAAATGCTCCTTTTTGAAATACGAACACTTGGGGTCTCAACCTTAAGGTTAGAAACACTCTGCTCCACCCAGCCCTCTCTGTAGAAATGCTTTCTGCTGGGTGAAGGCCTCCAAAATCAAACACACATTAACATCAAGTCTATTCCTTCAGAACCAACAACTGTAACCTTCTTAAACTAGAAACTTCTTAAAAACTAGCCCTTGAATCCAAACAACATTCCTTTGAGGGAAAAAGAAGGACAACTGCATATGTGACCTGGACTCAACATGGAAGTCTCTATCATCTCCGTATGCACTTCTCTCCCATGGCCTTACAACAAGGGAAGTGGGGGTGTCATCCTACGAACAAGATGGGATCCCAGCAGTCCAGAACAAGACATTTGTGAGCCACTGTCTCCTCATGCTCTCACAGGTCTTGTTTTTTGCTGAATATAAACCCTAGACTGTTTGGGGGAAGAAATACGCCATCTCATTAAATAAAACATTTCATTCAACATTTTACACACCAATACTATCCCAAACTGTGTTGCACAGTATATTAGCTATTAAGAGGTGTCTATGACAATGATTGTTCCAAGGACACAGGAGTATGGAGACTATTGCAGGACTTCTCAGGGCTTTCATGATGCTGATGAGTTTTGCAACTCTACAGGAGGGTCTACAGTACCCAGCTCTTTACAAGTCTATTTGATCACAGAACCTTTTGAGGGAGCCAGGACAGGGAAGATATCTATTGTAATTCAGTGAAACACAACTGGGGAAATTCTGCCTTGTAGGAAATACGCATGAACTATCTGTCACATGTGATCCTTTCAGCAATCCCACTGAAACAGAAAATATCGTCATTACCATTTTATAGAAGTGAAAACGGAGGTTCAGGAGCCTTCCAACTCCATCGGTCTGAAAATAAAACTCAATGAATCCCAAATAAGTTAAATAAAAACAAGTCCTCCCTTAGACACACTATAGTAGAAATAGTAAAGCTGCAGGTCATCAAAGACAAAAAGATCTGAAAAGTAGACAAAGAGGAAAGACAGATTACCTTCAAATGGGTGACAGTTCGTTTGACAGCTAAATTTGCAACAGCAACCATGGAAATAAAAAAATAGTGGAATAATATATTCAATGAACTGCAAGAAAATAATTATCAATATGGAATTTCATACCCATTAAAATTATCTTTCAAAACAAAGCAAAATGAAAACTTTCACTCAAAAGACTCTAAGAAATTTTTAGGGATATAATTCAGGCAGAAGGAATCTGATCCCAGATGCAGAAAGAAATTACTAGCAAATAAAGTGAAATAAATTAAACAGAAAAAGACAAATACCATATGATCTCATTTAAATGTGGAATCTAAAGAAAAAAATAAATGAACAAACAAAACAGAAATACATGCATGGATACAGAGAACAAACTGATGTTTTCTGGATGGGAGAGGGTAAGGGGGATGTGTGAGAAAGGTGAAGGGATTAAGAAGTACAAATTGGTAGTTACAAAATAGCCAAGGGGATGCAAACTACAGCATAGGAAATATAGTGAATAATATTGTAATAACTATGTATAGTGCCAGGTTGGTACTAATCAGAGGGATCACTTTGTAAATTATATAAATGTTTAACCACTATGCTGTACACCTGAAACTAATGTAAAATAATGTTGACTGTCAACTGTAATTGAAATTTTTTTAAAAGAAATTATTAGCAAATGAAATGGAAAATGTGTAAGTCTAAATGAACATTGGCAATGGACCTTTAACCTAAGCGAGGATTCCTTGGGAAATTAATTACTATGAGTCTGAGATTTTTGTGCAGGAGATTTTGGGGAGAGTTCTCCAGTAGGCCATATATGTTGGGGAGTAAAGTAAGTGGAAATGGTAGAGAAAGAAGTTGAATTGCAATGTAATCACAACAAAATATCATCTGATCCCACCGAGAGCTCTGGAGCTGGGATGGCCCTCGGAGCTGTCCCACCTCTAGGGAAGGGGACCTTTATCCCCAACATACACACATATACACGCTGACCAGGCTCAGATATGAACTACCACCAGATTGGGGGCATGACTTTGGGCAAGGTCATTCTCTTCTGCCAAGGATGTTTCCCAATGAGGGACTCAGTTGAGAGCCACCAGCTACCACCACTCCCAGCCTCCGGCAGAAGGGCTGGCTCAGTCCTGAAGGCAGAACTGAGACAGAGCACACAGCATCACTGCAATGCTCAAAACAAAAATGTTGAAATAAAATATATGATAAAATAGCATGTAAGTCAAGAAGGGTAATGGGGATTAAAATATTCTAAGATTCTTGTATTGTTTGAGTCAAGAGTAAAGGTGTTGATTAACTTTAGACTTTAAGAAGACTGAAGATTTTTTTAACAAACAGCTGCTTACTGATTACAAGAGACATGCTGAAATATAAAGATATGAAAGATTAAAAGGATGGAAAAGGTATACAAGGCAAATACTAGACCAACCAACAACAAAAAGCTGAGTAGCTCTAATTGATTCATATCAGACAAAATAGACTTTAAGACAAATAAGATTAGTAGAGATGAAGGATGCACTACAAAATGATAAGTTTAGTTCACCAGAAAGATATAACAATGTTAAACTTGAACATACTCATAGTCTCAAAATACATTAGGCCAAAATGGTCAGAACCACAAAGTATAATCAAATATATAATCAACAAATCAAGCACAAAACAAAATTAATGATATGAAAGATGTGAAACTAAGGCTCATGAAGTTGTGTCTGTGACAGAGATGGGATTTAAGACCAGAGTGTCTTATTCTACTCCAGGGCATCTTCCACTGTCTCCTCCAGGAATGATCATGGAAATTGAAAGAATCGAAGGATAGGAAGATACAATTTTCATATCAGATTCTGATTGTAGAATGTATCTTTTTGGTGGGAAGGATATTTTCCTATTTCTCTCACTGAAATCTAATATTAAGAGTGTTGAAAGTTATGCAATGTCTATGAAAGCAAAATGGTAATGGCTTTTTAGACACCAATCAGGTGACTCTACTACATCAATATTCCTGATTTGTTTTTCTTCTTCATCGTTAGGTATAGATGGTAGAAAAAAGCATATATATTTCTTCGCTACTCAGGTCCAGGGACAACGTTGATCTTCACAAAGAGAACTTCTGCTTAGTCTAAGTTGTCTGGGAAGAGTGACTTATCATAATACAAAATCTTATCTGAAAATAAGAGTAATGCCCCGCTCCCCAACCCCCCAGTATCTCTTCTGATTTTCAAGCTATATTGTATCTTGTGGATAAGAGAGATCTGTTATGAAGTTAGATAAGCCATAATCAATGTCACCAGAAAGTGGCAAAAGTGTTTGACCAGAATATAAGGATTTTGCCTCTTGTCCCTCAGAAGTCATGGACCATGGCACTTAGAGAAAAAAGTTCCAGTGCAGTGACATCTTTCCATTTTAACCAAAGCTTCATCTTCTAGTAAATATACACCGAGCCAAGCCTGGCAAATGAAATGCCTACAGGGGATGATCCCTCCCAGCCAAAGCTCCTACGAGGACAGACAGCTGAGCCCCTGGAAACATGCTTCCTGGGAGATCTGGCTGGGAATACAAGGCAGTCAGCCCCGAGAACACAATCAGCCTCGGCTTTGCAGCCCAGCAGGCTGCCCAGAAGACCAGCCTTGGTCAGGAGACTGGTGTGCAGGAATTACCTCTAACCCTCTGGGGTTCTTACCTATTTGGGGTCATTGATTTCTCTGGAAAAGGAACCAATATTACGTCCTCCCACACCTCGGGGGGGAAAAAAAACCTATACTAACAAACACACTAACTTTTGTTCACCAATTCGGGAGGTCTGGCCCCAGTTAAAAACCACTGCTCCAGCCTTAGCTTTGCATATAACTTTTCCTTAGTATGTGGTGCACTTTGTAGAGAGGAAGCAAGTGTATGAGAGTATGGTTTCTGGGGCCAGGCTCTCAGTTTGAACCCTGGCCTCACCACTGACCTTAGGCAAGCACCTTAACCTGACTGTACCTCAGTTTCCTTGTCTGTAAAATAGGGATAATAATAGTACCTGTTTCATAAGGATGTTATTAGGATTGAGCTCATTCATGAAAAAGGTTCAGATGAGTGCCTGGCACATATCAATATTCGTAATTGTCATTGTTCATTTCATTGCTAGTCCCTTGTGAAAGTTTCTTAAGTCTCTTTTCTTTACCATACCAGCCCCTTGATATAGGCTGGGCTCTCCATTCAGGACATCATTTAGGAGATGTTTTGCTCTGAATGACCTCTTATCTTCATTTTTTTACTCAGCCTTTTTTGCTTATGCAATGACTTATTTTGGGCAGCCCCAAAGCTAGTATAACTCCTCACTATTATAAAATTTAGGAAAATTCTCAAGGTCTTCTTCAACTAAGTCCATCTTTTCCTGGGCTGGGGGGTTGCTGTTCGAAATTGGTATTTTCACCATATCCCCCCAAACTCAATGTCTGTGGGAATTACACTGTGTCACCCTAGGTTTTGGGCTCACCGCTTCTTAATCTGCTCCATCCCTTTTCCCCCATCCTGGGTTTGGTTGTCTGATCAGCTCTTCTCCTTAGAGTTCACTGGCCTGAATTTCCCTCTTTCTTAGACAAAAGCCCACCTGTGTCAGTGGACAGACTCCAACAGGCATTCCTAGGCAAGGTCTGCACAGAACACAAGGTGAGTGCCATGTTAGCCCCTTGACCGCTGGCACAGGCCCACTCTGTCTGAGTCAGGGAGTAAATAAATTGTACTCTACCTCCCGCTGATCCCTGGGTTTTTCTCGAGTCACCCCTCCCAGGGAACAAATTCACAAAAACTGGGAAGTTGCCTTTCTTGATGGCTTTGAATTTTAGTGAAAAATGTTGAGGAGACAAGAGTCCCCAGTGGAGGCTTTTTAGACATTGAGCTTTCTTCAGGTGTGATGGGGTACTAGGAGAGAGCTCTCATAGCCTCCGGGGGGCTACCCACCCCACCCATTCACCAGGCTGGCTCCGGCCATAGGCCCAACACATTTCTAGGCACACAGTTAGTTCTAAACAAACATTTGTTGAATTAATTAGCCACTATTAAGAATAATGTAAAAATATCCAAATAAATGGCTCAGTTATGCCCCAGGCACAGTTGAGCCATAACTTAGACGAAAGCCTTTGTATGATAAGGTGGAAGAGAACTAATTGGTGTGGGAGGTCCCATCCTATACCAGATGGTTCACTTGTTTTACTTCACATCATCTTTCCCACAATTCTGTAAGGATTATACTATTATTATCCTGAGTTTACAGCGAACAAAAAGTCTCTAGGAGATTACATAACTTAGAAAGGCATAATGGAGTAAAAATTGTCAATACCGTTTCAGCTTCAAACATTTTTTCCTAATAAATTCTTAATTATCAAATAGATGACAGAACTTTTCCCAAAGGAGGGGTTGGGGCCCTATAGCCACCCTGACTGTGCACTACCCAGCCACCACCCTAAAGAAAACCACCGGAAACCCCTGGATTCAGAGCCAGACTCCATTGCCCATGAGCCAGGAGGACTCAGTATGTCTCTGCTTTCTGTTTGTCCATCTGTAACAGGACAAGGTGGTTGTGATGACTGCCTGATGTGAGGTGGGCCTGGGCGCAGGCACACAGGTGGTGCTTAGCAAGTGGCAGCCATATGACTTGCTCACGTTTGCACAATGAGCAAGTGGTAGAGGCTGGATTCAGCCCCAAACCGATGACATCAAAGTTCATGCTTTTCCTTCCCCACTGCAGCAACTCCTGGCCCCTACACAGAAGGTAGAGAAAGGGCTCAGGACTCAAAGGCAAGCCAGTGTAGGAACAAATCTGGAATGCCGACAAGAAAGAAATAACACTGGCAAAGCACAAATGTTACAAAGGGAAGCACTGGTCCCCTACTTACACAGACTGCTGAACTTTCTCAGCTTCGATTGCAACCATCTACGGGGCATCAGTTCAACATGGGCAAGGCTGATGGGAAAACAAATAGGCGGCACTAGTAAGCACGTTTGACTGGTGAGTGCTGTTTAACCTATCTTAAAGGACTGTATTAAGAATGCATGATACCTAAAATTTCTTTTGTTTTAGACTTTTTTAATTGGTTTGCAAACGTGATACAAATTTAAATGTTTTGTAGTAAATGTTAAAACATATCTAAGACAAAAGTATTAGAAGCTTTGAAGTCAGTCAGTCATTTTTCCATCAAAGTCTCATCAACTCTGAGTTTAGTTCTACAAATAAGAAAGCTACACCCTTCCACCCACTGCAGCAGCTAAACCTTTATATTCAGCCACCAAGAGCAGACAGCACAGCAGTGTGGGAACGTCCTTCATCCATGTCCCACTCCACTGGAGCGAGTATCCACTATCCTTTCTACTCCAGTCTCCACCACTGCAGGGAGATCAGTGGGACCCGAAATGCCCTGTTGGTTGCTGCTGCCAAAGCTGACAGAGCAGCTGGGTCAGGCACAGCTGATACTGGCTAGCGAGGCCAGTGCTGATTCAGGGGTGACACAAGGTTCCCCAATTTGGGCTGAGTGACAGGGAAGGTGATAAAGAGGCACACCTGCAGGTTATTACTCTAAAGTACAAACTTGAAGAGAACAGCAGGAAGAGAAGCAAACAGAGGTAGGCCAGTTCTTAAGCAAGGTAAACTGAGTTCCAGGAACAACAGGCTTTCCCACAATCACTCAAGAATTATCTCTGAATCCACACTGTTTCTTTTTTTTTTTAAGATTTTTTGGGGGGAATTGGGGGCATGGGAACAGTGCTGGGGAATTGGGGGAAGGGGAACAGACAAGTTGCTGTGGTTTTGTTCTTCAGTCTAGTTGTGGAGGATGTTGCTTCGCTGGCCCAAGTTGGCACCATCATTACGCTCTTCCTGGGTGAGGCAGGTCAGTTGCCGGCTTCTGGACAGCCGCTCACGGCGGCTTGAGAGCAGCTCACGCTGGCTGCTGGATACACACGGTAGCCCATGGCAACCCACTGCCACAGGGACTGCAGCCTACATACGCCGTTGCCAGCGACTCACAGCAGCCCAGCTCCAGGTTGAGCTGTTGTTCGGCATCTTAGCTGTGGAGGGCAGTGTCACTGGCCCTCATATGTGGGATCTGAACCGGGGCCCTCTGGCGTCCCAAGCCAGTTCTTAACCATTGTGCCACTCGGCCGGCCCCACACTGTTTCTTAAAGTGCAACTTCATCTAACTTCATTACAGGAGATAACCCTGTCCTAATTTGTATTTTTCTTTACTAAGAACTCTCAAATGGTGGCTCTGCTCTTCATTTGAATGGGACCATTAATGAGGTTTCACAGCTGCAACATGAAATTCGGATTAATATATAAGAAGGTACATGGTTTAGACGAGTTTTCCTACTGTTGTCTTTCACACTATGCACTAAACCTCTCAAAGTATATTCAAATAACTTCAGGTTGGGGTCCCTTCACCATCCCCTCAAAATGCCCTTTGCTCACTGTGTCAGACAGAATAGTGACACCTGCCCCCCAAGAGGTCTAGAACCTGTAAATATGTTAACTTACATGGCAAAAGGGACTTTTCAGCTGTGATTCAATTAAGGATTTTGAGATGTGGAAATTATCTTGAATGATCCAGGAGGGCCCAATGCAATCACAAAGGTCCTTATAAGTGACAGGGAGGCAAGGGAAGTGGGAGTCAGAACTGGAACGAGAGAAGCAAAGGTGGGGGAGGGGTGTGTGTGCAATTGCTGGCTTTGAAAATGGAGGAGGGAGCCACGAACCAAGAAATGCAGGGGGCTTCTAGAAACTGGAAATGGATTAGTCCCTAGACCTTCCAGATGGAACACAGCCCTGCCAACACCTTGATTTTCTTCCAAGGAGACTCATTTCAGACTTGAAGCCTCTAAAATTTGTGGGGTTTTTAAGTCATTTAATAATCTGTACCATTTAAGGAACTTGAAATTTAATGTGTGGTCATCTGTTACAGTAGTAATAGGAAACTAATACGTTCATATATGTTACCTTTCTTCCCATCCCACATGCCACCTCCACTCCCCTGTAGCCTTCCCTGGTTTAAACACCAATTCTTCCAAGAAGTTTTCCTCTTTGACCCGCACCCCCATCCCCAAAAGGGGTTCTGTGCCTCTCACAGTTCTGACCCCTATCGGAGCATTTATCACGCCATTTTATAATTGATTATTAGTTTGTCCATCTCCCCTAGCAGACAGTGAACTTCTGCAGGGCAAGAACTGTGTCCTGTATTTATGAATAGCAGCTATTTTTTAAGTTTTGAGCCGTTCATCTTTCCCTGAAAACAAATTATACCCATTTGCACCTCAGATAGTAAACTTCTACTGAATGAATGAATACATGGGAAAAAAATGCTATTGACACAGTGCTTTCTTTCATCCACAAATTGTACCAGAGAACATTAAGACTGTGCTAAGCAGCCCATTGGCCATTTTAGGCTCCCTAAGCTTCCCTGAGACCAGATTATCATCTTCATTCTAGGCAGTTCTCTCTAAGGCATTTCAACAGCTATTATTGGGTTTAATACAGATTTGCCAAATGTTAACTTTGCTCAGATAACTTTGTTTTAGGTTACTCTGTACACAATAATGCCAGGAAAGGCAATCTGTATCATTTAAGGCACTTGAAATTTTTATCTATATTAATAATAATAAATAAAAAAGTTACCAAGTACTGTAGCTATTTTTCTGAAGGGGGAAAAAATGCCTCATTGAGGAATATAAAATTCTGAAGGGAACAGAAGCAAGATTTTACAAGGCTACTTCAGATAATGTCAAGTACAAGAACAAAAGAACATAAACTAAAGCTCAGCAAGGGTCAGACCCTCAAGGAATTTAGACAAAATTTCTTTGACATAGAGAAGGAAGTTTATAGAGTAAAAAGCAGAGGGTTGAAATGGGGGAAAGGCTGTTGTAAATATATTTGAGGTTGTTAGAGTTATACTCAAATCATAGATCATGGCTTCTAATTCCTCAGAACAGAGCAACTTGAGTTGAGTAATGGGCTCTCTTTGGGTGGTGTCATTTTTATCTTCTTTTGACTTCCTTTAAATCAGTCCTTTAATTTGGCCACTCCGTATAGGGCCTTAGGATATGTAATCCAGGCAACCCAGCATTCCAAGGTTACCATACAGAGCCTTGGTCTCACAGGAGAGAAAACTGAGATGTGGAGATGAAACTGTTTGCCATAAGATAGGTGGTGAGTCTCTGACTGAGAAGACTAGGATTCAGAGCTATTATACCACCAAGGTGCTACTTACTGAATTGAACCTTGCGTTTGTGATTCTTCTTCTCCATCTCAGAAATGAGGCTGTTGTGACAAAATTCCCATTGACTCTAGTGACCACTGTCATTATCATGTACCCACCACATGCAAAACCTTTTATTATAAAAAAAAAACGCTAATTATTGTCTATGCTGTTTACTTGACACTTGGTCTTATTAAATGAGTGGTTTGGTCAGTTGTGTCATGTATTCAATGGGGAAAGAAATCATTCCTAGAAGGAAGTGGGATTTGAGCTCGCAGCAGTAGGATGGGTGGAAGTTGGAAAGGTGCAGAGAAGGAGTAGCAGGGGCTACTGAGATGCCCAGTGGTGTGGGGGCACCGCATGTCCTCAGCAGAGGTCTTAGGGTGGGTGTCAGCAACCTTCTGGTACAGGACAGGTCAGGATTAGAAGCTGGCTCAGGGGACAGTCAGCACCAGACCAGACCAGGTCCAAGTGACTAGTGCTTTGAAGGGGCAGCCCAGATCAAACAAACCCATTTAGGACAAGCGACTGTCCCAGAAAGTCATGGACATCAAAGTAGCATGGACTGAGGTGGTTCAAGTCAGAACAAGGATCAAGCAACCAGCTAGTTTTTCCCTTCCCTTTACTCTGTGAAATAGAGAGGCTGGCACTAGTTCTTTTAAATGCACATTAAAAACAGGAATGAAATAATATGCTGTTCTATCAGATTGGCACAAAAATCTTTTAAATATCTAATACTTGTAAGGGTGCTGTAAAACACACATACTTATATTCACTGATGATGGCATAAACTGGATAAACTTTCTGCAAACAATCGTAATTCTTTCATTTACTTAACAATTATTGGGGGCTGGCCGAGTGGCTCAGTTGGTTAAGAGCTCGTGCAAGAGTGCGAGCTCTGAACAACAGCGATTCGACTCCCAACCCAAGCTGAGTTGCTGCTGAGCTGCCAACAGGTAGCAGGATGGCTCAGCTAAAAATAAATAAATAAATAAGTAAACAATTATTGGTTGAGCACCTATGTATTCACCAGGTACAGGCATTTATAAATATCTTGTCTTTTGTTCACTCTCCTTTTTCCCAGTGTTCTCTTGCTGCCCTCTGCTCCACAGAGCAGTCCATCACTGATGCTCTGCCCAGACCCACCCTTTCCAGACAAGGGTCCAGGATACAGACCTATCCCTCTATCTTGCTTCCCTTTCAAAACAAACCTGTTTGATGCCCCATTTAACTAGGGGACTATAGACATTCAGCTAGCTCTACTCAGTAAAGTACAGTGAGTGACATCAAACGTACATTTAAATTGAACAAATTCAACTACGAACCCTCGAGAACAAAAATAAATATTTTTTCATATAACTTGACTCTAAACACAAGTCAAATATTTCATCTGATACCTGAAAACAGTGATCTATTCCAATGCTGAGGAAAAACTGTGTTACTTAATTACATACACATAAAATCACATGTAGTAGAATTTATGGGCAGGTTGATAGTAATTTTGACTACACTGAATACACCCCTTGCTCGTTGACCTTAGAATCTGACCCTGTCCCTAAGATGTTCCTCTAACTCAAGCTCAATCAATTGATGCTGAAGAGCTAATGCTTAATAATCTACGCATGTGTTTCCTATGCAGAGATATGTGCATTGTAAAGAGGACATTTGGAGGAGCAAAGCTTTTCCGAGAGGGAATAACACTGTTGTAGGTGCTGTATTTACTGGGGAGGGGCCTTGTAGCCAGTCTTATGCTTGTACAGCAGGCCTTGAATTCCATCTTCTTCATATTTACTAAAAGAGCTGGGCTGGGCTAGCAAAGTAATTGACCATGTCTCGGATGCCCTTTTATACACTGCACATGCTTTTGGAATACTCTCATCAGTGTATGATTCAGTGGGCCAACCAACACTTTTGAGCATCTAATGGGAAAGTACTTCCATATATATTGTCTCATTTAATCCTCACAATTACTCCATAAGGTAGGTTTGTAGCATTTTTATAGATGAGGAACATGAGGCTTAAAAAACATTGAGTTGTACAGCTGGTGAAGCAAAGATCTGAACTCAAATCTGACTGTGCACTGAGGCCAGCTGCAGTGGGACAGTGCTCCTAAGTGACTTGCTTAGGGACGTTTGATATGGCTTACAACCTTTTGATTTAGGCTGGAAAGTTTCCAAGTTGTGTGTGTCATCCTTGTAGTCTAGATTCACCAAAACCTCCCTACATCTCTGTATCACTCAGCAATTTGAAAAGCACTTTTAGATACATTATCTCAACTGACTATCATGAGAGAGCAGGGCAAATATTATCACCCTCAGTTTTATAAATAAAGCCATTGATGGCTAGAGAGTTAAGAACTAAGGTCACAGGGTTGGCAAAAGAGGGAAAATTTTGTAGATGGGAATAAGAAACTAACTCTGGCACACCCTGCAACACCACATGGACCAGGCTTAAAACGTCCATCAATGTCACTAAGCAGCCACCCTCTAGAAGAGCCATCAGAACAGAGTCTACCTATGGCACCAAAATCAAGAGGCCAAGGCCACTTTGAGGATTCCATGTCTTTCTCCTTAGGAAACTATTTCGGGCTCATGCCGAACAGATCAGAACATTCCAAACTCACACCAGGACTTGAGTCAGAATCCAAAATAGCTATTTTCAATTTCCATAATGTTTTTCTTCTTTCTAAAATCATTCGCTTAAAGATCTGCCTGTCCTATCTCTTTCTCGGTTATTTTTCAAAGTACAAAAATTACATCAGGCAAAAATATACATGCTTGTTCTTCAAACTGCAACATGCTTGCATTCTTACCCCATTTCAGATTTCTCCAGTATACCTGTGTTTGTAAAGGCTTTATTCATGGTTAAGGAGAGATTAGATGGCATTTGGCTAGAGGGCCAAGAACATACAAATTCCATCTTCTCCACAGGGACTCCAAGACAAAAAAAAAAAAAACACAAGGAGAATAGTAAGAGTGAAACAAAACACCATTTTCTTATTAGCCAGATGTGAGTATCTTAGCTGACTCCTATTTCCCATACGCTGGTGGGGACCATGGGGAAATCCCTCTAACCATTATTTGATATTTATGTTGCCGGAGTAATAGTGACAACCTTGGATCTCATCCCTGGAAATGTTCCCCGTGTCAACCAGCCAACACATACCAAATCATTTCTTCAGAGGCCACAAAAACTGAAATTCAACGTATAAAGGGAACGAAATGGGATTACCACAGAGCTACCATTATGCTGTGTTCACACCTCCCCACGCTGTCAGCAGCTTCAGACAATGTACAACTACAAAACGATCAGCAAAGTCAGCCGAAAGCAGAGAAAACTGTTATCACAAGATAGGAAAGAGCACGTGCAACAGCAGATTCCCCTAATGAAACGGAGGGTCTGAGGGGTTACATACAAAGTCCGGTGTGCCACTGAGCCCCACAAAGCCACCAGCACCTCAGGGCTGGATATGCCAGTCCGAGATTTAAACAGATGGAAAGCGCCTCTTCTGTCCTTGAGAGGACAGATAAACATAATAAAAAGGAATGTGATGCCTGCTTTTTAAATTCCTCTTTTCAGTCACTTCTCAGCCATCTATTTCCTAAATGTTACAGGAATTTAATGCTATAATAATTCAATATGCAGGAAGATATAGTCAGCCCTGAATACCCAAGATCCAATAACTGAAGCATATACCACTGAGATTTTTAGTGATTGCTTTGAATGTTCTTTTGTGGATACTCTTCTGTGGAGTTTGAAACTTTTCCAACCCCCATCTTACTAATGCCACGCATTAAAAATTGAAATGCATCCAAATTCCATTTCCAAAGAAACATGTTATACCAAGGATGATTATTACATTAAAATCTGGAAGCACGTAAGCTGGAGCCTGAGATATTTGTCGTTTTTTAAAAGTGTGCAAAATCACATTTGCCCTGTTGCCGTTAAAGTCCACGGAATCACAGTGCTAGAAAGCAAACCCAGGAAATTGGGTGTACTTCTTAGGTTACTCTGAATAGGACTCTCTTTGAATGACTCTTAGGGGGATGTCAGAGAAGGGCACCCTGAGGTCACAAACTGGTTGCCCCCAAGTGTGTTTTATTTGGTCATCACAAGCGTCTTACATTCTAAAAATGTGTTGCCCACATTCAAAGATCAGGAAATTTCTCAGAAGAGAAGTAATATTCTTGCCTTTCCTTTTAAAACCAGACACTCTGGCCAAGCTGTGCAGAATTCCCATATGGCCGAAATCAGCCAGAGTGGGAGAAGGGCTGCTCTCTGCAGACAGGCAGAGGGCCCACTACCCCCAGTACCTGGCCCCCCCATCACCCAGTCCTGGAGACAGTTCAGTTTGTGACCCCTGCTCCAAAGTAATTCTTATCACCTGAGGGTTTTAGCAGAATCACCTGGAGAGGACTCTTCACTCTCCCCTCACCTCCATCCCAAACATATATCGAGAACCACTGTCTTAAATATCATCCAGTCTATCAGCGAAATGGAAAAAACATTACCTCCAGTTACCTAAAGATATTAGTTTATGTTCTACTCCTATCACTGAGGCAGAAACAGATTCTACTATGAAGTGTGTCTAACAATCAAAACCTTCTATCAATTTGCCTAATACATTTAAACAACCAATCAATACAGAGGAGGGGGAAGATCTTTCAAGTTAATTCATCTTACCTTGATAAAACTGGCAAAGTGTCTTAGTGAAAATAGTCAAAGCAGCAGCAATCATCTGTGATAACGCTTGACTTTTGGAGTTTTATCCCATGCTTTGCAGCCTTGCTGAGAAAAGGTGGCGGGGTCAGGGAGGCAGTCTGAGCCAAAGCCATTAGTTCTGTGAGTCCATCTACATGAGAACTGAGATTCTAATGTCTTCCGACATCCACCTTTGCAGCAAATTCAGAGACAGTCCAAGCCCCCAAGCCGCGTCTGGACTAAGGCTGCCCCCAGCGTGGACCACAGACCAGCAGCACCAGCAGCACCTGAGAGCCTGTTCCCACCGCACGTTCCCAGGTTCCATCCCAGGCCTACTGATCACTAACTCGGGGGGTGGAGTCCAGCAACCTGTAGTTTAACAAGCCTCCCAGGTGATTCTGATGTATGCTAACATTTGAGAATCATGGGTAAGGCTTCAGAATCTTCTGGAAAGCTGAAAACATCCAGCTTCTTGGGCCCCATTCCCAGTTGCATTTCTAAGAAATTCCAATGCATTACTGCTGCTGATGATGACCAAGGAGCCACACTTGAGTAGCACAGCTCTAGGCTCATGGTTCTCAGCCCGACTGCACATTACAATCACCTGAAATGGAGGAAAAGGGAGAAACAAAGTATTGCCCAGGCCCCACACCAGACCAGCTCAATCAGCAAACTGTAGGGAGAAGGCCAAACCCTGGCATTTTTTAAAAAGCCCACCAGGTTATTCTAACATGTAGTCAAGTTGGGAACCACTCCTCCCAACACAGCTAATATCGACAGTCAATTTTATCTTGCCTAACACATGGATGACTCATTTGTCTTCTCACTGGAAATGTTCTGAGACTATTTCTGTCTCCACAGACAGTTATGACCAATAATCTCAGCTGTTTTAGTAAGCTTTTCAAAGAGTAGCCTCTCATCGGTTTGATAGAAATTGTCCCCAACAGTCATTTTCTGACCCATGCTTGGGTTCATATGTGAAGATGGTGTTATTTCGGGATAACTACTAAGGGACAATGTCAGCAAGTTGTTTCTGCCAGGAGGTAGAACCTGTAGCCGTGAAATGCAGACATCCTCCGAATAACACATTCCAAGGCATAAACTAAATGTTTTGGCTGAGGAAGAGACACACAGATGTTCTAATATTCTCAATACCAAAGCAGTTTCCTCCCAAGCAGCTTCAACAACTCCAAAAGGGATTTGTTCAAGCCATTAACTGAAGTCTGCGAAGGTATCAATATGGTGGCAGGGCTCAGGGGTTGGTGAACGCACCCTTAAAACCTCCTTCATATGCCAGTTAACACACTAGCTGCTGGAGCAGACGGTCTCTCACTGTACAAAACCACTGTAGGGACTTTTTAAAAGCTATAAGAAGAAATGTAGGTAGGTGCCAATGTTTGCCCAAAACATTTCTAAAAAGATTTCTAAAGAAATAGTCCATAGACCCAATGGATCAAAATATCTTCAGACTTGAGTTTCTTCCCTGAAGAAACGTGTACTAGTGACAGCTCATCAAACAAGGGGAAGGAGTAAGATGAAAACCAAATGCATATTCATGTGTAATAACAGAGTGAAAAGACATGGTGGGAGAAAATATTGATAAACAAATATTTTCCTAGAGAAAGTGGCATGTATATTTTAGCTTTATAAAAATACACTTGAAAGAGGGGAGAAAAAACTTTTTTTTTTCCATTTTGTCTTTATTAGAACAAGAGACTCTGTGTCTCCCATCAAAGCACACCCAGACCCTTTTGTCATGTCTGAGAAACTATTGATTCCTCTATTAAATTGTGCTATATGGAAAAATCTTGACAAGAGCAATATCATTTATTAGACTAACAAATATGTTAGTTGAACCAGCTTTGGAGACTTCTAAAATCCATTATACAACGGCAGCTCTTTTTCAGAGACCAGGATGTATTACAGAGACCAGTTCTCAGGACACTGTATGACTAATTTACTTGCACATTCCAAGAGACCATTATTTCTTAAGAAGAGTAGAAAAATTATAACCTTCAACTTTGGGGGAAATCACCAATGGCTAATGTGTCTATACTAAATATCTCAACAAGCTAGTTCTAAATTCCCTAATATTTCCATTCTCAGCATTTTCAAGGGGGGAGGAGGGGAGAGGAGAGACTACCAAAAAAAAAACTGACCAGATAATCTGAGCTACTTGTTGAGGAAAATAAGCAATTAATAAATCTAAGATCATCAAACCCTCCACCTGGGGCTGCATGTTCACACCTCATTTTTCCACATACCCTAATCCACCCCTCAACCTGTTTCTGTTTCTTCTTTTCTGTGAACAGTGAGGCCATGGGGCCCTTTTGAGTCCTCAAATAATACATCCTATTCGTGGCCATATGCAGTATTCCTCCATGGCAAGCAAGATATGCCCAACTCAGAGAATCATAGCTCTAGAAACTGCTTCAAAGTTCGCCTTGTTCAACCACCCCCTTTGCAGGAAAGGGGGCTGAGTCCCAGTGGAAAAGAGTCTTACCTAACAGACATGATAAATCAATGGCAGCATAAGGCAACCTGGCTCCAGGTGCCATGTGCCTCCCAGCTGTCTGCCACCCAAGCTCTCTTCATCTCTTGCAAATGTGGTAAAAAAAAAAAAAAGACTCCATCTTAACTCACAGCACTGGAAGGCCTTTGTGGTGATCTGGAACACTCAGCTGGAGACCTTCTTGACACTCTAAAGAAGTTCAACCAATCACTCCTTACGCTAACTGAATGACGAATGGCCAGTGCCTAGGTCCTGTGCACAGCATCAAACACACGTCCTTCCAAATGCACACCTTGCTCCACTGAGCCCTGGCTGGGATGGGTGGGTCCTTGAAAGGACTGACTCCTGAAGGGAGAAGGGAATGTCTCTGGGCCTATCTGGTGTCTCCCAAGCGCATGTGCAAGTCCTTTCAGCCTCTGAAACAAGTGCTTGGGACAACAGGAGGATTTTGTCATAAGTACCCAGTGAATCCCAGAGGAGGAGGAAAACTCTATTGCCCTTGTCTCCATCCAGGCAAGAAACTCAGTATCAAGCAGACCAGAGCGCCATGGCATCATTGCTGGTAAGCACCTGCTTTGTGTGGAGTGAGAGGATACAGGACAGCAGCAGGAGTGAGGTGAAGGGTGGGGGGAGGTGATGGAGGAGGGAGGGAGAGAAGAGGAAAGAAGGGAAAACAGATGAGGAGGAGGGCTGAGGTATAAGAAAGAATGGTGGGAGAGCCTTCTAATGCCCACCCAGCTCCTGCTGGCCTTCTGGAACCTTCCAGGTCTATAGAGGAATGACCTTTCCCAGTCCTCAGGAGGGTCCATGTGACTAGTCCATGACAGAGTGGATGTAAGTGAAATGGGGCAGCGCATTGAAACCAGCATGAGCCCCCTGAGGGCTCCATACTCAGCTTAGGGGAGAGGGGCAGCACCTGTTTCTATGGGGCGCGCCCTAAGACTGGAGAAGGCTGGCATGCTGAGCCAACACGCGGAAGACATTTATCCTGGATTGTCACCCCGATTTCCAGATAATGTTGCTTAAGTGAGAAATAAACTTTGATAGATAAACTTTTATTTATTACTGTAAGATGACCCAGCATATCTTGGTTAAATAGAAGAATAGATAGAGTTGAAAGTAGAGAAAAAGAAATGAGAAAGAAGAGAAGAGAAGGAAAGAGGAGGAGTGGGAGAAAATGGAAAGAGGGAACGTGAGCGTGGAATGCAGTGGCCCCTCAGGTAAATCGCCTTGCTCCTTGTTCCACTAGCTCTGGGAGCACAGGAAAGACATGAGAAAATGTGCCCAGAAACAAACCCCAAGGGAGGAGTCAGTGCTCATGGGCGGCCCGTTTCCCATTGTGATGGGTTTGTAGCCATCTCCTTCCAGAGTTAGGCTTAATGTAATGCACATATGTCTGTTTGTTACCTATTTATTGAGCACCAACTAAATGGCAGACACTGTAGCACTAGGGATATGGAAGGGACCAAGACAGACATGGTCCCTGGCCCCATGGAGCTTAGAAAATATGATTTCCTTCCCTTTGAACTCTGAAGGGAACTCCATCCCAATATCCCACCTGGCAGAGAGACGAGAATGATGGCAAACTTCAGCCACCAGGAAGAGAAGTTTGAGAAAAGAACTCCAGAGGCTGTACTGCTGGCTCTGCCAGGAACCAGCTATGAGGCTGCGGGGAGGAGCCTATGAACACTCGGTGTCAGTTTCTTCATCTCTGACATAATGAAGTTAGACCACTGGCCTCTACACCACTTTCAACTCTAGTAACAGTGACCATAATGATGGTTCCAATAACAGCCGTTAACATTTATTGAGCATGTACTACATTCCAGGCACAGAGCTTGGATTACTGCACTTAATCTTCCCAAAAACACTATAAGGTAAGCATTATCATACCCATTTTGCTGATGAGTAAATTGAGGCTCAAAGAGGTGAAAAAACTTGCCCAAGACCATGGAGCTAGGAAGTGGTAGAGCCATGATCTGGAGGGAAGTCTGACCAAGTCCTGAGCCCACACCCTTAACCACTCTGCCAATAACTGTCACCATAAAATGTATCTATGACTGTGGTCAAAGGAAAATTAAGTGTGGAGACAAAGTATATGTGTTCTTTAACACTCTCTTTGAGATGTTAATACTCCACCCACCCTTACCCTAGAAAAGAGTCCTACAAGAGATAATGTACCTACTAGTAACAAAGTTTAAACACTACTTTCCATCTCTTCTGAGAAAGGAAGGACTTTTGTTCTAGCTGTGCATCATTCTTGCTCTGCGTTGATGTATTCATAGTCAACTCATTTAGTCCACAGACAGGACAACGTGAGTCTCCCCTTTAATCATTACCCTTTTTCTCAGCTCCTGTGACTGTTGGTACAACCGCCTTCTTGTCCACATCTGACAAGCGAGGTCACTGACCATCCCAGCACCATGGCCATTTGCAGCCTGAGGTCCCTCCCGTCTTCAGGGCCAGACATATTTCACCTGGAACCCCTCTACCCATCACTCTTTATTTCAGCCAGTGTTGGTTACTTGTGTCCCTGTCTGTCCTTAAAACTAAATAAGAACATAAACCAACAAACAGTTACAGACATTTTTCTCGGCTTGTAATGGAATTGCAGGCTAACCAGGTACTCAGTAAATCTTGGGGATCTAACTTTTTAATTAAAAAGTCCTTTTGAAAGAGCACTTGAGTAGAAATTCTAAGTAACTGCCTGCCAAGTCCAACTACCATGCCTAGGAACCCAGGAATAAGGAGGGTTGTATGCAGAGGAAACAAGATTTTAAGGACAATCTTAGAGGGAAAAGACACCTTAAAACATGCAGACTAGGGAGGGGCTGCATTACAATACAGCACAGTTAGATAACTTCATTCTAACCGACAGGGGAAGCTTTATTCTAACCAACAGATTCAACCCTACCAGAGGGTGCATACACAGCCTCATGCCCATTCAGTTGGTCTGCACAGTGTATTTGGTGCAATGTTTAAAAAAAAGTGTTTTAATTTGCTGTCAATATTTTTTAAACACAAGATTTCACACAGAATCTAGATTTCACACTATTCTTTTTTTTTTAAGATTTTATTGGGGAATTGGGGGAGGGGAACAGTGTTGGGGAATTGGGGAAAGGGAACAGACAAGTTGCTGTCCTTTTGTTCTTCAGTCTAGTTGTGGAGGACATCACTTCACTGGCCCATGTTGGTATTATCTTGTGCTCTTCCAGGGTGAGGCAGTCACTTGCTGGCCATTGATTGGACAGACGCTCACAAAAGCGCACACCAGCTGCCGCCAGCCTCACTGCAGCCTAAGCCATCACTGGCAACTCACGGCAGCCCAGCTCCAGGTCGAGCTGTTGTTCACTATCTTAGCTATAGAGGGCGCAGTGTCACTGGCCCTCATGTGGGATCCAAACCGGGGCCTTGCTGCTCAGAGCTGGTGTCCCAAGCCAACTCCTAACCAACGCAGCACTTGGCCAGCCCCAGACTACTCTTGAAATCAGAAGATTTGACAAAACCCTGAGCCTACCTCCCTGCAGGGCTACAGTGGGGCAGGGCCTGGGCTCTGTGATTCCCCGTGGTCCCCACCACTCCCTCACATCTCATACACACTGGCCTGCTTGTCTGTTGAAGTTCCTTCCCTGGATCCTGCAGGCCCTTGAGTCAGCCTGCTGAATCCGCATTGCTGACTGGCTGAGGAGCAGAGGAGAGTAGGGACAGGTTGCATTGGAGTGTGCAGGTGCCGCATGTCTTTTTAAATCCCTGATCTGGTCTCTCATGTCTCCATAGGACTTACTCTCCACCCAGTGTTGCCACATGGGGCCCTCACTTCTGAGTTCTATGTGATATGCAAATCTATAGAGACAGAAAGCAGATTAGGGTTTGCCTGCGGCTGGGGTTCAAAATGGGGATTGACATGGGGGATGTTGGGGGAGTGATTGAAATGTTCTAAAACTGGATATTGGTGATGGTTGCACTATCCTATCCTGTAAATGCACTAAAAATTATTGAATTGCATACTTAAAACAGGTTAATTTTATGGTCTATAAATTATACTTCAATAAAGTTATTTTTTTTTCAAAGATCATTCTGACTGCTTTATGGAGAATAAATGATGGAGGAACAAGGGTGAAGTCAGGGCACCCACTTTAAAGGTTCATGTAATTATCCAGGTGCAAGTTGATGAGGACTTGGACCATGATGGTACCAGTGTAGGTGGTGGGACATGGCCAGGTACTGGACATGTCTGCAGGGAGAACAGATTTGGCCAGAGTGAGAGAAAGAGAAAGCAAGGATGACACCAAGGTGTCTATTGGGAGAATGGAGCTGCCACCTACCAAAATGGGGGCGACTGTGAGAGGAGCAGGTATGGGAGGGTGTGTGAAACATTAGGAACTCTCTTTTAGACATGTCAAGTTCAAGATACCCGCTAGGCAAGGAAGCTGAAAAACTGAGTAGAATGGACTATATAAGTTCAGGAGAGAGGGTGCTTGAGTGACATTGAAATAAGCAGTGGAATTCCTTTGAACCAAGGCATTCAATCAAGGTTTAACAAAATGCCTCAGCATTCTCATTAGGCAAGCTGCTGGCAAGATGCAATGAGCAAAAGTGCATGTGTGTGAGCATGCACACACTCACACACACACATACAAACATATATGTATATGCTTATATGTACTGTATGCACACATAATATCTTTGCTTATATTCACATATATCAAAGTACATGGACACTATTAGAAGAGGCAGGCACTTTGGGGATAAAGAGCCCTTGATTAGGGGCTGAGGGAAGAGTGTAGGCAGCAGGCAAAAAAGGATATAATCCATCTCATACGTACTATTTTCATGAAGAAATAACATCCAATAACAATTTCATGATAGAATGGGGAGGCTTAACATTGGATAGTTGTTAATCATTCCCAAATTAATCTATAACTAAAATAGAACTCCAATTGGAACACTGAAAAAATAAAATAAAATATAAAAAATAAGGCAGGCAACAGTAAGATGCTTGCCTGGTTTTTTTTTTTCCCCTGGCATCATAAAACTATAAATCTGAAACATGTAAGAGATCTTGGAGGGCATTTAATCCAAGACTGAATTGCACAGATGAGATGCAGAGCCCCAGAAAGGTGAGTCAACTTGCCACAAGCATGCACTTAAGTTCTTTACAAAGAACTTAAGAAGAAAAGCAGCTGTATACTTCCGTCTTTCAGAGGAAAGTACTAAATCAACTTTGTACACTCTGAAACATATCACAAGAGGGTAGCTGTGGTGGCATCAAAAACTTTTCTCATTATGGGAGTATATAAAAAAAAATAAAAGGACTCAATAAAAAGCAATTTAGCTATATAAATCAAAATATTAAATGTGCATACTTTGAACCTAATAATTCTACTTCTACAAATTTTTGTAGCCAAGATATTTGGGAAAGTCTGTAAATATTGTACCTCATATTTTTATTCTATTACTTCTATTACTACTACTAATAAAAAATAGAGTACTATTAATAACATAAATTAAAATTAAATGAAATATCTATCAAGTGTTTTTAAATAACTTAAGGTATACCATACAATGTAAATACTATACAAACACAGAAATAACAATGTGGCTCTATATTTATCAATATGAAAAAAAATTTCAGACACATTGTTGAATATAAAAGAAAATGGATTAAAGAATAAATGATTGAGGTTTCTAAAATTTTAAAACCACTTTAAAAAAAAACATAACATATAGTATATTCCCATTTGAAAATACAGGAAAGAATGAATCTCTTTAGGGGGAAGGGCAGTGTGGTAAGGGAGCAAAAAATAAAGAATGTTCACTAAAATGTTAATCATGGTTATCAACAAATGTCAAGATTTGAGGTGGATTTTTTTTTGCTTTTTTCCTTACAATTTTTCTGTATTCTTTCAATTTTTTTATTATGAGAATGCATAATTTTTATAATCAGAAAAACTTTAAAGGTAATTTCATTTTGAAACGTATAGCTATTACGTAAGCCTTTTTCCCTATCCCCTTTCAATGAGAGGGAAATAAATGCAAATGAAGTTCTGACTCACCCAGGGAAGCGCTTTCTGGTCCTGGAGTAGGGAACGGAGATGACACTGTGTTTCTGGGAACAGCCAGGAGGAGCAAGGAGGTGAGAACGGGGTAAGGATGGAGATCTGGCAGGTGGAGTGGGGGGAGGGCCAAACAGCTAAAGACTCGCCCTGGTTTCAGGTGAGCCTTTCCCATAAGACAGAAAAAATAAGTTCCTAGAGATGAAAGACTGGCCTGGAAGGGAAGGCATGGTGGGGAAAGGCAGGAGGAATGTAGATTTCAGGGGGCAGGGCTGAGACAAACCAGTGAGGGAGGTGCAAGGCCAGGAATCCAGCCTCTAGTTCCACTCCCAGCACAGCCCCAACCTATGAAGAATTACCAATGACTCTTCATCAGCAACTGCAGCTCTAGCTCAGCAGGAGCAAGGCATCAGCCCCATGGCTCGACACCCCAGGAGTGCCAGCTTCCTTGCACAGACATGCAAGTGTCTTTTTCATTGGTGGTGGTTTATGGTTTGTTCATTTCCTGTTGTACTGAAGAAGGATACATAAATGACAACCAGCCCTTGAGTCCTGCCTTCTAAACACCAATCCAAGCCAACTCGGACAGCGTCCAGCATCTCCTCTAATCAGGGACTTTATGACATTCCCTATTTTGAAGTAACATTGCCAAATTGATCAGATGACTTCCATCTTATCACAAATGTCACAAGACCTACATGTCCCACCTGGACCATCCAGGCCCTTGAATGGCCTCTGAAAGACCCCTGTACCCCCTTTCTTCTATGACCCCTCTCATCTCCTCCCTTCCAGCCATCCCAGTAAGAAAAATGAGTATCTTTTTTTATATTACACTAATACCACTAACAGTTTGTGGTGTAAGTCCCTCCCCTCTGTCTGACCACCTGCCCCCACCAAGTAGAGAAAAACCCCAGGTTCCTATTTTTGGGTTTTGTGATTGAAGGAAAGGCCTTTTGAAGCCACTGATGTGCCCTCAGGGAAAATTTCATAGTGAACAGTAGAAGGGTAGGCAGGCCTAGCCCAGAGAGGAGGCTTTCCCAATTCAGACCTTTTGCACAATCAAAAATGGGTGTCACTTTTAGGCTCCAGGAGGAAAGTAAAAAAACACCCTGCCAGCTTCTGGAGTCCTATTGTTGTAAGCTTGGGAAGGGCCGGGCCTTGATGAAGAAAGAGCCTTGTGCAGAAGGCACAGCGCAGGCCAGCGCCGGTCCCACAAGGCTTCCTCCATAAATGAGTTTTTATGCCCAGGCTTGCAGGAGCCCTGTTTCTGGGTTGCTGATTCCTGAGAAAGGTGGATACTAACAGGGAGGGCTGTAACCATCCCTGAAAAGCATTTCAAACTGTGTTACAAGCTAGCTGCCAGAGAGAGGGCCCCTCCTTTGCTTTCTATGTGGTTCTTAAGTCTCTTCAAAGCACTCAATTAAAATATGTGGCTTCCATAAACCTCAGAACAGACTATTATCGAGCCAACAGCTGCCATGTGATTAGAAACACAGGAAATGTTCTGAGGAAGGGATCCTTGGTGCTATTAACTTCTTCCTTTGTGTTCCAAGTATGGTTCCCAGAAAATGGGGCAAAGTAATAGTTCGTGTTCTAGTTTTTATTTTCAAAAATACAGTTATAAAAGAAATAGATATTTATTGTAGGAAATGTTTGAATATACAGAAAATTATAGGAATAACATTGGATTTATTCATAATCTAAGCTGTAACAGCTCTTGTAGTGTTTGATGATATGTTTTGGTACCACATTTCTTCTACTTTGTAAAAACATAATTGAGATCATATTTTACATAAAACTTTGAAATCTGCTTTTTTTTCTTAACATTGGTTGATGGTCATTTCCTATTAATATATTATTTTTTTAATCTTTATAAATATATATTTTAGTAGCTGAGTATTAGATTATATGGATATGATACCATTAGCTAACAATTTCCCAATAAGTAATTCCGTGAAAAATATCTTTGAGTCTCTCTTTCTGCAGTTCATATTATCCCTTGAAGATAGCTTTCCAGATGTGGTATCTCAGATACAGTTTGTAGCTAACTAAAGGACAACATAGCTGTTAGCAATCTTGACTTAAAGTTATACCATGTCTTTTTATTATGTTTTACCTTTAAATATATATTACCAAATATTGATATATTAGCAAGGAAATGACTTTTTTATAGCTTTTAACTTTTATAAGGCCTTTTTGAGTTATAAAATTGATTTTTTTAAAAATCCTAACCCTAGAAAAAGAAAACTACAGTCAAAATGTTAACTGTGCTTGTCCTTAGGAGATGGAACTTAAGTTTAATTTTTTTTCCTACTTTTTGTTTTATTGCAATTTGCTAAATTTTCTATAAGATGTGTAACACCACTTTTACAATTTTCTATAATATGTGTAATACCGCTTCTATATTGTTTTCATAAAACAATATAGAAAATGTTTAATATGTGCTCTTCTCTTTTACATTTCCATAGCAAGCCACTATAGACTTTAAGTATTTTTTCACTCATCCTCCTGCTTATTCAAGCCCACAATTAAGAAAGGAGGTTGAATTCCAGATTTTCATTTTTTCCAGAAAATGCTTTGTGAATAATTTAATTGGATTCAAGCAAGGAAAACTAAAGTTATTGATAAAAACAAGGAATCATTTCTTTAGTTCCACCTGCATGATTTGAGTGAGTATAAGGCTACTGTCTTTGTCAGTCTGGGTAGTTATAACAGAACACCACAGACTGGGTGGCTTATAAAAAACAGGAATTTATTCCTCACTTTCTGGAGGCCAGAAGTCCAAGATCAAGGAGGGGACCAGTATGGTCGAGTTCCGGTGAGAGCCCTCTCCTGGGTGCAGACTGCAGCCTTCCCGCCACTTCCTCACATGATGGAGAGCAGAGAGAGGAAGCAAGTGCTCTCCTGACTTGACAAGGACACTCATCCCATTCATAAGGGTTCCAACTCACAACCTCATCTACTCCTAATTACTTCCTAAAGGCCCTCTCTATCTCCTAATACCATCATATTGGGGGATACAATTTCAACATATGAATTTGGGGGGGACACAAACATTCAATTCATAACAGCTACCACACAGCAATGCTCATCTTCCCCCAAGATACACCTGGGTGCACATGCACATGCGCGCACACACAGGTTCCTTTAACACTCAGCTCAACTCCACCTCCCCTGAAATGAGAAAGCAAACAGTGAGGAAACAATGACAAAATTGCAAATCAGATAAATGAAAAGCTCCCCATCCAAAGCAGGGACTATGTATGTATACACAGTTTCTCTATTCTAATCACAACCACAATTTTAATTCTTTTTTTTTCATTTTTGTTTTTAAATGCTTAGCAAAAAAAATCTTTTGTTCTTTTCTCACAGAAATATATAGGTCTGAAG
>NW_017731555.1:0-62500 GCF_001890085.2 Hipposideros armiger | reverse complement strand
CCCACGCACGGCTGGTGAAAACCCGAGACAGCTGTTGGAACAAAGGCCAAGAGCTGAGCAAAGGAAATGAGAGCAAGAAACACAAGAGGAGCCAAGCAGTTACTCAGGGATGGTCTTTATCATTTGGCTCAACAACAACAGAAGACAAGAGTGAGCCGTGACATGAGAACAGAGAAGCGCCCCTGATGCTGGCCAGCAGGGAGGACAGTGTCCCTTCTGTGCTGAGGACAGACATGTCAGGAACCTCTTATTCCATGATGGTATTTCAGGAAAAACAAGAGTGTGCATATATACCCACATCCTCCCGGCACACTACCACACCTGGTCCTTGTCATCTATTGTTCCTAAGGCAGAGGTCAAGCTGTTCTATCTAAACTAGGCAGCCAGCCTAGCCGCACGTGTGCGTTACTTAAAGCGTGAAGGTAGCCTATCCATGGTAAACAAATTCTGAAGTTAGCAAATTCTGCTCCTGACTCTCAGCGTACAATGGACTGAAACTACCTCAATTTAGCCTACTTCCGGAAAACCCACTGGAGGTCCAGGAAGAAGAGCCCAAGTGACAGTGGCTCCAAATCGAATCCTGACTAGTTCATAACAGTACCGTTGTCTAAAATGATGCTCAAGCTGAATAATCAGATCACCTATCTTGGAAAAGTCATTTTTAAAAAGAAGATAAATATTTACCTACAATAAAAATGTAATTGAGGATATCAGTCAATATATTACCCAGGATCTTCATGAGACAGCTTCCAGGTCTTAGCTTAAGGAATTGTTACATTGGGAAATTGGTTTTGCTTTTACTTACAGGCATCATGAATTACTTAGCTTATCAGATTTTCCCTCTTCTCACTAGCTGCAGGAAAGCTCAGAGTCAAATTGGAAATACTAAATATTGCCTCTAGCAAGTATTTAGACAACTCTGATAAGCACTTTGGAATTGGCCTCATTCCTAGCTCCATTTTATTTCTCTTCCTTTTTGCTTTCTCACTGAGTTTTGAAAAGGTACTTCCAAGGTATGTTATCTTGATATATTTACATAAACAAAGAAGCTACCTCAAATCCTCTATGGAACAAGGTGGCAGGAGAGAGAGAAAGAGACAAAGAGGAAGTGATAGCTCCTTCCTGAAGGGTTCTAGAAACAAGAACATCTTCATGGCTGCAGTGGCTTTAGCCAACAAACTAGAGCCAGGATAATGGTCCAATGCTCTTCAAATCATGTACCACCTCTCTGCTCTGTTGGCTCAGCAGTTTCTAGTTATTGATTTCCCAAATGATGGTATCAGTTGTGGGACCTGTTCTCATACACAAAACTATCCACTGGGACAGGCAAAGCCACAAGGTCAGATGTAACAAAAGGCTAACCCTGGTGGGGGAAAAGAATTCTAGCTGAAAGTTGGAGATGACTCTAAAAATTAAAAAACAAACAACTGTCATCATCAAAATGATCAAAATTTATAAGTGTATCATTGTCAAAACAGTCCCAAGAACACTGAAATTATATACTGGGAAAATATCATGTGATTATAATTTTTTGGGAAGTTATCTTCTCATTTGGGTTCCTTGATTTGTGACATAATATAATTATAGGCCAGGCGACACTTAATCAAAACCATCATTTGGTTTAGCCAATTTAGTCACTCATAAATCAATACACGTTTATTGAGTATTTACATGTGCCAGACTGTGTTAGGAACTAAGGATATGAGATGAACAGATGAATGAAATATGATACCAACCCTCAGCGCCCCTACAATTTACCAGGAGACAGGCACATTAATAATTATAGCGTCTCTAACAGTATGAACCGAGTGTGATAAAAGCACAGTAGAGGAGTGGATTGGATCTATCCTAGGCTTAGGGGAAGAGAGAATTAGAGAAAGTTTCTCAGAGGAGTTGAAATTTGAATTGGACCTTAAAAATGGGTCCGCAAGCATCAAACCAAGGAGGAGAAGATCAGGGAGAAGCATCACAGGGAGCAGAGGCCCAGAGGCATGCAAGACAGGGCAGGTTAAAGGAAAGTCTGACACCTGGTGTGACTGAAGCTAGGGTAGGGATCAGGAAGTGATTTACATGCCCACATCATGTTTAGAGGTTAGGCCTTTATCCTACACGAGGCAAGGAGCCCCTGAGGAATTTTAAGCAGGGAAGTAACATAATTAGAATTATGTATTTTAAAGATAACTGACAGTGATACAGGAAGTGGGCAGCTGGAAGGACAAAGTTATGGGATCAGGTGTCACTTATGACCATTTCAGTTCTGGAAATACCAAATTTGAAGTTATCAGCATATGGACGCACTCTATAGTTAGAACCATGGGAATGAGTGAGTTCACCAATGAAACATGTATCATGAGGCAAGAAGAGGACCCAAACCAATGACAACCACTAACGGTGTGGTGACAGGAGGGAGGAGAGCCACTGACGGAGACCGATAAAGAAGGCCAGGACTAGAATGATCTCAAACAAGGGAAGTGAAGTGACAGATGGACCAGAGGAAGAAGGAGATGTTCGACAGTGCCTAGTGGAGAAGGGCAGTAGACAAAAGCCATGGAGCCAGGCATTAGCTGGACAATGGTGACCTTGGCAAGGGTAGCTGCAGTAAACACCAGAGGCAGAAGCCAGACTCTGGAGTTAAAGTGGAGACAGCAGGAATAGACTTTTCTTTTTCAGAGAGTTGGCTACAAAGAGGAGGAAGCAAGGTAAGTATAAAAGAGGTGGAATGAAGGAAAGATTCTTTGGGGATGTCAAAAGCTTGAGTTTCTGGGCTGGTAGGAAAGTACTAGTGAAGAGGAAATGATGGCGGTGAAAGGAGCGCAGGAAGGGAATTGGGAAGAGAAAAACAGATGATACAAGGCCTTGAGATGGAAGCTGGGAGATGTAATCAGATGAAAGGATCAGCTCTGGAAATCCAGCAAGTCACTGGGAAAAAAAACAAAACAACAGTCTAGCAAGTTATTTGACACAGCACGCCTGCATTTTTAAAATGTTTCAGGCTGTTCTGTTAGACTTTTGAAGACAGAGCCATGGTGACCGATTTAGAAGCCAGCCAATAGAAATAGCATTATAAAATATTTTGGTTTTTTTAAAATAAATCAGCCTGGAAATTTTCAGCTGTGCTTAGGAAAGATCTCCCTCCACCCTTTTTTTAACTTAACAGTTTTGATGTAACCATTGAAGTATTAAAAGCACATTGTTTTTTACTACTTATGAATATTTAGATAAAATATCCCATGAATGAATACTTGCTGCTTGTGGAATGGGAAGATAAAGGCTTGCTGACAATGAGACAGAAAGGACACTGAGGCTCACAGACACGCACACCAGATTTCGTGCCTTTGGAACTTCACCAACATAGGTATTATGTCCTCTGTCTTTATAAACATGGGAATCAAACTGGAACTAGAACCAATTCCAAGTTGTTCCCATCTCTATGTAATATGATGTCTCTTGTTGGGAAATCATGGCCACCTGAACCATAAAAAGTGCAGAGAAACAGAGCTTTTATACAACTTGAGACTGCGAATACTTCTGGCCATAATTCTTCACAATTAAAAGCCCCTAGGACATTGGCTATCCTCAGTTATAATTCACATTTCGAACATCGGCAGCTGGGCTCTGTCTATAGATTGCTCACGACTTTTTAATCTGATCCCTAATACTTACTTGGAAATAGCATAAATCTCACTTATTTCTTCCTTTTTGCAAATTTTCTTTTGGCTTCCTTAGATTATTTGGCTTCTGTATGCTTAACAACTTAAATTAAATTAAAACCTAATAGAGTCAGGAATTAGAATTCCCAATTTATCTTAGAACAAATCCTTTAATAGGCTCAATCTTTTTACCAAGAATATAATTACAAGTTTTAAAATTAAGTGTAAGAATTTAGGAAGTAAAAGGGCCCTTTGCTGGCTATAAGGCACATAACTATGTTTAAGAATACTTTAGGCTGGTATTTTTAAAACCAGGGTTAGTTACATATACTCTACTTATAAGCAAAGAGGTATATTTATTTGACTGCATAGTTTATTTACGCAACTATAAGAACAAAACCTCTATGTTCCATTTGTTTTTAGGTAAGCTAATATGTACAATACACAACAGTGCCATGTGACTAGGGAGGAAAGTGTGCTAAGAGATTGCAGAGGCCTGACTGGCTGGTCAGAGAATGCCTGACCAAAAATATAGAAATTTGAACTGGGCTTTGAAGGGTTGGTAGAATTTCAATAAGACAACGACTGAAGAAAGAAATGCCAGGTAGAAGAGCAGAGGCAACACCAACAAGAGAAAATTGAAATGTACATGTTTTCAATCATCCCACCAAAAACTGATCTCCTCTCATTGACTAAACTCTAGAAATATGGAAATGAACAAAACAATCCATACTCTCTAGGTTGTCACAGAGCGGGGAGAAACACAGCAGCAACCCCACAATAGCATATCACTGTTTTCTGCTTATAGGGTGCTTTGAGCAGCCAGGGGAGCGAAGCTGGATCTACAGCACAGCTAGAGCTTTGCATGTTGAGCGAATAGGAAAAGGGCCCCTCCCTGCAGGAGCAGCATATGCAGACACATAGACATTTTCATGTAGAGGTTTTTTTAAAATATGTAACTTGAGAAGAATAATAATCCTAGCTAATATTTATTATGCTCCTAAGTATTTGCCAGGTACAGGTATTGAATCCTCAGCTATCCCTCTGAGGTAGGTACTATCTCCACTTAACAGAGGAGGAAGTTGAGATACAGAAGATTAAGCAATTTGCCCAGGGTCACACAACCAGATGGGTAGATTTCAACTCAGGGAGCCCACATCCTTAACTGTAGTTTCATCACAGATAACCTATGTGGTGAGGTCAAGGAAATGTGGGAGATTTGCTCCTACCAATTCTAGAGTTTGGAGAACAGTTATATTTTTCAAGCCCTAAAAGGTATGTGGTAGGGTGTCAGTCTCAAACACACATTGAACACTCATTACATTCTCCTTGGGACACTACCACCTCTATCCCTGCGGCACTTATATTTCTGGTTAGGAATTGTGGTGGGCTGCTATCCTGTTTTCTGCCCCAAAACTCCCTTCTCTTAAGAACTTCTCTCCCTACCTGCTTCCTTTTCAACCATGTGATCCCTGTGGGGACCACCATGTTCTTGCATGACCTCAGCCACAGTTGATGGATCAAGAGGTGCACCTGTCTGGGCTGGACTGAACTAGAGCTGGGAAATGACAACCGGCAAATCTAGTGGCAGGAGCTGTGACATGCAAGCCTTGGCATCGGTGGCCACGTGTTCTCCATCATAAAGAGAACATTGCTCTGCAGTGGTTGAGGACAAAGCCAACAGGCGGAGAGAAGCACACTTGAAAGTTTGAGAGAGCAGGCTTTCTGAGGGCATTCGAGTGTCTAGATCCTGTTATCCCTAAGGTCTAGCCACATGCCTTCCCTGCCTGAATTCAGGTCACACGAGATAAACCTGTAGCTTTCCAAAGCTAGGTGGAGTCCTGCCACTTGAAGTCAAAAGGGTCCTGACTAACACAAACATAAAGAATTAATGCACATAAAAAAGCTTCTATAAAACAACCGGCAAGCAAGGACTACTGTATCACACGTTAAAGTAGCACCTAAGTATACACAGAGAGAGTTTGATCAGGGAACCCTCTCCTGAAGGCAGTGGTCAGCAACCACCAACTCAGCTAATGTTGCCAAGAGGTTCAGCTGCATCCTCAGTTCCTGAGACCATCCCTCTTCTCTGATCCCAGAAATGTTAGGGCTAGGTGCTGCTATGGACTTTAAACTATGGCAGCTACCAACAGTTTCCTGAATTCTTAAAGAATCTGGACGAGATGTATTTCTAAGTCAAAATGGTACACAAGATATGACTCCACAGTAAAACAAATGATTTCTAAATAAATAGGCCAGAGTCTAAAACCAAAATTGATGCCTTTTCCTTCAAAGCCATCAGCAGAGGACTATGTACTTGGTCTATGAGGCTGCCATTTCTCAACACAGCACCAGAACTCCATTTTGGGATGGTATTCACAGCTTACCACCTGTGCCTCTGAATAGTCTTAATGGTACTAACCTTTATCACTGGAGACAAACCTAGGCTATTGAAGCCAAAATATTTGGAGCCAAGTTTGTTGATTAAAGTGAGTAATCAAGCTTAGAAAACCACTTGGTATCAGAAATAACACTTGAATATAAATATGGAGATAGATTTTTCTTTCATTATTTACAAACTGCCTCTGACAGGTGATTTTGCTCATTTATGTACTGTTATAATTTTATAATATAGTTTACCTGCAAAGTAAAATTTTTAAATCTTATTTATATGATTTATCTCATCAGATTCATAAATGTGGAGAAGGAAAACCTCCTGTCCCTAAGTCTAAGATCTTAAAATAAGAGCAAAAGATGTGCCACCAAAACTATCTGAACTTGTTCTTAAAAAAAAAAAAATTGTTCTGGCCGAGTGGCACGTTGGTTAAGAGTTGGCTTGGGACGCCAGCTCTGAGCAGCAGGGCCTGGGTTTGGATCCCACATGAGGGCTAGTGATGCTGCGCCCTCTACAGCTAAGATGGTAAACAGCAGCTTGACCTGCAGCTGGGCTGCCGTGAGTCGCCAGCGACGGCGTAGGATGCAGTGGGGCTGGCCAGCAGCTGATGTGCACTTTTGTGAGCTGCTGTGAGCCGCCATGAGCAGCCATCTAATGGCCAGCGAGCGACCACCTCACCCAGGAAGAGCACAGTGATGGTGCCAACATGGGCCAGTGAAGTGATGTCCTCCACAACTAGACTGAAGAACAAAAGGACAGCAAATTATCTGTTCCCCTTCCCCAATTCCCCAATTCGAAAAAAAATATATTAAAAAAAAGATTATTTTGGATTTTACAGAATCTTCCATTCTAACCTCAACAATACTGAATTACCTGGACTATCATCTAGCCCAAGGGGGATATTTATTACACTGAGGAATGAGAAGTGACACTATCCAGAAATTCTTTACTCTAAATGTAATCATTTTCTCTTTTAAAAAACATAGCAGTGAAAATGAAAGCAATATTTTTCATTTTTGGCTTTTTATAAAGTTTTCTTCCTCTATAAGGTATTCTTTCACCCACCCCATGAGGCCAATGAGTCTAGTGGGGACTCTTTAAGGGCCCAGGAGACACGGATGTTAGAGGATTCTCTTCAGTTTTTCAGAAACATTACCACTATAGAACACCTCCAAAATTTTCTTTTTTACATATTTGCTGTCAATTTACAGAACACAAGGGTTACAAAGCAATCGCTCACATTTTCCAGAAAATAAATACATCTAATTTGGAAACTCTTACATCAGCGAGATTGTGCAAATATTATTTGTACCTGTTATTTCTTAAATAAATAAATAAATAAAACCCCATAAAATCTTTTTAAAACGTCATTTCAAACGATACAAATAGAAATGTGACATGCGTGGCATGGCTGTCTGTTTTACTTGTACTGTTTCACTGTTTCATATTCTGAGCAAACAGAGAGGCTATTTTCCCCCCAAGGGTTCAGGAGGGCATACGATTTCATTTCTTCAGAAAATTGTTTCTCAAGATTTCAATCTTCTTAGCTGAAGATGACAAAACATAATATCAGAAACACTTATGCTTTTTATCTACTATATTTTCAAAGCATAAATAAAAGCTCAGTATGCATTTAAGACAGGTAGATTCAAACCTAGGGATAAATCACATACATATTGCAAAATAGTTTTATAATGTAAGAACATTTTAATTTTAAATGCTTAAAAGATCAATATAAAAATGAAGCCCTTTAAAAAATATTTTGCATTGTCACTCTTATTATACTTAGGTAGCATTCAATTTTCTAAATCTTGGGGTTAATGAGACAAATAATAAAAAATTAAATTGGATTTTTAGAAAAAGGGATTCAAATAAGCAGCATTCAGCTAAAGCTTCTTTTTTCTATTTCTCTGCACAGTGGTGAACACTATTTTGGTTTTCAACCTCATTACACATCTATTCATAAAGCATGGTATGAAAACTTGAAACCTCAAATGTTTTAAGAATAAACCAAATCGTGCATCTATAAAAAGATCAGCATAATGGCCTTTTTGTAGCCTGCCTACTGCACTTCTCAACTGGTCTTGCACAGCATTAGCTGAGCAATTCCCATTAGCATTAAGATGCTCTTAAGTTTCTACTGTCCTATCATTTAAGCAATAATTTGAGGATCAATTTAATTTCATGGGAATTTCACTATTCCAGGCTGGCTCTGTGGCTTTGTGACATAGAGAAATTTAGTTGTTGAGAAACTTAAGGTTTCATGGTCCTTTGTGGAATAATTAAACACATACACAAATGTACACACCCACCATACACATGTCATTAAACTAATGTCATGGATGAAACCAGATACCAAATAATGTAGCTTCTAGGGTATGGATACTCATCAGCCTCCCACCTTCCTTCTCTCAGTTCCCAGCTTGTTTGCCAGACATCACAGCAAATAGGTCATCCAGCAAAATATCAGGGTTGGTCCCTTAAGAGATTTAAGAGACACTTAAAGAATACTTGAGTTCCTATTCCATTCTGGTTGCTGTCTTAGGTTAAGGCATTGCCTCTGGAAGGTCTCTGGTAAGACACTGATTTCTGACCTGGGAGCATTAACAGAAACTCATTAGCAGAGTTCCCTACATGTAGTAGGTGTTCAATATATGCTTATTGAATTGAAATAATACCCATGAGATCACATCCATGTAATCTGCCCATTAGTAATGAGCAGCAGCATCACAGGACAGAACAAGAGTCCTGAGTGCTGGAGGGAAGAAGTGGGGGCGTACTGGGGGGGCAGGAGGGTGCAGAGGGAGGAGGAACAGAAAATAAAATTCCCACCTGAAAACTCAGAATTCTTCTTTTTATAAAGATTTTATTAAGGAATTGGGGAAAGGGAACAGTGTTGGGAAATTGAAGAAGGGGAACAGTGTTGGGGAATTGGGGAAGGGGAACAGCCAAGTTGTCCTTCAATCTTAGTTATGGAGGGCGCAGCTAGCTCAGCTCCAAGTCCAGTCACCACAGAATTCTTATGTAACTGAAAAAGGTTTATAAAGAAGCTTCACTGTGTACTGAGCAAACTATATTCTTGACACCAAAAATTATTTCTAATGGTTGCAAGAAGGTTCCAAGAAGTCACCATTACAAACTTAGGCAGCATTTTGTATTTTCTCATTCACTGGAACTAGGAAAGGCCTAAGGAATATTAGAACATTATTACACTAAGACTGATAGGTTATTAGACTTCTAAACTTTGATGCTAATAAACCTACAAAAATTTCAGCAAGTCTCCTGGCTCATTGTGGAACCTCTTAGTGTTTTGCTCTTTATAGATAATCCTACTCCAATCTTAGTTTAGCTTCCTAAGACAAGCCCTGAAGATGTTCAGTTATAACAGCCAGAGAACATGCATTAAGAAAATGAAGTACAGGCTCTTCTGCTATACGTGTTTCAAAAAATACTTGCAATTTGCAAACACAGCACTTACAGGAAAAACAGAGTTAGAAGCAGACCACTCAAAACTCAAGCAACTTTGTAACAAAAACACCAACGAAAAGAGTAATAAACCTAATAAAAATATTCTCTTGTTTTGTTTTGTTTTTTTAAGTTAACATCCTGATTTTTAAAAAAAGAAAAAACTACTATAAACACAGGAATTTTTACTTTGAAAAAAAAAGATGCATATTTTATCATAATAAAAATGCATAAAGAGAGAGACATAAAAGATAGTTTGATGAAAGAGATAAAATGAAGGATTGAGACTGCTGATTTGTGGAGACAAGAATAAAATATCCAAAGATGAGAGAGAAGCACACACCAAGCACTTCCAAGACAAAGCACATGGCCAAACTGTTCACAGGATGGTGTTTTCCTTCACTTAGTTTGAGTGTATGTTCTGTAGCCTACGTTCCTCAGCTTGCTGCATTCAGCTGCTATTATTTGGAGATACAAAGCATTAATGATCTGAGAAAAAATCATGTCTGACCAACATGACTTCCAAGTCATACTGGCCTCATGCTCCTATTTACCAGTTGCATAACAGCCAAGTCATGTTATAAAAACATACCAGAGACTCTACTGGAAAAGCTGTTGCCCAAATATTAATGTGGTATTTTTTGAGAAAATACAAGACATCTAAATATCCTATATGTATTGCTCCTTTCACAGTCTAGAAGCAGAAACCTGAACAAAATAACCTCCACGGCCCATCTAGCTCCTCCATTTTAGGAATATTCAATTCTAGGAGCTCAAGACCAATTTAATTTTTTTAATGATCGGTAAATGACAATAGCTGTAGATGACATAGATATAGATGACAATAAATGTTAGTACTAACAGGTGGTAGACCATTGCCCAGTAACTCAAGTAGAAAAGAAATTTTCATAAAGAGGTAATGATTTTGAAATTTAAACAGTCAAACAAGAAGACAGCTAACCTAGTCATCCATCAGGAGATACCATGCCTTTGGGATACAAGTGCCCAGGGACTGTCAGGGTTTTTGACCCAGGAAGAATCTCTCCATTTACAGCCCTTTGAAGACACACTCACAGTAGTCAACATTGTCCACCCTTTAGTATTGTTCAATTAATGAATGGCCAAGAAGCTGTGTGTACCCTATTGCTTTTCACCAAAAGAATTTATCCAGGCCTCTTTCTTTTAGGCCCTTCTTGAGGCTAAGCAGCTGGCCCTTGTAATCTGCTTTATTCAGCACAAAATATGAAACACAAAGTAAAGTCAGTGGTTGACTTCCATAACTGCCTTTTGTTTTGCCTTGTTGGCCCCCTCTTGCCCTATTTGAATAGTACTGTATCTCCTTCACATTCCATTCTTAATGAGGTTATTTACCTTGCATACTCAATGAGACTGAGCCTTATATAATAAATTCTCTTCTCTGATATATGTCTGAGAGGGCAGCCTATTCAACTATTAAAAGGATTAACCTTTTAACTGAGAGTGGTCTTAAAGCTGGACACAATTTTCATGCTGAGCTTTCAATTACTTAAAGATGTCACCACTGCATACAGAGGTGTTTACATTTACATACACTAGTATATCAGCCTTGATAGCCACTCACTAACTTTGCAAAACGGCTAGTAAAGAAAGCTCATTTGTTACTACATGTGTATTGCTCTTGTTTATGTATATTAATGAAATACAGGTGTGCTATAATGCAAATTGGGAAGTAAAGAATATCATTTTTAATGTATTAGTATTGCTATCAATTATGTGTGCTAATGAAACACATGGAGGCACAATACATATAGACCCTTCAAATTTCCTTTTAGCCAATCATTGTTCTTTTCTCCAACTTCTTACCATAAGTGATAATGCTGACTACTTTAATTGCATCTTTTTATATAGTCATTCCAGGTAGGAAACAGTAACAAACAGAAATGGCCAAAAGTCTAGACACAGAAAATGGACGAGGAAAAAGCAAATGGTTTGGACAATTCACCATTTGGACAATAAATTTGCTTTACTGAATCAATGGGGTGGTGATGAAGGTGAGGGGGGAGGTGGCTGGTGGTTGGAGGTTAGGGAAAACAGAAAAAAATTTCATTTACTTATTTAGATTTATAAAGGTGAAGTACTTATATTGCATTTGAAAGTAATATGAAAAAGAATTTTCATAAATCTTTTTCCCTCCAAAATCCAGTTGATTTTTGCATTATGGCACATCTCACACTCAGATTCTCATGCACATTATTACCTAGCCTGCTTGATTAAATGTTGTGCTGACCTAAAAAGGATCTGTTTATAGTGGTATCCAAGGCACTGGAGAGCAGCTCTCTTCAGTCAAAACAATTTGGTCTCTATGCTCAGGAAAGGAGCAACTGAAAGGAGAATCTCCTCTTGGATACAAACTATCTTGTCCATCTCCCTTGCAAAAACCCCAGGAAAATTTATCCTATTTACTAATGTTCCAGGCTTACGGATTATTTCTGGAGAATTCAAATATTTATTGATAACCTGCCAACTGCTAGGTAATGGGAATACAGCGAGGAGCAAAACACTCAGAAATTCCTGGCCACATGGATTACTTTCTACTGGAGGAAGGGGTGCAATGAACAAAGATGCAAAATATACTGTATGTTAGATGGCAATAACATTGCTATTGAATACTAGTGATAATAGAGAAGTTTTCAACAATTTTAATGGAGGATAAAAAGCAGGACAGAGAAGTAGAGGGGTATTTTAAGGAGGGTATTGTTAGGACAGAGAAAGCAAGTTGATATTTGAGTAAAGAGCTGTTGAAGTAACTGGAAGCGATAGACTGGTCCATTTCCTCATCACTCTCCTGGGAGGGCCTGATCTCAGAGCCCTAAACTACTTCCTTACCTGCCTTACCAAACATCTGGCAATAATGTTTGACAGCAAAATGTGTTAGTAGAAGTTGATAGAAAGCATACTCTTTGTGAATAGTCAAACCAACACAACACATGAATTACATACAATAAACAGAAGTCATGAAAATGACATGGAAAAGCCACAAGGACTAAGGAAAAGATTGGTATCCACCCCACATTCAATAGGATGACATGCAAAGTACTGGTGATGCAAATGCAGGGTGAGCACAGGATGATCCCAGAGGAAGGATGTGAGAGGACGAAAGGAGATAAGGCCCAGTCGAGGTAGCTGAATAGTATGGGATCCTCCATGGTGCCAGTGCCTCTAACCAAAGGTTAAGTGGAGAAAGGCAGCTGGTCATCAATGCCTGAACCTCTAGATAAACCCTAAGGAGATGGGAGAGGTAGACAGCAGCGTTCCACACCCTTCCCTGCCTGGCTTCAAGAGAAAACCTAGAGGCACAAGGAATACCAAAATGGAACTTCCTTTATTCCATTCAAGAATCTCAAATTTCAGAGAAGATAAGCATCTATATCAGGGGCACCGTGTCCTGCTAAGAAACAATTCAATTCAACAAACATGCATGGAGAACATACTGTTTGCCGAGCACTGTTGTAAGGGGAGAGTTGAAGGTACCTTGGACACAGTCCCTCAGTGAATGTACAGTCCAGGAAGAAGTCTGTATCTTTTGTATAACCCAAACTAACATGTGACATGTGTTCAGAAAAATATTTTGATAGACAAGAAATATTAGTTATTTTTCAGTGCTTTCACTGAAAATCTCATTGGAAAGACAATTTTTTTTAAATGGCACAGAGTCAAAGAATTTAGAAGTTGGTTTTAGAAATTTCCTTAGCATCAAGGATAGAAGTATAATTTATGTGATGTTTTCACAAATCAACTCAACTCTGCACGGTATCCCAGAAGAGACATAGCCAACAGTGGAAATGGAAAGAATGCAAGCTGCTCCTTACTGAGTAATAGGAGAAGCAAGCAAGCAGTGTGATATCCTTTTTCAGCTTCTGAAATAATAGTTAACATCTCCAATAGTGTTTCGCCAAATTAGGGCAACCTAAGGAACGGTCGTCTTACTAAAAGGGTTCTTCAAGATATTCTTCAGAATAGTGAACAAAAATATTACCATGGAACATTTTTATGGACATTTTAATCATTTAAAGTATATAAGGTAAAGAGAGTGTTGCTAGTAAAGAGCCAGCTTTAACAAATGGATATGATTGGAGGGGGTATGGTACAGTGAAACCTTTATGGATCAACCTAGGTTCAAATCCTGCCTTTGCCACTTACTAGCTGTGTGACCTTAGAAAAGTTACTGAATTTATATGAACTTCAGATTCCTCATCTAGAGGATGGAGATGAAAATTATCTATTTCAAAGAACCCTTCTAAGGGTCAAATGACACTGTGCATATGAGATGTCTTACAGCAGGTTGGCTATTATATGCTAAATAGTCAGTTAATTATGATTCCCCAGCAGGAGGAGTCCAGTACACCAGAGAGACCCCGGTACCGCAGTACAGAATTAAACATTTAAAATAACTACCCAAAAAGCAAATATTTCTGTAAAATCTTACATATACTATAAGTGTACCTATTTAATCTTCTACATCATGAAATTCATTTTCCTCTCTATTACAAATTATCACAAATTCTCAATTTGGGGAGCTTGAATCAGATTTTTCTATAATTGCTATCACAAGACAATTGTGGACCAAACTGCACCCAGATGTATTACTGCATACTGGATTGTGGTTATTTCTAAATGTTTATCAGAAGCCAGATTCAAGAAATTATTTGAATATCTACAAGAAGTAGTCTCAATATGAATTTAGTTGTGAGATTTCTAAAGAAATATATTAAGGGAAGATCAAAGAGTATGGTGCCATTTTGTGTATAACAAAGCAACTACTTATTAGAAGACAAAACCTTTTATTCATTCTTCTTAATTAAAGGAATTAATGAACTGTGTATGTCTATACATGTGCTTATAAAGGGAGGCAGAGAAAATATGTAAATGTGTGTGGGGGCTTTCATATCACTCTACAAGCTGAGAGCACTTTATTTAAGATGCAGGAAAAATTAAGCTTATCAGAATCATTCCTAATTTTGAAGTTCATATCATCCATAAAACATTCATTTTTCTTCTTTATACAAAGTAAGAGATGGCTCTATGTTTTTACTGCTCAGACACTCAATTTTTCTCTTCACTTTGAAGTTGAACTTAGTCAACTTTTCCCCAGATTTTGCACTATGAAAATGTTCTGAATTTGGGAATAACTGAACTATTAGCTTGAATTTAGAAATACTTATGTAACACGGTGATTTGTTATAGACCATTATTCTACGTTTTTTATTTTTTCTTTAAAAATTAGTATTGCTAAAAGTAATATATATTTTTGATAGTCAATTTGGAAAATACAGGGTAACAGGTAAAGAAAAAAAGTAACCCATATGCTACAACCCAAATAGAATTAGTTAAAATTTGTTGTATTTCTTTTTTTTTTAATCTAATTGGCCTTATTAAGTAATTCACAAATCAGGCAGCAACCCATCTAGCAAGCTTTTGCTTGACCAGACAAGTCCAGACTGGTTGAGTAAGATTACATTTCTGGGGGAGGTTAAAATAACAATCAGGTCAGGTATTAAATCAAGGTTTGATATAGTGGGCTTTGGCACAAGTGACACCATTTTGGACCTGTGGTTTCCTCTTTAACATTACCACTCCCTACCTGTACCCCAGCCCCTCAGGCCTTCTTTCAATTGTGAAAACCCCGAGTGACCATGGGCCCTAGGCATAGGCAGTCCCCTCTATCTGGACCATCTAGCCCCTTCCCCTTTGCTTATTTGGCTCTTTCGTTCATGACTTAATCATTCAAGAAATACTTATTGAGCATCTACTATGTGCCAGGCACTGTTTAAGTGCTAGGGGTGAGCACTGAATAAAGTTAAATTCCTGTTCTCATGGAGCTTGCATTTAGTGCAGAAAATAGAAAAAGAAAAATAATTGAACAAGTAAATAACTAAAAACACAATAATGTCAGGAGTTGAAATTGCTATGAAAACAAATAAAGCAGGGTAAAGGAACTGTAAAAAGAGGACACTATTATTGGAAGAGCACCCAAAGAAGCTCACTCTGGAGAGGCTGACACCTGAGCAGAGCACTAAAGTGAGTGAATGAGCCATGCAGGTAAACAGTTAAGAACTTTCCAGGCAGACAAAGCAGCAAGTGAAACACGTTGAAGAAACAAACAGGGTTGTTTGAGGCCCGGCCAGGAAGCCAATGTGACTGAACTGGAGTGGGCAAAGGGAGGCATGACAGAAAATGAGGGCAGAGAGGTAGCCAGGGGCAGGTCATGTAGGACCTTATAGACTATGGTAGGGGGTCTGGATTTAATTTATGTGTGATGTGGAAGCATGGAAGGGTTTTGAGCAACAGAGTGAAATGATCCCTTATGAAAAAATTCCTCTGGCTGCTGCTGGAGAAGAGGGTATAAAAGAGAGAATGAAAACAGGAGGTCAGTTAGGAGGCTGCTGCAGTGGTCCAGGCAAGAGAGCGTTGGTGACCTGGTCTACAGTGGTAGTGGTGGAGGAGAAGGGATTTGAGATATGTGGTCAGAAGGTACAGTCAGCAGGATTTGCTGATGGACTGGATGTGTGAGAGAGAAGAGCAGGACGACAGGTCGCTTTTGCCCTGATTGACCTGAGTTCTCAGCTCTAACACTTCCTTATGGAAGGTGTTCTCTGGCATCCAGACTAGGGGAGGTCTCCTATAGAGAGCGGGAGCATTACCTGTCCTACATTTTCATAGTAGAAAACTCTATCCTGCACATTCCTGTCTCTGTTAGCACTGTGTTTTCATAAGCCACACAAGTACTGTTTGGGGTATGGTAATAAAATATGCCAGGATCCAGATTCTCTAGTCTTCTCTGGTCTATTTTTTCCCACATAAACGAATACTCACACAAGACATGTGGCCAAAAATCACACCAGGAAGATGCTATTATGAGCTCCACAGACTCATGAGGAAACTGAGGCTCAAAAAGGCTCAGTAACCTGTCGAAGGTCACAGAGCTAGAAGTGGAGGAGCTGGGATTCAAACCCTAAGACACAGAGCGCTCAGGGGAGAGGAGTCAGTTAAAAGATAAATAGGAGGAGCAGGTGGGACAAGTTCCCTAAGTACACTCTAGCTATTCACTTTTTTTTAATTTAGGCATAAATTTGTAATTTTTGTTGTTGGTTTACAGTAGAGGAATTTCCTTAAGGAGCAGGTGAACTCGGACAGCACAACTCAGGCTATTTCTAAACCAAAATAAGCAAAGCAATCCTGAGAAACCATTTTTTAGTGAATAAAGTAGTAAAATTAAGAACAGAACTTCCAAAACCACCACTAGCGCTGCTGAAATTATTGGAAAACTATTTTCCTGCTTCTTGGCTAGTGGCCAGTATTTTCAATTCACACAATTTGTCAGTTTGTAATTATACACTCGTGATGATCTGATTAATGCCACCCCTTCACTAGACTGGAAACTACGTGAGGGCAAAGTCTGTGTCTATTTTGCTCATATGACGCCTCGGTGCTAGCTCCAAGCCTAGCACCAGTAGATACTCAATTTGTAACTGTGGCATAAATGGATGTTGCTGTGATCATGATTAACTTTTTGGAAAGCAATGAGGCAATACATAGTAAGACCTATAAAATATAAGATTATTTGACTAGTAATCTCCTGTGGGAAAATATTCAACAAAAGAAAAAAAAAAAGAAGGCATGAAGATAGTCACGTCCACATTATCTGTGAAGGCAAATGAACAGCTAGACATATGGCTTCTACGCATATGGATGGCAATAGTCAAAACAAAACAAAAATGCATGTTCTCAAATTCAGTCATGTGAGTAGGCAGAAAGGAAACTGACATTTTTTGTTGGTGAGACTAAACCCTAGAACTGGTACTCATTAGCAGATTCTGGGCTCTGGGCCCTCCCTTGACAACACCAGAAGTTGGAGCCTGTTCTGGGCTTCTGCCCGACAGCATCTTGTTGGTGATCAGAAGTGTTCAGCAAATACCCGCTGAACAGGAGGTCACTATTTATGTTCTTCCAATCTTCAGTGATCGGTCTCCAGTGCTTACCATTTTCATCTACTCTCCAATCAGTTAGGAAGTCCTATCAACAGCAAATTGTTTCATCCATCCAATAAGCATTTGGTCAGGGCCTACTGTGTGCCAGGTACTCTGCTATGTCCTGGGTAAGAGAAATGAACTAAACAGACAGAGTCTTCTGTCATAGGAGTTACATCTTAGTAGAAGAGACAAGACTGCTAACAAATAAAGAATGTCAGGCCACCTTGCCTCCATTCGGTCACCCTACTGCAAAAGCCTTCAGATAACTTCCTTGGCCAACTCAGCCTGGCTGCCAGTTGTATTTTAAAATGCAAATCAGAGCTCACAGGTCCTGAATAATATACTGTCTAGGCTACTCAGGACATTGTTTAAATTTCTTATTATGTACACAAAGCCCTTCAGGATCGCCCTCACTTACCTCTCCAGCTTCATCTCCAGGCACCCACACACCCTGCACGCAGAGACCTTTCCATGACTGCCACCTTTCTTCCACCCGAATGTTCTCCATCCTCCAAACACCTGATGAAAAATGTGAAGGGACTAAGAAGTACAAATTGGCAGTTACAAAATAGTCACAGGGATGTAAAATGCAGCATAGGGAATTATAGTCAACAATATTGTAATAACTATGTATGGTGTCAGGTGGGTACTAGACTTATTGGGGTGATCACTTTGTCAGTCCAACCACTATGCTGTACACCTGAAACTAACATAATTTTGAATATCAACTCTAATTGAAATTTTTTTTTAAAAATTAAATAAAAATGAAACAGAAAAAAATAAGTAAAAACACAAACAAAACACCTGAGTGCCTACATGGCCCACAACTGCTGGGCTCAGGGCCATTAGGACAGCCTCCTACTATCCGATAGCCGCCTCCAGCTCCTAGGAGGTACAGCAACCCTTTATGTGGACAGGGACTATCTCTCCTTCATCTCTCTGCCAAAGACTGGGGAATCCAAGAATCATCTGTGGGGTGAATGTTAAAAGTTAGGACAGGCATTCTGAAAAGGATGCTAAGAATCTCAGAGGGGTCTGTGCTTACAGTCAGCAGCTAAGTTGGCACCCAGAGGAAGGGAAGAGCAGTGCCTCCTCCTCCTGGGGCCGCTCTAGGAAGAGGGCTCTGTGGCCCGGAGGACCTGGAGAGATGCGAGGGCAAATTTGTGGTCTTTCTTTCCAATCTCTATATATACACACATATACACACGTGTGTGTCCTTGCTTATGAGACCAGACCTACATATACTGTATAACCTTATATCCACTTGCCTCTTACTATTAATTCATGAGAATTTTCTCTCATTATTAAAAATACTTTTAAAACACTTAAATGCATTATTTAAACGCTCCCCCATTCCTAAACATTTGGATCATCTATTTTTTTTTCACTGTCATAAATAATTACGTGATGAACTTCATTTTACAATGCAACAGGTTTAGACCTACACAGCAAATGTACAAATTCAAGCTGAAGATATATTCTGAAAGAGAAATGAAAGAGGAGATACTAGGGAAAGGAGTCCAGGCACCCAAGCCCTCAGCACGCATTTGCCTGAGTATGAGGGGTAGAAACTCATTACCACTTGACAGCGGCTCCCTGGTCTGTAAACAGTTAAGGGTTCAAACCTCTTCCCAGTGACCAGATGTTCATGGCTTCAGGGGTACAGAGCAGTTGGTAATTGACTCACCAGTTTGACAACAACCGTTCATGTGAGAGAAGCTACAGGAGGCGAGCGGGACCCCACACAGAGCACCTCCCTCAGACACAGTTTGGTTTAGGAATACAACTGTGTAAGTATCAACTGGTAAAATATATAAGCCAAAAGGAATAAAGACTAAAAGAAAACCTAAAATAAAATTGATGCATTACAATGATAGAGTGCAACGAAAGAGCTTTTAAGTTTTTTCCCTTATCATGGTGCTTTAGATTTCTTATATTAAAAACCAAGAGAGAGAAAAATAGGCAGGTGTTAATGAAAAAACAACTAATTTTATGACATCACTGCATGAGCAGGAGGTTAATGAGGGTGGTAGGGACAATTAAATAACCAACAGGGAGTGATGGTGGAACTGTAATATTTATAATATCAAAGTTCAGTAAGGTACCTTGTAATTCCTTACAATACCACCATCTTATTTTTAAAATTCAACTTCACTAACCTGACAAGTTTTAAGCAATTCTCATGTGTAAAAGTGATCATTGATAAAGCTATCAGCATCTAAAACCACACAAGATCCACATGCTGAACTATAGTTTCATTTTAATAATAATTTTGCCACTCGTGTAACATTGCTGCTTTGTGCCTGGCATATAGCTTCTGCCCAGGGGGATAATTTGAAGGGTTCTTTAATGCCGTAGAAAAGGTACTTGAGATTCAATTGATTTTTTTACATCATTAATCCAAATATTACAGTAATGTTAAGTAATATCTTTGATAGCTATTCTCCTAGAAGAGAGCTACAGCATTCCTGCTCTACTGACTCATGATTCCCTTTGAAAATTAGATGACAGCTATGTATTCTCTCCCTGGAAAAAATGTGCAGGCACACATACAAAATTCTGCGGAAAATTTCCAGAGGCCTTTGGACTCCCTAGGTCCCTGTCAATAACCTCTATACCAGAAAAAGGAGAATTTATAGAGAAGTAGTAAACTGGCTGACTGAGAGATGTAGAAGGAGATAAAGGAAAGACAAAAAGTAGAAAAGGAAGTTTCATATTCTGGACCAGACTTGGCCTAGGCTCTTCCTCTTCTTTTGTTTAATCTTTATTAAATTTATTAGGGTGACATTGGTTGGTAAATTATATAGTTTTCAAGTGTACAATCTATAATGCATCATCTATAAATTGCATTGTGTGTACTTCACCCAGAATCAGTTCTCCTTCCATCACCATATATTTGCCCTTTAACCTCATCTACCACCCCCCTCACCCCTTCCCTCTGGTAACCAACCACTAAACTGTTGTCTGTGTCTATGAGTTTTTGTTTGTTGCTTTCAGTTTTATATCCCATATATCTTCCATAGATGATTGGATAAAGATGTGGTACATATATACAATGGAATATTACTTGGCTATAAGAAAAGATGAAATACTGCCATTTGCGACAACATGGATGGATCTTGAGATTATCATGCTAAGTGAAATAAGTCAGACAGAAAAAGTCGAGAAACATATGACTCTCCCTATTCTTTACTTTTCATAAAAGCTTGGTGCATTACAGACTATTTTTCTATACTCAAGAAACTAAGGTTTAGAGAGGTTATGTAACTTTCCCACAAGGTCATACTGCTGGAAAGTGGCAGTATCAAAATGCAAACCTGGTCTTTTTAAATCCAATGTACATTTCAGTTAGCACTTAATAAGTCAACTTACTACTGTTTCATCTTGGGACTTCTCAAGATTAACTGAACTATTAGACTAAATGCATCTACTAAGCTTTGAATTCCCTGAGAGTAGGGTCCATGTCTCATTTATTTTATAGCTCCAATGCGTGGCACATAGAAGTCACTCATTAAAGGAGAGGTGAATGTATGAATTAACGCACTGGCGCAGCAATCCCATAGACAGTGGCAGAAACTATGTGCAGCTGTGCACATAGCTTAAAGATCCTTGTCATCACTAAATATTCCTTTAGATGACCACAGGGTACACACTTCAATATATTTGAAAACACACATGGTAAAACTTTTTTTACAGAAACAGCATTTAAATCTTTTGAAACATAATCTATTCCTAAAGCACAAAGTAGTTTTACAACAATATCTGCCTAATATTATCAGGTCAATGACTAACATCTTTTGGTAGTAAACTATTGGATCTCATGAAAACCAAACTCATGTTGAAAATAATTGCATAAATTAGGACTATTTCTAAAGATACTTAATTTTACAAATTCCATAATAAAAACTCAGATACATTTCCTTGTTTTTGTAATAAGTGCTTTGAAGATGAAAACTAAAGCACCGTTTCAGTGTAGTAAAGGTAATTGCTGCATTTACTGCTCATGTCATGTTGATGTATGACCATGTATCAAAGGTCACCCTTCTGCACTCATACATTATCAAATTTGAAAGCACAATATTTGATTCTCACCAACCTTTAAACTGCCCACGATGTGTGTGAAAAATAGATGGAGTTCTACCTTAGGTTAAAAAAAAAAAAAGAATGAACCCATGTTTCGGAAGCAGAAGGGTCAAGAAGCCAGTGGCACGGTTAGATGTCAGCGCTATGAATCTCATACTGTCATAGCTTATCAATGAGGTCTAGTACAATGATCACAAGGCAAAATTGCTGTACTAATGAAGACAAAGGTCTAAAAAATTAGATAGCACAGCCGCTCTGACAGAGGGCAGTACCTTGTGGACAATAATGCAGAAATAAGGACATAAATCACTCTTTAGAGATAATGAAACCTATAACGCACAAATTGAATTGTTTACATGTCGATTGGTGGCACTATTAAAAACAGAAGTGCCCACCACCATACCTCTTGTTACTCATCTGGAGCCCGGCAGCCCCAAATTCAGCCACTTTCTTAGAAGGCAAGTTGTCTGCCACCCACCCCTCCTCTTCCAAATCCAAGTGCACAGCACTCCTGTCCTGACACACAATTTAGTCATCTCATGCCATCCTGACCCAAAAGATGTGCTGGACATTCAGGCTTGCTTCAAACTATTGCTTACAATTGTTTTCTGGGTGACTAAATTGGTCTTATCAGAATCTACTAAAACCTGAACAGAAGCTGCTTTGGGCCGGGGGGGTGGAGGCAGGATGGGCTGAGGGGAGGACAGCAGGAAAGAGAAAATCCCCACTCTTCAGTAATGAATGTTGTCCTTAAATAAATACCATTTCATTTCATTAAGCCCAACTACAGGAGATTGCTTTAATGAAGAAAATAAAGTTCATAGAAACATGAAAAAAGAATCCAGGGCTTCAAAAATCAAAAGAGAAAAATGTGCTGAAAACAATCCACCCAAAACATGTTTCAAACATATCAATTTTATTTGGCTGTACTCAGTTTAGATTATTTTCTAAAATTCACACCATCCTATTCTGAAAAGTCATGTATTCTTTGGCTGTGTGAACACTCATAACGGAGAATACAAGTTCATTCCAAAATTTGATTCCTTTTTGTTCCTAGGAAAAGGGTTTTTTACAAAGCAAGCTACTGTAAGTTAATAAAATGTGTCAACTCTTGGCAGGTAGGCAAAGCCTTTACAATTCTTGCTATAGAAAGTATGGCACAAGTAGCACGTTTCGTTTTTAGAAAAAAAAAAGATTAAATTAGGTGACAATTCATAAAATATACCACACTGGCGCAAGTTTTAATTATTCTTGCCATGTACAGTATACATTGCCTTTTAATGGTTTTTTGAGGCAAGTGCTCAACTTTAAGGTCTAAATTCCTATGATCGGTATACCGAAAAAGGAAATATTGTTAAATTGTGTGTGTGTGTGTGTGTGTGTGTGTGTGTATGTGTCCAGGCTCCACCAGATACAGTGTCAAAAAAGCAACTTCACCCAGAAAATGCCTAATTTAACATCAGTTATAACATTAAATGGGTCAGAAACGAGAAAATGAATAAAAATAAACATAAAAACAAAAACGTATTTTTAAATATCCCATTCCATAGGTAAGTAAAATATGGGCTTGGGGGTGGGGGACACAGGGATCTTCAGGAATGGGAGTTTGTTACACAGGCTCAAATTACTTTATATACTATTTAGAAACCTCACCCAAATAACGGATTCATGCGAATTAGGGAAGAGTTCCTACCCTGTAATCCCATCCTAGCACATTTGCTCTTAGGTAATCTCTAGTTCAGTACATACATAGTTATTGAGGATGTATGTCAGGCACTAAGAATACAGAAACAAATGACTCCTCCCTACCCTCAATGTGCTCACAGTTTCCATATTCTCGTACCTTGAGCTAGTCCTTCTTACTTTCTACTTTCTTTGTAGGCATTTCAGATAGAACTAACACACCAACCACACTCTCTATGAAGACATAGAGAAAATAAAAATTGAGAAACATGGTCTGTCTTCGGTGTTTACAATCAAATGAAGGAGGCTGACAATATCAAGAGGTCAGGAGGCTGTAAGTTACATGTAGTGTATAAAGTATAATACAAAGGGGACACAAAGCAAGTAACTGCTTAGGAAAGCTGAAAAAGATATCACTCAGAAGATTACAGAGAAAGCTGGGTCTTAAAGAAATGAGAGTTTAACAAGAGTAGCATCATATACAATCAGAGCAGGGCATCTCTTAGAAATATGAAATACTCATCTGTGCTTAGAGCATAAGCGAGAGTAGTAAGAGAGAAGTCTGGACAATAATTTAAATTTTGAAGAGCATCCTTACAAGCCACCTAAGGAGTCAGCCATGCACAAATGAGGCTTAGAATATTTTTTAAATTTTGTGTTTGAGAAAGCTCCAACAGCAATGTGGACAATGGATTATAACAAAATAGACAAACAAAAAGACAAGGAGTCAATTGGAATTTGCCTAAATTATGAGGAACAAGTTATCTGGCCCTTTCCCTACCAAATAATCTAAATAATTAGATAATTTGCATTATTCCCCACACTATAAAACCTGCAATAAGACTACAGCAATTTTTCCCATTCTGTATGTGTGCACATGCGTGCATGTTACCTCTTCAACAGATAACTTATTGTGTCTTCAATAGGCCAGACACTAGGAATGTAATAATGAACAAAAACAGATATGGCCCTGCCTTCAAGGAGTTCATAATCTGGTGTGGGAGATACTATTATGAAAGAATTCTAAGGGGACAGTGTGTGAGTGGAGAGTCTGACAAGTGTCAGGCTAAGGGAAGACTGGACTGATGAAGTAACACTTGAGATATCACAAAAGTAATAACTTAAAAGAGCATTAGTCTATTTCTTTCAGCTACCAAAGGACCGAGGGCTCATGGGTAGCAAAAAAGAAAAGGACTTAAAGCATTTACAGCATCCTTAAATTAAGTGGTCTTAAGGAATTGATTTAATCCCTGCTTGATAAGATTCCATCTCCTCACACAGTTGTGAGAACTGTAAGAAAATGTATGCAAAAGTACCTAGAGCACAGTGCTCAACCAAGAGTAGGTATTCAAAAAATGTTCATTTAATTCCTCACTTTCTTCACCCTTCAAAATCAGACTAAGAGAGAAATATTTATTGTCACAAAAATAAATTATTTTTCCCAGTTTTCCTAATCAAGTGCCAGGGATCTGGTAAAAGTCTTTGGCAGCTAAAAATTTGGCCTATTCTCATATAATCCTGGAATAAGAACTTAAAAAACTAATTTATGAGGGAGGTTTTTGAGAATACTTTTTAATCTTCTCAGAGTGCTTCCAACATCTATCAATTTTGCTGCCCAAAAAAAGGAAGGTATAAATATTTTTTTAAAAAACCTAGAGAAAAATGAATAAAGCAGAAAATCTAAGTTTTAAAAAATATCATATTGAATTATATAATATAGTTCTATATAATATAGAACTATAGAAGTGGATAGTGTTTCCTTCTCCTAAAGCCCATGAGTAGGATAAATTAAACCTCATATAACAGGACCTCTGGAGGAGAAAGAATGGAAAATTAAATGGCATCTAAACTTCACACAAAGGCAAACTGATAAAGGACAATTGGGGGGACACTTCCTATCCAGTAAATGCAACAATTTCTAAAAAGGCATTTTTTAATTGTAATAAAAAATAAAATGTAGATTGGTTTCTGAAGAAGAGAGAAATTAGGCTAAGACAATAGTTTATAGATTGATACAATTTAATAAGGTTTTAATTCTGTGCTCACTTACTATGTTTATATTCTAATAAATGCACTTTTCTATATTTATCTGTCTAAATTCAGAGCCTGAATGTATTTGCTTATTAATTGAGTAAATATATTTAGATTTAATAATTTTAAAACATGTCAAATTACAAACTGTAAGATTTGGCAGACCATCAATTCACAACCATAACTATCTTACTTCATCTTTACATAAGTACTTGAATTATTTTTAATAGCTCTTTGGAACTTCAAAAACTATATCTAAATATCTTCTATAATTTTTACAATGAATTAAAGTTATACTAGATAATAACTTACTCCATTGTGTTCTTCCATTTTTGCAAAGCAGCTGTTCTCCACGATTGTTTCAAAATAGCTATCCATAATTTCATAAGTTATCCCCATTCTTTGACCCTTTGACTAACTGATTTGCACACAGTCCAACAGGTAATATTGTGGAGTAATATTATAAAATAATATTATAAGAAAAAAGCTTTAGGAGAGTTCAGTAGTTGCTATCAGCTAGAAATAGAAGTAAATGTTACATTTTTAAAGTAATCTTAAACTCTAACACCAATATTGACTAGCAGTGTAAAATTGGTGGTTCAATATAAAGCATCCTGTATTAAGAGCTGAGATCTGAGTTCTGGCTTAGCTGAGATGTTGGCTATCCCTATGACCTTGTATAAGTTGTTTAGGTTTTCTGACACTCAGCACACAATATTTAATGAAAATCATTAATTAAAATCTCTCTATTTCATGAAGCTATAGCTCTCCTGATTCAATTATGAATAGTGAATTCAATAGTGATTGTGTCTAAAGCATAAAATGAAAATAACCAGTTTCAAGAGGCATAACTTAACTAGCAAAATTTCCAAACCTGGGTTCTAGCTGGAACTATTTCAATTCGGCAACTATTTATTGAGTGTGCCTGTGTCTATGTGAGTGGGAGGATATCACAGGCAGAGAAGAACATGAGGCAGTTGTGGGGTTAGGGAAAACTTTGCACACACCAACCACAGAAAATATTGGTATAGCTGCACCGAAAGTGTGTGCGGAAGGCAGGGCAGAGGACACTGGCAGTAATTGTGGTGAGAAACACCAGAGGTAACTAGCAGCGGAATTACACAGGCCTTGTAGGCCATATCAGTAAATTGAGACCTTATCCCCAAGAACAATGAGGAATCATTAGTGTTTAAGCAGTGGTGTGGCATAATTTGATTTCCAATTTTGAAAACTCATTCAGGGCACGGTGCACAGAATAGATAGCAAGGGGTTAGACTGGAGACGGGGGTGGGGGACACACCAGTTCGACAGTTTGAGATGGCACAGGCCTGAAGTATACAGAAGGCAGTACAACACTAAGTAAGATCAGACTTCTGAAGTCGTTTGCCTGCATTCAAATCCCAGAATTTCTACTTACCAAGTTGCTTACTCTCTCTATGCCTCAGTTTTCTCCTCTATAATCCCCAGATAAAAATCCTCACAGGGTTGCTGCCAAACAACAAATAATACACATACAATAGATAGCATGTTGCCTGGCACAGAGTAAGAATGCAAACGTTTATTGTCATTATTACTGTAATGTTAATGGGGGGGAAGAAAGGAGACGATAACTGGAAGATAAAGAGGAGACAGAAATTGACAATTAAGATACAAGAAAAAGGGGAAAGGGATGAGTGGACACACTAAGTTTCTGGCTTGAATAATGGCGCTATTTGATGAGATGAGACAAACACAACTGGTTTGAAAGTTTTGATGGCTTCAAGGAAAAAATGCTCATTTTTTTAATATATTGATTATGAGAGACGTTCTAGCACGCAGGTGAATATATTGTTCTGAAGTAAAGGAAACAGATCAAGGTTGGAGCTGTAAGAATTGGAGACATGATAATTAAATCCATGGAGGTTTGATGAGAGCCTGGAGGGAAGGGATGTGTAGAAATGCTGACACTAGGGAAGCTATGAACAGCAACATTTAAAGGATGGAGGGGAAGAGAAGCCTGCAAAGGACACTGACAGAAATGGGGGCCAGGGAAGTAAGAGAACAATAGTGTGAGAACTCAAAATCCAAAAGAAAAAAAAAGGTATTTCTAACAGAAGGGAGTGCTCAACAATGTCAATACTGCCAAACAGTGAAGGAAGGTAAGGACTGAAGGTTTTCACTGGTTTAGCAACAAATTATTCCTTCACATAATAAATACGTGTCAAGCACTGTGCTAGACCCTGGAGACACAATGGTACGTAAGACAAGTAAGAGCCTTGCACACACAGACTTGATGTTGTGAATATACACAGTAAACTAGTAAACAAATAAAATACTTATTGTATTTAAAATAGCAGAGATAAAGTGACATGATAGCGAATAAAGGGCAGGAGCCAGTTTAGATAGTGAGTTTGGGAGGGCATCTCTCTGAGAAGGAAAGATTTAAACTAAGACCTGAAACAGGAAGGGGCTTGGCATGGGCAGAGAACTGAAAGAGGCCCATGAGGCTCCAGCATAACAGTGGAGGAGTGATGGAGAGAGAAGCCAGACCCTGTCTGTAGACTATGCTGAGGGCATAGTGAAAAAAGTTGAGATGAGGACCTGTTAAGCCATGTGAGTAGGGAAGTTAAGATCATTCTAGCTAACAGCACTTAGTAGTTTGCTTTTCCTCATTTATACGAATCAGAAATAGGATATTGTACCACTCCTTCAACCATTAACTGTTTATTACAATATCAGAATAAACTTTTCTATTTTAAAAGGCACCATACGATGACAGCATGTTACCTGTTACATTGATTTTACTAATCCTCTTTTTAGCCTTCTTCCATATTTCTTTCAGAGAAAGTCCTCATAATCTCTGCTTGATTCCATAATTAAATTGTATTTCTCTGAGGTCTTTTCAAGCAATGTACATCAGAATTTGAATGTTTTATAACAAGAAGATTCAGCAAGGTGCTACTAAAACCTGACGGAGTTCATCAAGAAATAACGATGATGTTCTACAGCGCTTACATTCCAGTTTCAGGTTCCTATTTCCTTGATCTATATATTTATATACATGTATACAATAGATAAAAGTTGATGTAAAAAAAATGGGCTTGATTCCGAGCAGCTGAATTATATGTTCATATTATTTTTTCATTTCCTTATCCGCGAGAGGAAGAATTTATGGCCCTTTCAGATTTCATAAGGATATCAACAAACGTAATGCTACCATTTACTTAAAATCTATTAATTATCAGGCAGTGAGCTAGGAACATTACAGAAATTATTTTGAATTATCCCCATACCCCAAAGGGTAGGTATTGTTCTTCCCATTTTACAGATGAAAAAGTCTTAGAGCGATCACTTGCCCAAGACTGCAGAGCCAGAATTTAAACCCAGTTCTGCAATCTCAAAAACTCTAGTCACTATACCATGATGCTTAAGACTATTAATAAATTGGGTTCCTTAAAAAATACCTATCAGATATAAGGTATTAAATCATAAAGATAAATTTTAAATAACAAATATTTTATTAAAATTTTAATAAACGTTATACAACTTAGAAATATTTGCCATATACACCATTCCTATTTATTCATCCTTTTGGCATAACTTGATTTCAAATATTTTTTTAATAATGGAGAAGAGAGATAAAAGGAAGAGAGAAAAGATAACCAGACTGTATTTAAGGTCCAAGAATTACCATTCTAGGTTAAATTTTTTTCCCAGTTAATCCTTAATACACATATTAAATCCAATGAACCACCAGTAACCAACTGCCTATTCTCACAAAACTTATATGTCTTCAAAGTTAAATTACAAATGGCCTATGGTTTTCCTGAATCAGAAAAACCAAATCTCTTATTGGAACCTCTAAATGTCACTACTCCTCTGAATTCAAAAGGTAACAAGTCTCAATAAAAACAGCATAATTTGCTCTCAGCAGTACCTACAGATTTATTGTATTGTGAGTTCTTTCTACTAAGATTTTTTAGGTAGCCAAGTCATCTACCAAGACTTTGTCTGAAGAAGTCTAGATATTAAACAAAAAGAAACTGCTGTCAGATCATCTTTATTTTCCTTAACAAAATACACAGAAGAGCACAAAATTCACTTATAATATCATCATTATTTTACAAATATAAATAATGCTCAGAATTCAAGTACAGTCAAGTGCAGAAATATTTCCTATATGTTAATATGTAAACATAAGCTAATTATATACATCATGTGCCTTTGGCCCAGCTGCAAAATAAGAGACATCAAAAAGAAACACTGCACTTGACTGTTCAATTGCATTCTTACTGAGAATTCGTACCAATGCCTATATAGTTACAGTTAAAACTTTCATACCACTTAATGTAAATGCCTAAATAGACATTTTGCCCCATGGCAAATATCTCAAGAGTAAAAATTCTATCCATTTTTAATGATGAAATATTAAAATCTTAATTGAGTTTCATTCCTTAAAATAAACACTATTAGAATTTATTCCTAACCAAAGTGCTTCCTATGTCAAAATGGATATTTAAAGGTCACATATATAGACAACAGGAATTCTATCATGTTTGTTTACTTTTAGAATGGAAAATAAATTTCTAAAACCTGTCTAAAAAGTGTGGGTCTTTGTATTGGGTTGTCAGAAAAGTCGTGATGTATTTTTTCTATGTTTTTCGTTGCAAAAATGCATCATGACTTTTCCAACAACCCAATATATTCAAAGGGATCTTACTTTACTGATATCACTTGCTTTTAGTTTTAATATCCAGTAGGTATATAACTTTGACATACTGAAATAGCTAGGCAATCTGAATTCAAATGATATCAAGCGTACCCTTAGAGAAAAAAAAAACAGAAAGCACCACCAAAAAAGCAGTAACTGACATCAACAAGACTACAACCATTCAGTTGAAGGCACATGGAAACATTTACTACATTGTCATCAAAGATTCTCCACCGAGTTCAGGATTAGGAGTAGAATCAGCCCTGGGAACTTCTGGTTTGGCTTCATTCATTGAGGTTTCCTCACTCTCGGTCTCTTGTTGTTTCTCCTGTGGTTCCTCCGTGCCAGATGCTTTTTCAATCACTTGGTTTGTCTGCTCTGTATCTGATATTTTGTCCTCTGTCTGCTCTGTACTGCTATCAAGAACATCTTGTTCTTCTAAAGATTCTGAAAAGATAGAGTCAAGACTTTAGTGATATCCAACTGTTACAATTGCTAAATAAGATAAGTAATAGATACACACACACATACATGAGCTAGAAAACAGTAGAATGATCTGACATTATCTTTAAAATCTTTTAAAATATGTATTGAACTCCTTACAGCATACCTATATAAATTGGTATGAATGATGAGGAAGAAAATTGGAGGGAAACAAACTCATAAATATACTTTTATCTAAAGCCTCATATTTTCATAAAATTTACAAACTTTCATCATAATATTTAGAATTTTCCTAAAGATGCATTTGAATGTTGAAGGTCCAAATATATCAAAGCCCCAATAGAATTATGTGCTATAAGACAATAGCCTGGCAAACAAAGCAAATGTATTAACTCCCACGTTATGTTTCCTGAAGGAGAAGTCTCCCTTGTGCCCAGCCAACCCTGTGAGCAATGTGGAAATGTGTACCTATGCGTGTGTGCACTCACGCACATGTGTGCAGACATGCTATTTCCCACACTAATGTACATCTCTACTAGCCAGGTATGGAGAGGTCTGGATCCACCTTTTCCAAAGGCATGACAAGTCTCCCTTGATCCTTCTTCAATACAAAGCCTCAGGGTTTACACCTCGGGGTTGGAATACACTACACCTAGACTGCAAGGAAGGGCCTTTTGTCCCTGTCTCTGTAACATAAACTAAGTAAATGTCTTGGACCCTACCTGAAAATTTACTCCCTCTAAACTCTCTTTTGAGTTTCAATAAGTTCAAATATCTTGATAATAATTTAATAACAATTTTATTAAATAAAGTCCCTATAGTTCTTTGAAATTTAAAGGATGTTTGTCAGGGGGAGAGAATGATAGGAGCAGAAAGCTTTGGGCCACCCAATTTCCAAGTCAAAATAAAAAACTAGCTTTGAGGTGCTTCTTTGTTTTTATAATAAATAGCAACTACTATTCTTACAAGGAAAGATATGGTTAAACCACTAATAAGCTAAATAAATAAGCAGATTTTCCTACCCTCAGAGGAGATCCCTATGACATACTACAAATGTTATTGATTCCAAAAATCTGGAGGACAGGCCAGTTCTACAATACCAAAAAGTTCTAGTTTAGTTCACTGTATAGTACAGGCCTGAGTTTTGTGAAATAAATTTAATAGTTTTGCAAAGAAACTATGTGCTATATATGCACACATGTTAATGCAGAGGTCTTACAAATTCATGATTTTACCATATCAGTTTTAATAAATACAAATTTTCTATTTCTCACACACTCTATGCCAAGACTTTAAAAACATTTTTAATAATCTCTTCAAACAGATACCTTGGACTCCAGTTTACAGAATTAACTGCAACCTCTTTCCCTCTTTTTTATTGTATATATAGAACAAAAGGCCAAAATTTCACAGTTAGGGACATCCAAGTTAATAAGGTTTCATTGCATGAAAATTTCACGACATAACAAAAAGTAGAGAGGAATGGTTCCCAAATCACATTTGTGCCAAATATTACAAAAATGCTCTTTTTATCTTAAAAGGAATGGCACTGCTGCACCCCTGTGAATATTACAAAAACCCAAGGTAAAAAGCAGTAGGTTATTTGAATTTTGTTATTTGACTGTTCCAGTGCACAAAGGAAAAGCAAAAAGTGCAAATGAAACTCTATAGACATGTATAGATCATATCTACTACGTGGGCAAGCAAGTTCTTCAGTAAAAAACATCAGGAGTCACCAAGCATTTGTAATTCTACAGAATTCACAAAATTTATCCAGGGTAGAATTTTAAGTTATGATTTTCCACAAATCTCTGGCCACAGAGCAATACTTACTTGCCAAGAACTTTAAAATGTGTTATACTATAATAAGCCTTCTGAAACAAACCAATAAAGCAACACAAAATGAAAAGAAAACAAAAAGCTCAGAATCCAGGACTCAACTCACAATAAACGTGTTTAAGTGAACATAACCCCACATAGTTTGTCATACTCTGTCTGACAGGCTGCCTCAGTACTGAACAGGAGACGTATCAAAGTTCATGGGTTATCATATTAAAGCTTTGTGATGTAACTATTTTCAGAAATACATCACTAGTCAAATCCAATTTAACTGTAAAATTCTGGGGTCTTGAAAAAAAGCAGTTAATACAAAGAGGAGAGCTACAATGCTTAAAATTTTAAATATCTATAAAGGTGAATTCTAAGAAATACCATGTGCTGTCATAATTACAAAACAACATCATACACGAAACTTGATCATTAATACTATATTGTATTTCAAAGGATATATGGAAGACTAAAAATTAGTGAAATGATGTGTAGTGCTTGAAAACAATCAAAAAAGCTATTAATGACTACTTTTCTTCCCCCAGGTTATTTTGCAGAAAAGTAATTTTAATAGCAGTTAACACTACAAAAAAACTGGTATGTGTCATGAAGCCTATAATGCAGACATCAGCTAGTCTAAATGACACAGATATTCAATGTTTGGATGCCAATGCTATTTTGTGAACCCTCATCCAAACAAGATTTAAGTGGTGTGCAAGACTAACAGAGAATTACATATCAGTTTAATAAACAAATCACAGAGCTTTATGTAAGACTGTTGAGTGTATTCCAAAAGTACTTTATTTCTATGGGATAGCATCATTTGCCTATTCTAACAAAAACAGTAAAGTTTTTCTGTGAAGTTGTAGTTTAAAATAAATTGTTGGTATAAAATACATTACAGAAGATATCAACATTTGGGCATAAAATATTAAAAGAGAAACCAGCTTTTGTGTTCACACCAGTTTAGATTAAAACTGAAACAAAGTCACCTTGAATGACCTAATTCCATCTGTAAGAAAAATTTTTAAATCAATTTTGGCATCTGTAATGCCAAGAAAACAATATATAAGAATGTGCTAAAAATAAAAATGACCCATGGAATTTGTTCCTTTCCCCAGTCCTGCCCCCTGCCCTACTCCCACCCCAATATTCTTGAGAGAGGAGCTTTTTCTACCAAATTGTAACAATTGGCTTCCAGTTGTTTGGAAAGGCTTCAACTCAACTAGACAACGCAAACTCATAAAACTGAGTATAATTGTATAATAAATACCACTGGTCTTACCTATAAACCACACACATGCAAAAACGTGTAAGAACATCAACTTACCTTAGGTTTTTAGTCTAGCTCTTGAAAGAATGATTTTCTAAGAAAATTAAAGAATTGGCTAGCAAAACAATTTCATATATTTCCACAGGAAATATATAATTTTCACAGAAAAATACATAATTCTATTCAGCTTATGCCTTTGAAAATACCTTGTATTTGGGTGAATTCATTAGAGTCTTTTATTCCTTTTTACAATAACAAAAAAATTTTTTTTGCATTGCAAATACATCAATACCCACTATATATGTAAACTATAAAATTTAGTCAAAAGAAATCTGTTAAATTAATATGGACAATTTGTCTTTGAATTCACAGGTTTTAAACAAAACAGTTTTTACAAGATTTTCTGCCTTAAGGAAAATGGCCCACTTATTTTAAGGAACAAAGACATGAATTTCATCCCAAAACTCAACCCAATGAAATGACTCAACGGATAAAATTCAATTAAACAATAACCACCTATGAGAAAATAGCTCATATTCAATATACACAATACTGTTTATTTTCCATTGGTGAGCAAATCTATTAGATGAGTAAGAATGTCATTATTAAGCAATGATGTAAAACTATTAGGTGAAGGTGTTGTAGAAAAGGGAATCAGAAGGCCAAAACATCTCTGTCTAAAGTAAACATGCAAAAACATACTACAGTTAAGTTTACATCTTGAGTAAACTGTACATAATTAAATATAAATAAAGGTATAAATTTTTGTATCTGGTAAATACACAGAATTCAACAAAATTTACATTATCAAATAGCTCAATATCCTAGAGCAGCACAACAAACAATACTAAAAATAGAATTTTCTCTAGTTCAACATAACCTAATGGTAACAATATATTGCTTAAAAGAAAGAACAAAAATCAGATTACCAAGATAATTTTCACCTTATACAAATTTTACTTGCTATTTTTAATAGTATTAATTACATGCCATGAGTTTTATTATTAGCAAGTTATTTCCAGTTGAACAAAAGCTATTTTTTACTAATATAATTATATAAGATCTAATAGATAAATACAATTAAGCAATGAAAACAATATTAACATTTTTCAAACATGCTAGCCTAAAATGACTAGCAATACTAACAATGTAGAAATTTCATGCTCTTTTACTATATCTAACAAAAGAAAATGTTATTTATCAGGCATTTCGGAATGCATATTTTTTTTAAAAAGCAAAACAAACCACTTTAATGCAGCTTAGCAGACATTCAAGTATTACTGTACTTCTCATTTACCATAAAAGAAACTGAGGAACCTAAAAGCAGTTCATTACTTTAGCATACCATATCTAGTATGCTCTTAGATAAAAAGACAGTCCATAGCCCTAATTTCTTGTGTTTCTCCACTACTCTGTTACCAAAGCATCTGGATACAACATTCTAGAAAAAATCCTAGGAATTCAAAGGAGCAATTAATGGGAGAAATTTCTTCTAGGTCTGCTTCTTTGATGAAAACTTTCCAAGATTTCATATGTTGTTCTAAAGAGTTATCCAAAAACTTCAAAAGCCGTGTGCCTCATCCTAAATGCAAAATCTTCCAGTAGGAGAATCAAGATAAAACTTAATTTCAAAGTCTCACATCATAGACTGGGGAAAAAAGGTTTCTTCTATTAATGCTAGATTATTTGTATAAATGGTTTTAGAATAATCGTTGAAAGAAAAATTCAAATGAAAGAAAGTTACCTTTTCATTCCATCTGTAAATTCAGTAACCTAGTCATTGTAGTTTTTGTTGCTATCGAGGGGCTATTTCAATAGTTTTAAAAATTTAGAAATTACAGCAGGGAAGTTTATTTTCAGAGCTCAACTTTCTTACAACAATATAGAAATCAGAACTCTAAGCCCTCAATTGCAGTGGCCGTCAGTACATAGATAGATGATCGAGATGATATGGTCTTACTTAGTTCAATTTAATCATAAAGGTATGCCACTGGCGTTCAAAACAAATGCAGCTTCATTTGTTCAGCAGAAATATTTCCAGTCGTATTAAAGGAATCCAACTTGGAGTTCATAACTATATATCACAGTGTTGAGAAAGGAGTCTTGGAGAAAAGTTTCAGTCTTCTGGAAAGCCAAAGAAGTAAAAGGTCTCATAGCCATTGTGATGAATCCAAAGATAAGTATGAAAAAGTTACTAGAGACTATCTTAACCAAGTGGAATTGCTGCTTCAGTTTCTAGCACTACGAAGTTATCAGACCTCGCCTCAAGTTTTGTCCTCACCTATTAACATTACCTTATTAGGGTTGAATTTGAGCCAGTTAGACTTCATTCCGGAGATTTCAGACAGAAAATGAGACATCTGGGGTATTGCTCCTCCTAGATTAGATGAGAAGGAAAGGTATAGCTGGGTGTTGTTTGCTAACTACCTAGCTTGACCTTAGCAGAAGATATAAAGCATTGGACTCATTATCAAAAGTTTTATTTTGTTGGCTGCTTTTTCTTATTTTTTTCTGTCCCAACTATTGGCCTTCAAATATTCACTTTAGTTTTCATAAGCAAGGTTACTCATGGAAAGGACTTCAATTTTTCCTCTAGGCATCTTCAGTATGAAATTCTTTCATTTTCAGTTCCAAGAGGCTGCAATGGCAAGGCAGATGATTTGCATGTGACAGCATGCAGCTCAGAGCATGAACTTATGCAAAAGAAAAAATTTGATATCGTTTGGAGTCGATGTTGCAGACTTGAAGAAGAGGAATGCATTGATTCAGTGTTGGAAGTACATACACATGGCCTTTTGCCATGGCTATCTGTATTCAAATTCATTTTGGTATTTGTTAGTAAGCCAAAAGCCAAGCCCAAGTCAACACACGTATTTTAGGTTCACTCTTCAAAGTTAAAAAAAAGAGAGAGATACTCAATTTTCATACTAAACTTCTGATATCTGAAAATTCACTGCTTCATGTTATTCTCGGTTAAAACAATTTTTCCCTATGCAATGGTTTTATAAATAATAAATAAAATATATATAAATGATAATCCCTAGAAATAAAAGGGTGAATACTGACTGCTAAATAAATTGTGTGAATTAAATTTCCAATATGGATTTTTTTTTCTATACCAGGCATAGCACCAACATATCATGGACTATGTCATAATTTTCGCAATCTTCACAATCCAGAGTTGCTTAACAGATAGCTCCTCACCTAATTTTAATAGCAAGATTAGTCAGATCTTCTAACTCATCTCTTACATTTTTTTAACAAACTTCAAGAATTCCTAAAACAGAATTACAAGGTGAGGTCTAAGACCCAATGAATTCTGATAAATTCTGTTCCTCTAAAATAAGGTTGTGTCCTCAAAGGCATGCATCAGCAATGTTAGTCTCATGGACCAACATAAATTGTTTGTTTCAAAAGAACACAAGTCCTATCAACACAGTCATCCAAAAAATGCAAGAACAGGGCCGGCCGAGTGGCACGTTGGTTAAGAGCGGGCTTGGGATGCCAGAGGGCCCCGGTTCGGATCCCACATATGAGGGCCAGTGACACTGCCCTCTACAGCTAAGATGCTGAACAACAACTCAACACCCTGGAGCTGGGCTGCCGTGAGTCGTCGGCGTAGGCTGCAGTCCCTGTGGCAGTGGGTTTCCATGGGCTACCATGTATAGCCAGCAGCCAGCATGAGCAGCCAGCAGCCGCCGTGAGCGGCCGTCCAGAAGCCGGCGACTGATCTGCCTTGCCCGGGAAGAGCGCAATGATGGTGCCAACTTGGGCCAGTGAAGCAACGTCCTCCACAGATAGACTGAAGAACAAAAGGACATCAACTTGTCTGTTCCCCTTCCCCCAATTCCCCAGTGCTGTTCCCATCCCCTAATTCCCCAATAAAAAGCTTAAAAAAAAAAAATTTTTTTTTAAATGCAAGAACGGCTTTCCAGTTCCAAAATTTCCTGCTTTTGGGTAACTTCTACCAATTCAAGTGGTAAGCACAAACCTATTTTATCAATGTTAATTAGAAATCGTATAGGGATTTTACCCTTGTAAGTAGTTGTTTAATAATTCTCATAATCTGCTTCATTTACATAAATGAAAAAAATGATTCCATGCAAACATTACTAGTCAAATTTCCCAACAGTTATTAGAAGCGGTCATTCCATAAACAATGTTTACCTAGCTGTTGTTGGATGCTGCTTAACACAATACACTTGATATAATCTGCATTTTAAAACTAAAACACATACAAATTAAACAGAAGGCTACAGTATCAGAGCAATAGCTGATATATACATGCTGCAAAATCTGATAAATTAATCCATTCTTATCTAAGAGCATTATACTTTTATTGTTAAATCGCAAAGATTAAGAGAGAAAATTTTTTAATGAACATATTCGTACCTTCACTGATCTGGTTCTCTGTTAAAATCACACTTCCTGAAGGCAAGGGACCAACTGAACTTGAGCCTTCCACAGTCTGCCTCTTCTCAAAACTAAACTCTGGAAGTCTTGGAGCCTGTGGTCTGGTTTTTCTTGCAGGATTCAAGAAAAAACAGTAGGCACATCGAAAAGCTGCAGAGAAATTTTTAAAAATAAACAAAATCAAAGAAAACTCAAGGATTAATCAGATAACTCTCAAGATTACTTCTGCAAATAATCAAAGGACCCTTCAAAAGTTATTTATCCCTTATGAAATTACATATGGTTTCAGTAATATTATGGCAGTGTTCTAACCAAAGCTAATTTTAAGGCAGACTTTCTAATAATTATTAGAATATTAATTTTAAAGAAGAAAAAATAAGTTACATAGCATATTAACTAATATCAAAACAATATTAATGATCTATATGTATTAAAGAATTACATTTCTAGTTACCAGGATTTTTAAATCCAGAACCTTGCTCATTTGCCCAAGAAAATGTAGTTATGTCATACTTGAGAAGCATAATTAATTTAGCATAATATTTTTTAATAGTGGCTACACATGAGAATCATCTGAAGAGCTTTAAAAAGTGCTGCTGCCTAGACCCCCACCCCTGGACATCATAACTTTTAAAAGCTCTTCAGGTGATTCTGATGCACAGTGAAGTCTAAGAACAGCTGGCCTAGAGGTTGGACACTATGGGGAAAATCTGAGTTGTCTTTCTTGTTTTGGTCTGTGTTCTAAAACAAGAAGAATATGCCTGAACAATATATACAGACAGAACCTAAAATAAAATGACATTACATGGGAATTGGCACAGAAATATTTGAGAGTAACTATCCAATAATTCTTACCAATGTATTCAAATTCTTCTTTCAAAGCCATGCCATTATGAGAAAAACACTGCTGACATATAAGGGCATACCTACCCCAAAAGGAAAAACAGGTTAGTTACAAATGCAAACAAAGCCCATGGGAGAGGCTACGTTAGCTAACACAGCTAATTTATATTTTAACAAAGCTAAATATGTCATAACAGAATAGATGTTACTTAGTAAACAAAAAACACTATTCTTTAAACATAACAACAGCCAAAATTTCAATCATTTTAAAATGTAATTTATACATCAAATTAAAAGTAAACTAAGAAACAGTCAAATGAATTCTTACTAGGTTAGCAGAAACATATTTGTTACTGAACACTTAAATTTCAGTGTTTCCTAAAGTACATTCCTGGGAATGACAGACCCTAAATCTGTGGTCAGATAAGATCAGAAAAAAAATGGACTCTTAGAGATTCACAATGAGAAATCTTGCAGTAAAGAAATAAATTTAATTTTCTTGAATTCAGTCCAAACGTTAATTTCTGTACATCACAATTCCTGTATCTCTCCCAGTTACACTTACACATCCTCCTCGTTTTCTATTTATATATTCTGCTCTGTGTATGTACTTAACAAATACTTGGCTCTATCAAACAACATTGTTTTGAATAACATGAAATTTATTATATTAACTAAAATTCTAGCCTCTTTATTAAAGTGATAATATTAACCAATAACTTTGTCAAATATTTACTCTACTATCCTAAGAATTTTTTATAAGTCTATACTATGATAATTGCTCTGCTCACATCATTTCTATCTCCCCAGAATTATTGTAAGGATCAAATAAGACAATAATTAGAAAAGCATTTTGAGAACTATAAGTGCTAAATGTAAATTGTCTTCACTGCCATTAAAATTATCATCATCACCAAGGTCCAGTACATCTATACAACTCCATTTCTTGAAACCTGCCAAGTTTTCACTATTTATGTGCTCCTTAAGTTTACGAGTTGCAATGAAATGAATCCATTTCTCTAAAAATAACCTAAGAGTAGGGTTAAAATATAGTAGGGTTACAATATAGTAGGGTTACAATATTGTTTGTTATATTTTTTCTAAATACTTGATCCAAACGCCTACTGAAAAACAATGGAAGGTATACTCTTTTGTAGGGCTATAAAATATTCCATTATGTCTAAAATAAGGAAACAGGAGCCACAAAACTAAAGAACATCTAGCACATGTGCACACAACACATACACACTATGACCAACAAACTTTTTCTCTATTTTCATTTTCTACCAATCTAGTAAACGTTACCTGTTTTGTGGACCATCACCAACTAAATATTCAACAATTCTATCTAGAGCACCTCGTTCTCGGGGGAGAATGGGTCTTGCTAAAGGTGGACCGGGAGGATGAAGACCTAGTAAATAAATAAACACATATGACAAAAATGATAAATATAAAATAATAAACAAAACAAAAATACTATTCTTACAAATCTCTGTAGAGCATTTAAATTTTCATTAAAAATACTGCACTATAAAAATATGTTTAAATATATGCTATTTCATTTAATAGATTATACCAACATAATCTATTAAGAAATGAAACTATGTTGGGTTGTACACAAACTAATTTGAAAAATGCCCAGAATCTTAAAAGCTTATGTAATAATAAACTAGGGACTTCCACTTTGGACCATAGAGTCACAGGGGTCAGTCATATTTACCTTCCACCTTAAACAACTAAAATACTGTGCAAAAGACATTGGGTATCAGACAATGTAAGATAAAGATCTCTGACAGACAAAAATCAAATAAGATAAGCCCTACAATTGCCCCAGTTTGTTGTCTGGAGAGAGTTTCCAGGCAGCAGCTTAGGGAGGCTAAAACCAGGTGAAGTGAATCAGTATTCCTGAGATGACGAAATACAGCTGGACCAGGGAAGCCAAAGCAGCTTGAGTTCACAGGAAAGAGTATGAGAGAATGCACAGGGCAAGAGCACCAAAGATCTGCAGAGGATCCCCAAGACTATCCAGCAGAGTACTGGTTGGTGCATGCATGTAAGGAGACTACCTGAAGACAGAGAAAGAACTGCCCCAAATATTAAAGGTAACAGTGCTCACATGAGGCCAAAATGTTGCATGTTTCCACCAACCAGAGTGGAAAACTTCATAATTCACAGGTCACTGGGTAAGTATTCATAGGAATTTTGTACAGGAATATAAAAATATCCAGCATCCAATAAGGCATGATTCACTTCTGGCATCAGATCAAAAATTATTAAGACATCCAAATAAGTAGGAAAATATGACCCATAATGAGAAAAATCAATCATAAGTGACCCAGCAAATAACAGAGATAGAATTAGTAGACAAATATATTAAAACATTTATGACTATATTCCACATGATTGAGAGCCTAGAGGAAAGATTCAATGTTAAGTAAATACATAGAAAAAATTTTAAAGACCCTAACTGAATAGATGAAAACTACAACATCTAGGATGAAAAATCTGCAGATGGGATGAATAGCAAGCACTTTAAACATTACAGAAAAAATATTAGTGAACGAAGATATAGCAATAGAAACCACAAAAATGAAACACAGAGAAGTGACTAAATATATTTTTAAATTAAAAAAACATCAGTGGGCTGTGGAGCAACCTCAAGCAGTCTAACATACATATAGTTGGAGTCCAGAAGAAGAGGAGGGAGAAGGAAAAGAAAATATTTGAAGAAATAATGCACAAAAATTTTTCCAAATTTGATAAAAGTTATAAACCCACAGATCTAAAAACATCAACAAAACTTAAGCACAAGAAACATAATTTGCAACAAGACAAGCATATTCAAATTGCTTAAAACTAGTAATAAAGAGAAAATCTTAAAGCAGTCAGAAAAAGATACATTACGTACAGAGGAGATAAGAATGACTACAGATCTCTCATCAGAAAATAAGCAAGCCAGAACACAATGAAACAATACATGTGAAGTTCTGAAAGAAAAACTATCAAATTAGAATTCCATATTAATGAAAACATCTTTTAAAAATAAAGGCAAAAATGAAAATTTTTTCAGACCTACAAAACTGAAAGAATTCATCACTAGTAGAACTGCACTGTAATAAATGTTAAAAGTTCTTCAAGCAGAAGGAAAATGATACCAGATGAGAAGCTGGATCTACACAAAGGAAAGAGGAGTACCAGAAAGGTTACTATGTGGGTAAATATACAAAATTTTTATTATTTAAATCTTTTTAAAGATAATTGGTGGCTTGAAGGAAAAATAATAATTTGTTGTGGGGTTTATAACAACATAGAAGCAAAATGTATGACAACAATGGCACAAAAGCCAGGAGGAGAGAAACGGAAGTGTACTGTTGTTAGATTCTTAAACTATGTGTGAACTGGTATCACTTGCAGATAAACTGTGATAAATTAAAGATCTATACTGTAAATCCCAAAGCACTCACTAAAATCACACAAAAAAGTAATACAGCTACTAAGTCAACAAAAAAGATAAAAATGGAATCATAAAAGATACTCAATATAAAAGGCAGAACATGAGAAGAAAAGTAACAGAACAGATGGGACAAACAGAAAAATAAAACAGTACAATAGAAGATTCTAACTCAAATCTAAACAGATCAATCAATACATTAAATGTATGTGGCCTAAACATCCTCATTATGAGGAAAAGATTGTCAGAATGAATAAAAAAGCAAGATCCAACATAACACTGCTTACAAAAAAAATTTTAAATATAAAGACCAAATAGATTAAAAGTAAATGATAGAAAATATATATAAATATGCTAATTAGTACTAATCAAAACAAATCTGTAGTAGCTGATTAACATCAAGCAGAGTAGATTTTAGAGCAAAGAATATCCTCAGAGATAAAAAGTAATTTCGTAATGACAAAGGAGTTAATTCATCAAAAGGGCATAACAATCCTAAACTGTATGTACATCATAACAAGAGCTTTAAAACACATGAAGCAAAAACTAGTAGAACCACAAGAAGAAACACAAATAACTCAATTAAAGTCGGGGATTTCAACAGCCTTCTCTCAATAGTAGACAGAATAAACAGACAGCAAATCAGTAATGATATAGGGTTGATACAGAACACTACTACTACCAAGTTGACTTAATTGACATTTGTAACCACTCTACCCAACAGGAACAGCATACCGTCATGAATTGCTTAACGATGGGGATACATGCTGGAAAACGTGTCATCAGGAAATTTCATCATTGTACGAATATCATAGAGTGTACTTACACAAACCTAGATGGCATAGCCTACTACACACCTAGGCTGTACAGCACAACCTATTATTCCTAGGCTACAAACCTGTACAGCACATTACTATACTGAATACTTGAGGTAATTATAACACAATGGTAGTATTTGTGTCCCTAAACATATCTAAACTATATAGGAAACTATAGTAAAAATATCATATAAAAGATAAAAAATGGTACACCTGTATAGGGTACTTACCATGAATGGAGCTTGCTGGACTGGAAGTTACTCTGAGTTAGTGAGTGAGTGAGTGAGTGGTAAGTGAATGTGAAGGCCTAGGACATTACTGTACACTTTTGTAGACTTTATAAACTGTCCCACAAGCCCTCCACCTGCTTCCTTCCAACGGGGTCAGAAATAGACCACCAAAGCCATCAATGTCACTCCATGAATAGAAATGTGGACTAGACTGATTGGAAATATCAAGGACAAATTGGCTAGGTAAGGCAGAGATCACCATATTGTAGGGACTCTCAGGAGAGAGTGAAAGACAGTCTGGGAATCAGTAGGAATAAGAAATCAAGATGATGAGATAAAAAAATTTATGGATTGTCATGGCAATGTAGTTCTGGCTATTGCATGTTGGAGCAGTGGTCAGATTAAAGAACTTTGTGGTATTCATTAAAACAAAAAAAGAGAATATTTAACATGGAGAGGGTATAGACTTGAAGACTCAATATGTTTACTTTGGAAAAATTTTTTTGGTTCCATTGACCCTATTTGGCACAAAGGGCTCTCTCTGGCATTGAATTAATGGAAGAAAGAAAACTTATCTATGCTTTACATCATTACAAACCTAAAAATATTTCCAAAGTTCAGGGACAGGCTAGCTCCACACTATCACAGAAAGCTTTTACTAAAATGGCAGCGGCACTTAATTCTTGTTAAGAGAGTGCCTGTGGACCTGTGTCCTTGTACAGGGTCTTAGGTCCCCAATAAAGAATTTACAGCAATGTACTCAGAAGACCATTAAGCTAGATCTGGGAGGGCTTGTAGTGCCCTCCGAATGTGTACTGCTGGAGGACAGGCTCCTCTGTGCTGAGACAGGTCAGTGGCTGACTGATTGGGATGGAATCTGTGCTCTTAAAACTTAGGTCCTGTGAGTGCAAGGACCTACTGAATCTACTGCCAAGCCCCACAGATACTGCTCCCGTTAAAGAAAAATAAATTCCTCCTGAACCTCCATTTCTTACAGCAAATTCATCTCTATTATAATCTTATAGGACCACCATCATATATGCAACCCATTGTTGACAGATACATCATTATGTGGCACACAATTATATATATTCTTTTTCAAGCGAACAAAAAACATTTATCAAAACAGATGATATTCTGAGAAATAAAACAAGTCTCAATACATTTTACAAGATTCAAATAATACAAAGTACGTTTTCTGGCCACATTAGAATTAAATTAAAAATCAGCAACAGAAAGACATCAGAAAATTCTCCAAATATTTGGAGACTAAATCATATGTATCTAAAAAATCTAGAGTTCAAAGAAAAATTAAAAAAGAAATTAGACAGTATTTTTAAATGAGTAAAATTTTTAAAAACATCAAATTTATGATATGCAGCTAAAGCAGCACTTAGATGAAAATTCTCAACACCTAGAAAAGAAGGTAGATGAAAATTCTCAACACCTAGAAAAGAAGGTATGTCTAAAATCCATGAATTTGGCTTCCACCTTAAGAAACTAAAAGCAAAGAGTAAATTAAACCCAAGGTATAAAAAATAAAAGAAATATTAAAAATAAATAATAATAATAAAAATAAAAAATGAGAGAACTAATAAAATGAAAAACACAAAAATAATATTTAAAAAGCTGGTTCTTTGTGAAGATCAATAAAATTGGTAAACCTCTAGCCAGACTTATCAGAAAAAGAAAGAGGGAAGGTACAAAATACTAATATCAAGAATGAAAGAAATGGCATAAATCCAGATTGCAAAGATATTAAAAAGATAGCAAGGGTATATTAGAACTTTATGCCAAATAATTCTATAAGTTAGGTGAAATAGGCAAATTCCTTGAAAGACTACAAAACGACCACAGCTCACTTAACAAGAAATACATAACCATTTAATATGCTAAAATTTTAAGAATTTTTCCATCTGTGTTCATGAGGGATATTAGTCTATCATTTCTCTTTTACAATTTTTAGTTTTAAAAAAAATCTCTTCTACAAATAAAACACCAGGTCAAAATGTTTCAACTATAATTTCTACCTAATATTCAAGAAAGAAATATCAATTCTACACAAACATTGTCTATAAAATTGAAGATAAGGGACTACTCATATCATTGTATAAGGCCAGCATTACACTGATACCAAAACCAAACAAAGACATTACCAAAAAAAATGTAGATATATATACTACAGACGACTATCCCTCAGGAACAGGAAAATTGATGTATATATTTTTACAAAGTTTAGCAAATTGAACCCAACAATATTTATAAAAAATAAAACATCATGACAAAGTAAGATTTACCCCAGGAAAGCAAGGTGGTTTAACATTTAAAAATCAATCAATGGGGCCGTCCGGGTGGCTCAGTTGTTTAACAGCTCGCTTGGAAGCACCAGCTCTGAGCAACAGGACCGCAGTTCGGATCCCACATTGAGGGCCAGTGACACTGCGCCCTCTACAGCTAAGATTATGAACAACAGCTCGACCTGGAGCTGGGCTACTGTGAGTCACTGGCAACAGCTGTAGGCTGCAGCGGGGCTGCAGTGGGCTGCCATGAGCTATGTGAGTGGCTGGCAGCCAGCATGAGTGGCTGGCAGCGGGCTAGAGCTGGCTAGAGCTGCCGAGAGCTGCCGAGAGCTGCCAAGAGCGGCTGACCAATAACCAGTGACCGAATGCCTCACCTGGGAAGAACACAATGATCATACCTACATGGGCAGTGAAGTAATGTCCTCCACAACTAGACTGAAGAGTCCTCCACAACTAGACTGAAGGACAAAAACACAGCAATTTGTCTACCTGTCTGTTCCCCTCCCCCAATTCCCCAATAAAATCTTTAAAAAATATAAAAATAAAAATAAACGTATTTCACTATACGAACAGATGTTAAAACAAAAAAATAAACTAAAACCCCATGAGCATCTCAATAGATGCAGAAAAAGCATTTGACAAAATCCATCAGCTCACTAGGAATAAAAGGGTACTACTTCTCCAATCTGAAAAAACTATCTATACTTAAAACAAACAAACAAACCTACAGCTAACATCATGATGAATGGTGAAAAAGTAATTGCTTTTCTCAGATCAGCAATACGGCAAGGACATCTGCTCTCACGACTTCTCTTCAACATTGTACTAAAGGTTCTAGCTAGTGTAATAAGGCAAGAAAAAGAAATAAAAGGAATCAAGATTAAAAAGGAAGAAGTAGAACTGTCTTTATTCACAGACAATATAATAGACTATGTAGAAAATACTATGAAATCTATAAAAAAATCTATTAGGACTAATAAGTGAATTTAGCAAGATTATAGGCTATAAGATCAATATAAAAAATCAACTGCACTTCTATTGATATTAACAATGAACAATTGGAAATAGTTTTTAAAATACCATTTACAATTTTGTCAGAAATATAAAATTAGATGTACATTTGACAAAAACATGTGAAAACTATGAAACACTGCTGAGACAAACTTAAGATCTAAATAAATGGAGAGATATACTGAATTCCTGTAATAAATTAGGCAATATCAGAAGAGAGGAATAAAGGACAATTATTGTATTGTTCTGTACACCTGAAACTAACAATAAAAAACAAAATAGATTTGCATATTCTGGATATTAAATATAAATGGGGAAAAAAAAAGAAGAGAGGAATAAAGAGTGTGGGGTAGAAGAATAACCCAGATGATTTACATTATATAACCTTAATGATTTACATCATATTAAAACAGTAACAACAAGAATAAAGAGCTACACATTCAAACTTTACAATCTGTAACTCCACAATCTCTGAAACGTTAAAGAGAACTGTTTGTAGGAGCTAACTCTGAAATGAGACCCAACACAGAAGAAGGCACTGAGAAGAAAGTGGGAGAATAAAGTGAGATGTGAAGCTTGCCTTTGTAAAACAAGGCAGGATGTACGTTAGAATAAGATGGGCTACAATGGAGGTTTACATGGAGGCCTCATAGAAGACTTTGAAACAAAATGAGGCCTTGTTGGAACAAGTCTTGCAAAATACAAAGATACAAAGTTTTCAGTAAGACTGTAACAAAAAGTTTAAAGCATTCAAGAATGGCTTTAGGGTAGAAATATTATATAAATAATTTAAAGAATAAGAGAAGATCTGCTTTGTAAATAATCACAAACCTAAAGGCTGTTACCATCTTAAAAAAAAGGTCAAATGATGTCAAAATTGTAGCTATTAGTAAATAAAATTTAAGTTCTAGAATAAGCTCTGAGCATTACAAACCAGCTACATTTTTCAGATTTTGTAAGTTATTTGTTTACTTGTACTAACAACATTCAATCATTACCATCAAAAGATAAACTTTAATGCAGACATTGTCAACCCTCATCAAATTTTCAACTTGAAAAAGCATGCCAAATTATATTTTGAAAGCATTTAAGTGAAGTTAACTTATGCTGGAATATTTTACTTCTACACTTTTAAAATGAAAATGTCCATAAAGGAATCTGGATACATAAAACAACAGATTTCACAAAACTATCTTAAACCCCTTACATACTCAATAACTTTTAAATAATGCATCTTTGTATTCATACTGTTAAGGATAACAGTAATTAATACAAACATCAAGAGCAATCATTGTAGGAATACTGGTCATTTTTACACAGCTTGGCAAATTATCAAGTACCTGCTGGTTATTAATTTTCAAACATATGGGAGCCCTGTGGTAATACACATTAAATTAATTCTCTTCCACAAATATGGCATAATGAAAAAATGAATTATTAATCTTCTCTATAAGAAATCACTTAACTCATTCATATTTTTGGCAATGTAAAACTTAATTCACAGTCTTTTACAGAGAGAAACTAATTAAAAACTTTAGTAAAATATGTTATATTTACATGATCACAAAATTTAGGCCATTATTCCTTCTATAACCCTATTCTTACATATGTAGTAATACAGTTTTTATTATTTTATATCACTTGCTAAACTTCTGTTTCTTTAAAGCTAGATACACAAACGTATATAATATACACATTCTCACAAAAACAATTTATTTCATTAAACAACAAATAATTTTATAAATCATGGGTATCGCAAATCAGTCAGTTAACAACTGAAAGATGAATAATTTTCAATTAATTTTTCTCAATGTCACAAAACCTTAAGAGACATCATTATATGTAAAATTTTAAAGTTTTTTTAAAAACTATTTTTAAAATTATGATTTGTATACATTTCATTTATACCCAGATTTCTTAATTTGTTTATAAATTGTTTTCTTGTTTCCTAAAATCTTATGCTGTTGTTTTTGAAGGAAGAGCAGGAAAAAATCTACTGTAATAGTAACATTTAGATTATTTATTGATTTTATTACCTACGCGTAAGTATCCTGAATACCTGATATTAACTACTGACTAGCCTCAAAAACATTATAAATTATGTTAATAATTAGTCATAAAATACCGAAGTAATCTAAATTAGAATTAAACACTCTAAAAGAAAATAATTTACTACCATATTCAAGAATGACATGAGAATCTACATAAAATAATGTAATCTGCTAAAGCAGTGGACTTCTAAGTCCCAATCACACCCCAAAAGAAAGTTACAGGGTAATATAATCTATTATGCTCTAAAAACGCAATCTTCTCCTAGTGATCTACCACACTAAAAAAAGAAAATCCAAAGACATAAAATAGAGTAAAGGCAGTATGTTAATTTAATAGGACTTTATGCTTTAAAGTAATGCCAGTAAATACTAATTTTCTTTGGGTTAAATAAAGAACAATTTACCAGCCCATATTAACCATTGTAGTATTGTACACCACAATGAAGGAATAGTCTTCCTGAAATATCTTAAGTAATTGTCATGTTTAAAAATATATATGAAGGGTTTAGCAAAAAGCATGAATATATTCCAAAAGTGTTCTCTTCTATCCCATTTTATATAAATCTGGAGACACTCTCAAGCTGAATATAAAAAGATATGCTATACTGTTGACTACAGAATACTACAAAGTTTTATTGCCATTTAAACAAAGAAGCCATAACAGTTAAATGAGCTCAAGAAATAGGTTTCAGTATCACAAGGTGCCAGCTGTAAAGAGTTATGGCTAATTGAATATGGAACTCCTGCTTAATCAGATAACTGCTTTGCAATTTCCAAATGAAATGCCATTTCCATACGGTCTGAAAATGGCCCGTTTTATTGGTAACCAGAGAAAACAATATAAACTGTAAATAACATTAAGTGCGCTGTTTACCCATTCCAGGCACTGAAGTAGCAGGGGATCCGAGACGTCTTGGTAACACATTTGATGATAGGGCTGGAGTAACATTTCTTTCTGGGGGTCCACCAGGGGCTGAAGTGTCCTTTGGTGTTCCAGGAGATGCTGGAACTTGTGGGAGAGAACCCTTGCTAGGGCTTGCTGGTGCTGGAGAAAGGTTTCTTTGAGCTGCAGTTCGCTGACGAATCTCTGACAATAAGAATAAAAATATTATATTAAATATCCAATATACCATATGAGCCAATACCGTAAGTATTACTTACATTTAATAGTTTCGTGCCACCAGAAGGCATCTATAGGGCCAAAATTGCTTGGAATAAGAAATCTATAAAATGTAACATTGAAAACTGACTATAATACAGTTCTCCAGTTCTGATCCCACAAGTCAACTGCACATAGGTATTTACACAACAAGCCTTGATCTCAGTCTATCTATTGTACTGATATCGCTCTTCAGAATAAATTCAAATGAAATCAAATCATCACCCAATTGTGTATCATGTCTTTTACAGTAATCCTTCCTAATTTATGATAAAGAATGCTTATCAGAATTAGTGAAAATTACAGATGTTTTTGAAGATAAAATTAATAACTCTAAGAAATGAGTGAATAAGTATATTCTGAGATTATCAAATAATTTATGAGGTAATTAATCTACGTAGTTACAGAAATCCTAAAAAAGTATTCTTTAGTATTTGGTACCATGCCCATTCTCCTTTATACTATTGTTATTTTTTTAGTAAAAGTTTTTTGGCAATACATTCAATAAAGGAAAACTTGCACTAGGCATAAATAATGTATCACCATAAGTAAATCTTGAGTGGCAGGAATGACTTTCTGTAACAGAGGTTGGCAAACGTGCCAAATCCAGGCTACCGTCTCTTTTTGTAGTTTTATTGAAACACAATAACGCTCTTTTGTTTATACATTGTCTATGGCTGCTTTAAAAGAGTTGAGTAGTTGCAACAGAGACCATATGGCTCTCAAAGCCATTTATTATATTTACTATCTGGCCCTTTACAGAAAGTTTCATGATCTCCTAACTCAGTAACATAAAATGCAATTCTAACATTCCTGATTCCCACTAATACCTTACTTGAATGTTGATGGTAAGACCTCAAGAAGCTCTTACAGCTTTTTAATTCTACACATCACATTAAATTATCACAAATCTTGAAATAGTAGGCTGAAACTAAATAAGTTAAATTTTAATAGGCATGATTGGTAAAAATGCATACTTCCAAAAGCAAAATACTTCAGATTTGGACTCTATTTGACAGTTAAAGATTTTTTTGACAAGTTCATTGCAACCAAAAGCGCAGCTTTAGCATCAGATTTCAGTTTACCACAATCAAGTCTACTAGTTAGGAACCTGGGCCATGCAGTCAGAAAGGGGTGGTTAGAATCCTGATTGTTGCTACAAGTCCTCAAATGGGTTAACTTCACTAAGCCTGTTTCTTTCTCTGTAAAATTAGGATAATAATATTCTTAACTCATAGAATTGCCATGAGGGTTAAATAAGATAATATCCATGAATTGATAGCTCACATTTATTGAATACCTAATATCTCAGATGACAGTGTTTTCACACCACTGAGTATTTTCAAATGACCAGTTAGTTATAATTATTGGGACTAACTTTCCACTGATTCTTCACATAGCCTCTAATCTAACCACTGCAATAATAAGTTACAAGCATGTCATCATTATATAAGTGGAACTGTCTTTATTTGGCTATTTTCCATGCAGTTTATATAGAAAATTTCTGATTTTATCTGGACTAATTGCATCCTAACATCTCCTACAAATTAACTGGTCACTTAATGATCACAAGGAACACCTTAAAAGGTAGTTCGTTACACATTAAGAAAACCATTAAATGCTTCAAAAGGTACTGAGATCAATGAAATCATGTTAAGTTTGGGTCATTTAAATTAATTTAAAAAAACAAGGCATCAGGTACTGTAAATCACTTTTTGCCTATTTTCAGGTAAAACATAACTCAAAAAATGACATTTTCTTCCAGATAAATAAAAGTTATTTTTACATAAATGAGTAACATAGTTGTTTATTATAGATAAATAAAAGTTTAACCTTTATTAGACTATAAAAAGTAGCTATTATCCTTTTATTTCTTGAACAAAGCCTTGAGACTGCTGCTTCTGAATGTGCATTTACTCTGTGAAAATTAGCTAAAGCACACTTTCAACATTCTTCATGTGCTACTGAAAGGTGGGGTCTATAACTAACTAATAAGCAAGGAAGACCATGTCTGGCATTCCATAAAAGAAACGTGGCTTAATGATGTCTAAATTTAAATTTAGGCAGACAGAGGGGGGAAATAGAAGAGTCAGGAAAGGGAAAAAAACAGTTTCATCGTTTTCAAAGGAAAAGTAAGTAACAAAGAGTTACAATATCAATAGTTAAAAATAGCTAATGATACAATCCAAATCTATATTTGCTAGTGTTATGAAATGTAAGTATTCTGGTAGTCTCAATTTAAAATATCTAAGATTTCTCAGCTTTAAGTTACTTCCCATTCACAAATGCCTTGTACTATAATTACTCCAAAAAGTTTCTAGTACTCAACAAAGTAGTGATATTGGTTCAATTCAACATTTCCTACACTTAAATATAAAAAGGTATTCCCCAAAAAGGTTTACCAAGCATTCCACATCTATCTGGTAAAGTATTATAAGGAATGTTCCATAAGATCAATTCTTGATCTGAGGATGTTTTACCATACTTATCAATGATCAGTCAATGATTTGATAAGAATCACTCTCACTGAATATGAGAACATGTCTATATTTTCAAACTCAAAATGAAGTAAATAAAACCAAAGATTAAAACTATAATACCATGATAAACAAAAGGAAAAAAAGTTTAAAATAATGATAAAACAGGATGGTTGAAGTGTCTTGATTTAAATTTTAGCTCCACCCTGTTTATTAGATGTGCATATAGCCTTTTCCAAGTTAATAACATCTCTAAGCTCAGGTTCCTTATAATGTGAATATTTACCTCTTATGATAATATTAAATGAGACTATCACTGCAAAGAGCTTAGCCAGAACACAGGAAAAGTACTTAATAGGCAATAACCAGCATTAGTAGTATACACCTAAAGGTTCCAGAGATTATAATAAACCAAAAACCAAACAGGCCGGCCGAGTGTCTCAGTTGGCTAAGAGTGAGAGCTCTGAGCAACAGGGTCGCTGGTTCGATTCCCACATTGGGCCAGTGAGCTGCGCCTGAGCTGAGCTGCCAACAGGTGGCAAGATGGCTCAGCTGGTGTGAGCACATGTTCCTAACAACAAGGCTGCCAGTTCAACTCCCCCATGAGATGGTGGGCTGCACGCCCCGCCCCCCCTCCCCCCCAACTAAGATTGAACACGGCACCTTGAGCTGAGCGGCCACGAGCTGCCAACGGGTGGCCAGATGGCAACTGGACTTGGATCTGAGCTAGCTGAGCCCTCCTCAACTAAGATTGAAGGATAAGAACTTGGCTGTTCCCCTTCTCCAATTCCCCAATAAAATCTTTTTTAAAAAAAACCTAAAAACCAAGCAACCTAGAATTTCTAAATCAATTAAAATAAAAGATATGAATTTACAAGTTAAATGTTTTCCTAAAGTTATTTGTAAACTTGTTTAAATGTGTAACTTCACAATTTATATAAAAACTTAAATCTATAACTTTAGCTTGCTATTAAATAATTATTGAGGTGAATAGGCTATAATACAAATAATTATCTCTTAATTTATCAGATTTTAAATACTGTTTCTTTACATACTGGTGGAAGGTTTTGTCTTTGTTTTGGCAGTAAGCTGTAGTAGGAAGAATACCATACAATAGTTAGGAGACCTGGATTTTCATCCTAGCTGATACCACCTGTTCTTATGAAAACTAAAAAGTCTTTTATTCACTCTGGGTTTCAGATTTCTTTAAAGGGTGTTGGCAGAACTACAAACACAATCCTCATATTTTCCTAACACTGGTCAAAGACTTTCAGAACTATTGTGTCCAGTTCTAAGCTTCCTAAGAAAAACTTTCAATAAATTTTAGTAATGAGAAAAAAAAAAAACATCTTTAAGCCTATGAATGACTCACATATGCAGATATGGAAACTTAAATTTAGGGTGAATTTGGCTCTTTAGAAGTGTGATTATGAGATGTAGTTAGGTGGGATATGAGGATATATCTTCAAGAGATTTTCCATTTTTCAATTTATATATATTCAGGTCTCTACTGTTTAAATTTATATAATTCCTTTAAATAACCAAAATAATAAAGATCACGCATCTGACATCTCTTACTTTTAAATATTCTAAACTCTACATTCAGTATAACATCTTCACATCCTCCTCACACTAACCACTTTTAAATACAGCTTCTGCCATACTTCTCTACTGAAACTGTTTTCTCAATAAATGGGGGCTTTTTATTAACAGAAATGACTCCATAACATAGAGGTAAAGGTTTTGAAAAAAGAAAAACCTCCCCAACATTTCACTCCTCAGCACAACACAATCTGGTTTTTGTCCTCCTTCTTAGCTACCCCAGTATCACCCACCACTGAAAGTCCCACTGCTTTGGTTACATCACCATTATTGTTATTAGCTTAGTTGCTCTTTGTCTGCTAGGAACTATACTAGGCACTTTATGTGAGTTTACTAATTTCATCAATATTTAGACCAACTCTTTGAGATAACTCCTATCCCGTTTTCAAAAGGAGAATCCAAAGCTCAGAAGCTAAGTAACTTGCCAAAAGTCTCACAGTAAAATAAGATGGAGCCAGGATTCAAATCCTGGTTTTTATGACACCACCACCCCCTCACTCTGCTACACAACCTGTCAGATGCAATGATTTCATCTGTCTTCTATTTACTTGACCCTTTGCAGACCATGGCAGTGGATGCCATCTCTACTACACTTCAACTTTTTTAGGTGCCAGTTTAATTCTGTTGTTAATGCTGATCATCCCTTCTGTCATTTTCCTGGGTTCTTCTTTCTCCATCCAACCTTACAAGTTAACGTTCCCCAGGGTTTTGTCATCTTACCCTATTTTCTCTCCCTGGGTAATTACACTCAATTCCATAGTTTCAGTAACTGTCACCCATACTTCCCAATGATTCCTAATCTGTATCTATAATCTCAACCTTTTTCCTGACCTCCATATAAGACACACCATCTAGATGTAATTCCTACTCAGCAGTTCCAAAAGCAAATTATCTTCCACAACTACTCCAATTCTTATGTTCCTTATCTTGCTTAAAACACTAACATCTAACCAGTTACCCAAGCCAAAAACATAGGAGATATCTTGACTCCTTCTTTCACTCCCCAATTTTCAAATCCATTTGCCATCAAGTCTTGTCATAGTCTACTCTTAAATCTGAATTCTCTTAAATCTCTTCCTTTGTCAATTCCTTTGCCACTTTAGCTAGTGCAGGCCTTTATTGCTTACCTACAAATATGTTAGATGATATCCTAATTGATCTCCATGTCTTCAGCCTTGCTCTGTCCAATCCATCCTCCATGTTACCAAAAAAAAAAGCGTTCTTTCTAAAATGCAAAATTGATCTAAAATGCAAAGCCTCCAGCGGCTTTCCAAGTTGCCTATAAAATAAAGTCCCAAACTCCATAATCTTTCATACAAAATCCTTCATAATTATCCCTCCCTCAGCTAAACCCTACCATCCTTTTTCAGGCATTCGCCACTATTTGTAGTCCCTCAAGGTACCAAGTTGTTTCTCTTTTCTTGTCTTTGCATGTGAAGTAGACCTGAAGAGTCCCTCAAAGCAAATTATTATTAAAATTTATAATGCATTATTTGTGCTTACTTACCTTTATTGTGGTCCTTTGTATGCTAAGATTATTTACATGTGCACACCATTTTTTAACCAAGAGCTAATGGGTAGGAACTGCATCTTTGTAGCCCCAGGATGTGGCAAGGTAACTGGCACAGAGTATGAGCTTAATAAAGGTCTAAGAAAAAATTTTACTTTCCTTCTGCATTTCAATATCAAATTTCCAATTATCTATTACCCAAATTACATGGTATAGAAGGCAAAGTAATGGCATCCACTTCCTCATCCTTAGAACCTATAAATACATTATGTTACATGCAAGAAGAATTAAGGTTACAAATGAAATGAGGACTGTTAATCAGTTGTGTTGCCTGCTGCACTGAGAATTTCAGCCTAACTCCAGGAGACCAAAAAAGCTATCTTCAAAAAAATTGCTAATAATATAGTAATACTACTTGCTAGCCTTTAGTTGAGTTTACTTTTTTGTTGTTCTGCTTTTTAAACTAAGAATACATTTTGCTTTATGACTCTTTATCTCAACATTTACTTTTTTTCATCACCTTGATGATTTATTTCTACTCTAATTTGTCTCCTACCTCTCTCAATTTTAAACAACCTGTACCATGCAATTCACCAAGGTCCTATTTGGTAAATTACTATTTTACATTTAAACCAAATTCATGAATTCTAAAAAAAAGTTAATTTCCTTCAACTCAACACATTTATTAAGCAACCACTATGAGTAAGGCACTACTGAGTGGGATTCAGAGCTGCATATAGAGGTGGCAAGCAAAGATAATACAAAAATTAGAAAATACACTCATGCAAGGTAAGTGCTATAAAGGAACCAACAAAGTACCATGGAGGGTCCAAAAAGGAGAAGATTAAACTCAGTGATGGAATGAAGAAAGAAAGGGTTCATGGTAATGGCATTTAAGATGAACATTGAAAATGGATGGGGATCTGTATGGGGTGACTGGTTAGCTCCGTTGGTTAGAGTGTGGTGCTAACTCCAAGGTTGCTGGTACGATCCCCACATGGGCCACTATGAGCTGTACCCTCATTAAAAGAGTCAACTATGCCATTGTAGCATGAAAGCAATGTGTAACCAATGACTATGGCTGTTCTCCAATAAAATTTTTTAAAAAGAAAGGAAAAAAAATGGATGGAGATAGAAATGCCTTTGTTACCTTTATTAAGGTACACGTGGCAGTTTTAAAATAAGAGTCCAAAATTCTCTGATTTGCCTCCCATCAAATGGGGGAAAGAAGATGTATATGTCCCCTCCCTTGAATCTGTGCTCTGTTACTGTTTGATCACAAGAATATAGGTGTGCCAGTTTTCTGGACTACTTTCTATCTCTTGGGCTGCTTGCTCTTAGAACCCAGCCACCATGTTAGGAGCAAGCCCAAGTGACCCCATTAGAGAGATCCATGTGGAGCTGAACCAACAGCCAGCACCAACTCGTCAGTCATGTGAGTAAGCCATCTTGGTAGCAGATCCCTCAGCCCCAATCAGGTAGCTTCAGCCGATGTGAGGCAGGGATAAGCTGTCTCTACCAAAACTTGCCAAAATTACAAATTCATGAGCAAAACAAATCAATGTTGTTCTAAACCACTAACTTTTGGGGTGGTTTGTTACATAATAGATAACTGTGACAGTATAGATACGACACTTAAGTAAATTTACTATTTTATTAGGTGTTTTCCAGATTTTCTTCATCAAATGTACATCCCTAAAAAACAGAACAATATGAAGTACCATTCCATTTGCTATCAAGATCAAAAGAGATTAATGATTTCTACTTCAATCTTCAATATATCCCATGGAACACAAGTGAGTAAACTCTAAAAATCTACTTAAATAAGAAGGTGCAATCCATTTGCTAGAGGCATTCAATTTTTCTACAATACTTATTGATTTCAAATTTAGCTGTGGCAGGATACAATTGACTTTTCTTTTGCTAATTTCATTAGTAGAGATGTAGTGTTATGTACAAAGGTAAAAGAGAATGTATAGGTGGCTTCCTTTTAAAACAAATATAGAAGGTCTGTTAAGAATTTTAGCTATCACATGTCATCATCCAATAATCTTATCGGCCTCCCTACTTCAGCCATTCACTTCTATGGTCTTATGTAGTCATATATCCTTGCCATTAAGGATAACTACATCCCTCTCAAGTTCAAGCATCCCACTCTCAAACAACACTTACCTTTCCAGTTTATTTCCTCTATTATTCTTTCAACTCCAAGGAGATCTACAATCCATTAATTATTAGTTATTAAAAGGGTCAGCAAACATTTTTGTAAAGGGTCATACAGTAATATTTTAGACTTTGTCGACCACATACGGTTTCTGTTGCATATTCTTGTTCTTCTTTGTTATTTCTTAGAATACTTTAAAAATGTAAAACCAATTCTAAATTCAAGAGCCATATAAAAGAGATTTGGGCCCAGATTTTCAGGCTGTTGTTTGCAGACCCCTGTATTAATACCGCTAACATCTTTTCACTGTCCATCATCCCCTCTCATGTCCTTATTTCCCTAATGATCATCTTAGATTCCATTAATACGTTGTTATAATCACTCCCTCGTATACGACTTCACCTCCCTGCCCCTTTATCACTTTATCAAACCCGTCAGACAAAACCCCATCCCTGGTTAAAACCAACTCTCCTCCTACTCCATGCCTGTACCCATACAGCTACACACAACTGGAAAACACACTACCATGCTTTAAATTCATGACCATTAATTTTAAGTGGATGTTAGTGTCCCCTGGCCTTCCTATATTTTCCTAATCCATTTCCTCTCTCACTCTCCTAGAGAATTACTTTATACCTTCTCTTCAGAACCCCAACATCCCCATCCCCACTCTTATTAAGAAAAAAGATATGTTACTTTGTGAGGGTGAAAAGGGTAACTATTGCATTGTTCTGTAACCTGAAACTAACAATAAAAAAATAAAAAAATAAAAATAAATAAAAAAAGATAAAACCAGAAGAAATTCCCGTCACCTACTCATATCTGTCTTCCCTCCTTACTATAGATGAACTGTGCACACTCCTATCAAAAGCCAACTCCTCCATTTGTACCCTAAACCCCACCCCATCATGCCTCTTCACAGACAGTTCTCCATCAATTGTCCCCACTCTCTTCTTCATCATCAATTATTCTGTGTCTTCTGGGCCATTCCCAGTAGCATGCAAACCTGCTATCATTTCTTTCATACAGAACATGCTTCCCCCTCTAACTACCCATTTTTCCACTCCCTTTTACTCAAAAGCATTGTCTCATGTCATTGTCTCCAACTTCTCTACTCCCATACTTTATTACACTCACTGTCATCAGGCTTTTGCCCCCATTCTTCCATCAAAACTGTTCTTTTCAAGGTCACCAAGAACCTCAACATTGCTAAAATCAGAGTTGAATTCTCAACCCTCAACTTATTTGGCAACAGTTTTGTCACAGATGATTACTTTGAAACACTCTCTTAAATTAGCATCCCAGACTCCACACTCTTCTGGGTTTCATATTTCACTGACCATACTCAGTTTCTTTTTCTGGTTCCTCTTCATTACTCCCAATATCTTAATGTTAGAGTGCCCTAGGGCGGCCTTGGTCTTTTTCCTTCTCCACACTTACATCCTTGGTAATCTCATCCAGTCTTGTGGTTTTAATATCACCCACATACTGATGACACCCAAATTTATATCTTCACCCCAGATAATTCCTGTTTGCCACACTCATACTCAACTGCTTCCTTAAAATCTCCACTTGGATGTCTATCTAGTAGGCATCTCAAATATACATGTGAAACCCTGTTCTTCACCTCACCTCAACCCCCCTCCAAAAAGTGTTCCACATGCAATATCTACCACCTCAATCAATGGCAATTCTATCTTCCCAGTTACTCAGGCCAAAATACCGGAGGTCAGCTCTGACTCCTTCTTCTCTGACCCTATATTCAACCCATCAGGAAACCTTCCACCTTCAAAATACACAGTATCTTACTACTATTTAAACCACCTCCAGTATTATGAAATCAAGGTCCAAGTCATCATCAGTGCTTTCCTAGATTACAGCAATAGCTTCCTAGGTAGTCTCTCTGCTTCCACCTTTGCTTCCTTTGTAGCTTCCTTTTAACACAAAATTTAGATCATGTCAATGTTCTGCTCAAAACAAAAAGTAAAACAATTTTTAAAAAATCATTGAAAATTGAAGTTCTTATGGTCTACATTCTATAAGGCCCTATATGATATGATCCTTTGCTACTCTCTTACTGCTTCTCCTACTCTCCACATGCTTCAATCCAGTCCAGCCATACTTGGCCTCCTTGCCATTTCTAGAGCAGTCTGGACATGCTCTCTACTCCATCTTTACACTTACTAATTCCTCTGTCTGAAATTTTCTTTCCTCAGATATCTGTAGGGCTCATTCTCTCACTTATTTCATGTCTTTGATCAAACGTCACCTTATCAATGTGACCTACCCTGACAACCCTATTTAAAACTTCAACCCACCCTCACTCAAGGCACTCCCTATTCACCAATTCATCAGCATGTCTTTATTTTCATATATATATATATATAATTATCTATTTCCTACACACACACACACACAGACACACACACACACACACACACAGGGATTTTTTGTTTGTTTTGTTTACTACTATGTCCCCAGGGCCTAAAACAATGCCTGGCAGATAGCACACACTCATTAAACATTATTGAAAAAAAAATAAAAATAAACCTGAATAAATGAGAAGTTAAAGCACAGAAGTCAAATTTAATCCTATATACCAATTAAACCTTGAATAAAAACTTAATTTTTTACCATCCCCAAATATCTAGATTTATTTATCCTATAGAAGCTATTCAGGAATTTACACTGTGACAAATTCCATTTTTCATTAAATCCAAACTTTATTACTTTTTAATACAGAAAGGATATAAAGTCTTTCCATCTCTCAGTCCATGATTTCTACAGAACTAGAATAAGTGTTAAGCATCCAAGCACCATATCATTCTATTTAATGTATAATATATGTATATTTATGCATATATCTACATTTTATGTTCATTTATTCTTTCACATCAAATGATGACACTGATTTTCTAAGATTAAACACCCACCGATAAAAATTCTTTATAAAAAGGAGTCAGGGCTAAACTGTCAAGGTTACCAAAAAGTAGAAAATCTGAAAAACTGGCACAGCCAAAAGAGCCTAAGAAGACATGACAAGTAAATGTAATGTGGTGTCCTGAATAGGATTCTGGAACAGAAAAGGGACATTAGGTAAAAACTAAGGAAATATGAATAAACTACGGACTTTAACTTAATAATAATGAGTCAATATTAGTTCATTAATTTTATCAAATGTATTGTGTTAATATAAGATGTTATGTAATAGTAGGGGAAGCTTTGTACATGGGTATATAGGAACTCTTTGTACTATCTTTGCAATTTTTCTGTAAATCTAAAAATGTTCTAAAAGGTTAAGTCTATTAAAAAAGGGGTGGGGGGGTGACCAGTTAGCTCAGTTGGTTAGAGCGTGGTGCTGATAACACCACAGTTGCTGGTTCAATCCCTGCATGGGCCACTATGAGCTGCGCCTTCCTTAAAAGAGTCAACTATGCTATTGTAGCATGAAAGCAATGTGTAACCAATGACCATGGCTGTTCCCCAATAAAGTTAAAAAAAAAAAAAGGGGAGAGGCAACTGGGTTAATATCATGTCCAATAAATATTATACTCCTTTTAGTACTAAATCTAAGCAAATCAAAGAATACTATTCTCAAATTCTATAATCAATTTCAGTATATTTCATTAACAAGTAATAAAAAATAACAGAGAGGAGGAGGAAAAAAATGGCCACGGTAAGGAAGTCACTGAGTTAGTTCGCGCAAACCACGGCAATTTTGGCAGCGAAAACACAACTCTGCGGACACGCTGAGCAGCAAAGGGACTCCCACGAGGACTACTTAGAGGTGGGCAGACCCGGCGGGTTCGGGAATTGGGAGGTGAGGCGCGTGGAGACACGGGCGGCACCCGGTCTGCTGAGTCCGGGATCTCAGCAGATCGGAAACTTCCCTTGCCTGTCCTCCAGCCCACGCGCGCTAAGGCAGAATCCTCAGGCTGCGCACGAAGCAGATCTGAGGAGGGCGTGTAAACGGAGACATAGACTGCTCGCGCCCACGGTACTGAGACGTGGGATCTCAGTAGATTGGAGTGCTCACGGCTCTCCCCCTACCCCTCCAGCGGGCATGCGCTAAGGCAGAATCCTTAGGCGGTGCGCCAAGCAGAACGCGGGCATAGTCTGTATGCTCGCGAGGCTGCAGAGCTGCAGGAATCCAGGACAAGGCAGACAGTTTTTGCAGCATCTGGACGCGCTCAGCCTCTGGTGCTGACCAACCCGCCTGGTGTTCGTCAGGATTCACAGGGCACAGTGGCTGGGGCAGAAATCCCAACCGGGAGGAGAAGAGGGAAGCGAGAAGCATGGAGACGCAGCCCACCCCCTTCAGTGGTGGAGAGAAAAGCAGCTTAACCAGGGGCTGCCTGGTTGGAAGGGGCATTTGTTTTGGTTTTTTTGGTTTTGTTTTTTTTTTTCTCTTTCTTTTTATCCTCTTTTATCCCAGATAGGGAAGATAAACTGCATAGAAAAGTGCACACTCCCACCCTCCCTTTGAATCCTTGTCCCCCTCCTGACCAGATCTGGAAATTGATTTCTGAAGAGAGAAGTAAGCCAAAACAAAGGTGCTTCAACTCCCTGGGGGTTGAGTAATTTACATGAGAAAAGGCTGCTGGTGGCACAGGAAGGCCTTCCAGCAGCTCTGAAAACCCCACCCCCCACCTTCCAACAGTCCCAGTGGAAAAAGCACCAGCACATCCAGTCCTCCGCACATCCAGTCCTCCTCGCAGGAACCTGAGTGACTCTGGACAGACAGGAGCAGAAATAACACTGACTATAAAAAACAAAACAAAACAAAACTACCAATCATACCTCATAACTCCACTCATCTTAAATAGTCCTATATTAAGGCGGTTAGCTCTGCCCCCACAAGACACAGAGCAGGTGTGTGTTTTTCTCCCTTTTTGGTTTTTGTTTTGTTTTGGTTTTGTTT
>NW_017733397.1:50973-52189 GCF_001890085.2 Hipposideros armiger | reverse complement strand
GGAATATTTCTGGACTCTCTATTCTGTTCCATTGGTCTTTGTGTCTGTTTTATATCAGTATCATACTTTTTGATTACTATAGCTTTGTCATACAGTTTGAAGTCAGAAAATGTGAGGTCAGAAAGCTTTGTTCTTTTTCTCAGTATTCCTTTAGCTTTTCGAGGTCTTTTGTGGTTCTATATTAATTTTAAAGTTGTCTTTTTTTTTCTACTATTTCTGTGAAAAATGCAAATTGACTTTTGATAGGTCACTTTAGGTAAAATGGATATTTTAACAATATTAACTCTTCCAATCCATGAACATGGAATAGCTTTCCATTTATTTGTGCTCTTCTATAGATTTATTTTTGATTTTTTAAAATAAAAATTCTTTACTGAGTTAGCAAAAAAAAAATGCATTTTCTGAAAATTTTTTTGTGCATCTTTGTATGAACTTTTGATGTTTTCATGTCTTAACAAATGATGTTAGGAGAATCTGATTAAATTATACCAGATAACAAAATTGTACTTCTGGAAAATGTTCTCAAATTTCTTTTTCTTTTTTTTTTTAAACTACCTTTTCTTGTTGACATCTGTCAATATGGCATAAGGAAACCTCTGGTCATAGAATTTAAGATACTCCAATGAATAACAGTTTCTACTAAGCTAATTGATTAACAAAGACAAAAATAAATAAAAGTAATGTAATATTATTCAAGGGAGCACAGTCTGTTAGGAAATGTACAATGTTTATTTTTTGAAAATAAGACTGTTTTGGAATTACAACATGAACAAGTTGGTTACGTCTTTTAAAGAAAACACTATCTGCAAAAATAATGGCTATCTAATTGAAAAGCTAATAGGCAGTAATGATAAGATCAAGAAAATCCTTCCTTGAAGTATTTAAAATGTTTCTGTTTAAACAGCATAATTCTATGTATTATAGTCAAAGAGATATTAAAATTGTAATAAAATATCATTATATAATTTTGTGGTTACTATTTTCATTCAAGTATAATAATCAACAAATTTCAAAGTACCATGGAAATACCATAAGTGCCCTGATTTCCACCTTATTGTTTTTCCTTGTGATAAATAGAATAGAGATTCAACAATAGCTTGCATTTTCTGAAGTAAAAATGATCTGAGAAGACTGTGTTAATATTAATAAAGGACTCACCCATGAGCCTCATTATGTGATACAGGAAATGTAATAAGAATAAAAATAAGTGCTTATA
>NW_017733397.1:47799-50110 GCF_001890085.2 Hipposideros armiger | reverse complement strand
TTCTACTTGACTAGGATGTCATGTCGTCTTCCCTGATAATGCTGGGTTAGCTGCTATTTATGTCAACTTTTCAATTCTGGTTGTAAGGTAGATCACCACCTCTCTCCTTTTACAAGTCTATTCTTCCAAAAGATGAATTTAAAGTTCAGTGATACTGCAGTTACCTTGGAAGGGATTTAGACTCTCTCAGGTGATTTTTTATTTCTTTGATCCAGCTCATTATACCTAATTTATACCAAGCAATTTTATTTATTTTTTTTAATTAGTAGAAAGGAATATAGACATAGAGTAGGTTCCAAATTCTGACCAAAATAAGAACAACAACAAATATAACCTTTTTTTATTGAGTTGAATTTCATAGTTTCCTCCTAGAAAAATTGTTCATAGCCCCATTAAGTTCTAAGATCCTTGAAAGACCCTACCAGTAACCATCTTTGTATTCTCAATGTCCAGCATGGCATGTCATATGTGTTAGCAGCCAAAACACATGCACCGAATAAACACCTACATTATGTATATAGTTCTGAAAATACTATTCATCAATTATATTTTGTCTTTCATTGCTGTGTATGTGTGTATATGTATGTATAGTGATGATTTCTCAGAAGTATTTTTACTACTGATCACATATCAGATGAACAAAGTGTAGTTTAAAAACAATGCTGATTTAGTGACAACAAAAGGAAATACCTTTTCACATAAAAACAGATGGCATCACTTCTGATACTTTCAGATACTTATATTGCAGCTGGTCACATTTGCAGCAGTAAAGGAAAATGATTATTTGTAAATAAGTCTGTGGTGCTCCACATTGGAATTTTCTAAAATTGCAACATATATTAATTAGGAATCAAAAGTAAAAACAACAGTTGAAATGGGCTGTTTTGCATATTTTAACAAGCAATTTTGAATTGGTGCAATATCTTCCACTAATTTAGTTTACTAATAATTATATTTCTTTCTGAAATTCAATTCTCTCAAATGTGTATTCACCCAGGATGGTGAATACATCGTATTGTGGTTTCAAAGTCTAACAGCATTTAATATTACAGAATGGTTTATGCATGATGTTTTGTCAAGTTATATTTTTGTTAGTGATGCACAGTCACATAATTAAATCACACTCATGTCTACTATTAACAATAACCACTAAGCAATGTCTTATAATTCATAGTATCAGATATTGCACATCACGCTAATATATTTGATGAAATTAGTATTATTTAATATATGATGAAACANAACAACATTCTTGATTCAGTTTTTTCTGCTAGTACCCTCATCAGTCTGAATCACCCAGGAAAGTACAATCATCGAACTGTATGTATCCCAGCTTTTGAAAATAGCAATATCCCTATGCAAATCTAGACCAATTAAATTCAAATATTTGGAGATGTGGTTAAGCTTCTGATTTTAAAAAGCTTACTAGGTAAAGCAAATTTGCATCTATAATTTAGATCTACTGGTCCAGAGCAACACATACTGCTTACTACTGCTATGGTGGCTCCCTTGAGAACTGGGTCAAGTCCTCTCAAGATACTCTGTCTTTATTAGTTCCAATATTTTGGTTTCCTGGGATAACACTAATAACAGACATGATTCAGATAAGGCAATCCCTTTCATCCATAGCACATTTTCCTATAAGTGTGATCTCAATCATTCATATTTTATATTTTTCCCCCTCCTAATTTGCTTTATTTAATTGGGTGGATATAAATTAATGAACAAAACTTAAGCAAGATACATGTAATCATTCAATTTTTAAAACTGCATGTATAGAAGAAGGAAGTTGCGGGGAGGGGGGTGCACTGTACTCCATCTCCCTCACTACTCCATACGCACACACACCCTGTCACACTAATTGCTCTCTTTATAGTAAGAAAATTGTCTCCCCTTTTTTTCTAAGTTTAATCAAGATGGTGCATGCTCATCACTCATGTCTAGCCTGCTGCACCTGCATCCAGACTTAAATTAACCTCACAGGTTTTTCTCAGAACATTGTGTGGGTAATCCATATACATTTATTTTACAGAGGTTCCTGTATTGAGGACTTTTCTAGAGGGAAAGTTTCATGATACTATCACTTAATTAAACAACAACAATAACAATAAACAAACAGTGAAATTGATCAGTAACTATGGGCAGGTGTTGCTCTAAGTATTTGGCATGCATTAACTCATTTATTCTTCAAACAATACTGTGAGGTAAAGTTGCTGCAAACCTTTGCAGGTAACAAAGCAGAGGCATAGAGATATTAATAAGTTCCCAAGGTTGTAGAGGTGATGAGGGGCAGAGTCAGCGGCCCCACCTG
>NW_017733397.1:42491-44444 GCF_001890085.2 Hipposideros armiger | reverse complement strand
CCCAGAAAGTTCAAGGAGATAATATTAGGTCAGAATGTACACAGAACAAGTACGAATGAAGCAATGATGGAATTGTAGATTCATAATCATATTGATGAAAGTTTAGACAACAATAAAGATGACTCAATGGGATCTAGTCACCATTGTTGAGTGGGTGACCTACATGATACATAAATGGCAATAACGCATATGGATAATGAAAATTCATTTCAAGGAAACAGTTAACCACCACCCCTTCATACCCCTAAATTCTGAGTATTTGAGGATTCTCAGTTTTGAGGATTACTACTGTGTATTTAGCAAAGTGATAGATATATTCAGAGTCACGGCCAAAGCTAGGAACTTTAATTTATTTCAGAATTGATGTCTCACTTGCCTAGAAAAGTTATTTTTGCTTTTTGACATAATATATCACAAATGTAACAGTAAAAATTTACACATGTAATGTGGTTAAGGTGTTTGTCTTCCCCTTGGTCAGTCCAGGTTATCTTCTTTTAGTTTTATGTATGCTATCATGTTGTCAATGTCTCACATTGTCCAGAGGTTCATATGTAATCTTCTGGTTCATATATGAGGCCTGACACCTAAGTTTGTGAACTCATCCTAGGAAAAGTGCTACATACCTCATTGCTGAATATCACTATAGTGACCTTCAAAATATTCCCCTTGGGAAGCTATGTACCAATGCCAGTGCCTAGTCCACCCTTCCAAGCAATTTTGGAACTTTTTCTGGAATGGCCATCAGAGCTGTCCTGAATGTCACCAAAATGTCTTCCTTTCAGTATTTCCTTTATCTTTTGGTAAATAAAAAAGTCATTGGGGGCCAGATCAGGTGGGTAGGGAGGGTGTTCCAATATAGTTATTAGTTTGCTGGCTAAAAACTCCCTCATAGACAGTGCCATGTGAGCTGGTGCATTGTCGTGATGCAAGAGCCATGAATTGTTGGCAGAGTTCAGGTCATCTAACTTTTTCACACAGCCTTTTCAGTACTTCCAAATAGTAAACTTGGTTAACCTTTGTCCAGCTGGTACAAATTCATAATGAATAATCCCTCTGATATCAAAAAAGGTGAGCAACATCATTGCAACAAAGTTTGCNTCAGTAATTTCTATGGGAGTATTTTCCATAAAGAATAAATTAATGGAAGAAATACTATCTGCTTGATCTTATTATATTTGCACAGAAAGAGTAATTATATCTTGCAAAGGTTCTTAACTAACCAAGGCAGAAGAAAACCAGAAACTTGAAGGAACAAATTGATGTTGATAGGCTTCATGACTGATTGTGTCTAGGAAAATGTAATAACCAACTTGACCCTGACTGGATGATAACAGCACACAGGTTAGACAACACAAGAGGAGACAGAAGGTTTAAAATCCTGGGGAGTGGGGAGATGCAAGAGAAAAATCAGTGATATTCAAGTTGCTACTTGAATATTTGAAATGCGAAAACACCATTGAGGAACTTAATGAGAGACTAAAATATACATATTTGGTTGGATCAAATTTAAATAAAGTTCAATACTTACACATCTTATAATTGTTTCTAATCATTTACCAAAAAGAAATCATGATTTATACAGAATTACAGAGCTGATAGTTGGTGATGACTATAAGAAATGACTAATAAGATTTGAGTAAATTAAACAACTTGTTATTTTGTTTACTTAATATTTATTGGATATTCTATGAAGAATTGAAGACTTACTTGACTGTAAATGGTAAAAACAATATTAAAAGATATAAAAGGACCAATTTTGCACACAATGTGTTCATGCTTTATAGTTCTTTTTCTAACAATCCACATAGAACCTAAGTTATATTTTCCACATAAAAGTAAGTTTTTTCTGGTGGTTAGAGTTTCTATATACGCAGATATTCTTCAATGTCTACTCTGAGAGAATTCTTCCTTTACCAGTTGAATTAATTGTTCCTTTTCATTTGGTAAAACCTG
>NW_017733397.1:35273-38801 GCF_001890085.2 Hipposideros armiger | reverse complement strand
AAAGAAATATAATTATAAATTATAATGCTATTTAACTTGAATTTCTCAAGGAAATGAATAAAACATAATTGCTGTAAGTATATACTTGTATTAATGAAAGCTGTTTCATGAGAGGAAAAAATATGAAAGGATATTTTACAATAAGTACCAAAGGCAAGAAACTGAATTAAAATAAGGAAGGCATTTTGGGCAACAAATTAGTTCTTGGATTAAAGCAACTCACAGAAATTCCAGTGATTATGCAAACAGTGGTTTACTTCTAGACTCTGAATAAAATCCCAGGTACATAAGTAGCTATATAAATGGGGCACAATGTTTGAGTGGATTTGTTGCTGAGCAGCACACAGATTTCACAAATGTTTGGGTACATCTTCTATCATACAAGTGGATTATAGTGCCATGGAATTTCATTTTCTCATAAACCAAATCAAATATCCATAGGCTGTGATGGAACCCTCAAATTGTGATCGTTATATGTATTCTGATTTTTCTCAAATAAAAAATGTGAACATTTTTAAATAACAGAAAATGATACTAATAAAAAATCTGTTATAAGACTTGTCAGTAGGGAGAATCCTGAGAAAGTTTTCCTCCTAATACTAGGATGGCGAGAAACAGTACAGCTTCTACACCCATTTTTATTTCTACTATTGAAAAACAAGCCATAATATTAAGGGAAAAGGACTACTGTTTTTGTCCTTTCATTGGTGCCCTAAGGGCAACAAAAACCTGTTAGTGCACCAACTCTTAGGGCACTAATGAAAACCCATCACAGTTGTAGAAATTAAGAAAAGCTCTCTACCCATGGGATGGGCAGAAATGTGTGCCAAGCTGAGCATTATAGCTGAAGAAGAGCAAGATAATTGTGAGGACCACATAGTCTGTGCTCAGGGACACAGTGTATTTTTAAAAATCAAGCTTAATCCAAATATCAGCCTCCTCAACAGGCTAACATGCTATGGGTAAAAATAATCATCAAATGCAGCTGGGAGAACTGCAGGAGCTAGATACTCCCTGTGAGGCATAGCACAAAGAGAAGACTAAATGCCAAGGGTGGAGCAGACATGGAGGAGGGAACTTCCAGCTGAGTAACCCCCATCCTCAGCGCACTGTGCCACTGCAGGAATTGGACGGCTGTAGAGCACTGAGGGTAACTATAGCAACAATAAATCTCAAACCTCATTTAGCTCCTGACTAGATGAACTCAAATGCCACACCAAAATCATCTGCCTCATTCTCTATGGCCCTATACAATATGTCGACATTATATAAAAACATGATGCCAATTAGTTAATGCCAATGTTCATGCCAATTACCAAGTGAATTTAGGATGTAAGTGTGACAAATGGTGCCGTCAAGTCCTATTACTTGAAGGACTAGTTACTGTTTATCTTGAAACATGTATATAATGGATTGTATCTGCTTGGCTGTATGAAAAGGTGAGATTTCTTTCTGCTCGCCAATCGCTTTACAATTGATTGTGATGAGCTTTACATTCTGGTTTAACACGTATTCAATAATAATTTGTTTTCTTTCTCTTCTACCTTTTTGAAGAGGTTTTACGCTGTCTCCTGAATTAAATGGTCTGGCTGATGGTCAATGCCCACACAACAGTCAGGTAGAACCCTGAATTACAAACAACAACAAAAAAATGTCTCCTATTTATCTCTCTGCTCTTGTGAATGTTAGACAGATGAACCACCCTCTCCAAATTCAAGATTTTCCTGTTGAAAAAGCTTGGGTAATAAGGGCTGTGAAATTCCATTAGGCTCATCTGTGGTTGGACAATGTGGGAAGCCAGAAATCTTGCCTGCAGGTGTTCCTTTTAAAGAGCTATTATCTTTCTATCCCCTTTGGAATGGGTATATGAAACTCTTACTGTAGCCTAAAGACAGTTCTTTTAGCTCTGATAAATTAGCATTAATATCCCTATAAAGGTGGATGAGAGCACAGCTTCTTTAGCTGGTAATGCATTACCGGCTGTGTTTGAGGACACAGTGTTGTGTGCCTGGTGGCTTAGCCCTGAGTCCACTTAATGTGTTAGCCCTTATTTCACATCTCCAAGGTGCTCTTATCATTCATGCATCTTGTAAGTAGGAAAGCAGAGATGACAAAGGGGCCTGATCAGGGAATCACTGAGAACTTGGATAAAAGACTGGGCCCTCATATGGAGGCAACAGGATGGAGAGTGGATAAACTAGTTGCTTGAAAAAAAGGCAAATAAACAAGGTATTAAACTGATGAATATCAATCAACAAGGGAAAGAAAACGAGAGTGCCATTCATTTACATTTTTCTTGTCTCAGCACATGGAATGCCAGCCCTTCCTACCTGAATATTCTGCAAAGCTGATGCCATTGAGAAGCTGCCCAGGTGTTCCATATTACTCACAGGCATTCCTCATTGATGCAAATTACTCATTTAAAAGCTCCATTCCCTCTGCACTCCGGAGTATGTTTTCAGTTTACAGCCCCGTGAATGGAAAAGAGCCCTGGCTACTGCATGAAATTCAGCTACCAGCCTACTCTGCTCATTTGATGAAGCAAGCACATTGGGGTCCACGAGATGATCACGTCTAAGATATTGGAGCCAAGGTAAACTGACTATCCACCTCCCACAACTATGGAGGAACTAAGGATGTTAAAAACCTATCAAGACGAGCTGCAAATGAGAGCACTTGAAGTCTTTCTGGTAACAGTGAGCTGGGATAAGACGCAATGGTGTACTGAGAAGATGGGTGAGTCCTGTTGATTTCCATCAGTGGTTTGCTGCGGCTCAAAATTCACTGGCATGGACCTTAGAAGAGATTAAAATCGTGCTCTGGTTTTAAATGCTTTTGTCTGTCCAAACCCAAATAAAGGTGGTAGGATGGCCAGGACTGATAATTTCTTCAATGCTGGCATCAGGTACTCAGTTTTAGGACAATCTAGAGAAAGGCAAAGAGAAAAAAAAATAAATAAAGACTGCTAAAATGGCTGCTCAGATAGAACTCTTTATTAAAGGGAATAATCCCTCCTATGGCCAATTAATAAAGGCAAGAAAAGAAGAAGGAGACTGTCACTCGCAAGAAGTTAGGATGTTAGAAAAAGGATTGTAGGAAAAAAAAATAGCCCTGGAGGATGCAGAAATTACAGAAACAAGAAATCGGAAAGCCAAAAGGACAAAATCCTCTGCTAGGAGATGATTGGCAAATGGCTCAAGATTGACAGACTGAGGGAATCTTAGAAGTGGAAATGTGTGTGAACCATATATGTCAATAAATTTTCCTCAGGGCAACCTTTCCTCGATCTTCTGATAGATACTGGTGTTATACTTATCCTGCAATTTCCTCAGATATTTCTTGCTTTCCATTTGGTAAAGACCAATACAGGTTGTTTGTATTTTGGGTCGGCCTTCCACTTTTTTTTTTTCTTCCTTTTCCACTACTGTTCCCTTACACGTAGGTCCTCTTACTGAGAAACACACATTCTTCCTTTCTCATATCTGCTGCAAAAGCATCCTGGTCTGAAACAAATGGAAGCATCAGCAT
>NW_017733397.1:33993-34979 GCF_001890085.2 Hipposideros armiger | reverse complement strand
CCCTCCCTTCCTTCCTTCCCTCCTTCCCTCCTTCTTTCTCTCCTGTTCCTCCAATAGACCAGTCTAAATTCTTGTTTGCTTTTGCTTATGAAGAAAGCCAGTATTTATGGCAGAGTACACCTCAAGGTTTTGGGAGTGTGCTCCTATTATTTTCTCTAGTTATTTACAAATAAAACAGAAAATTTTGGAGACTAGCCCGTATTGTAGATAGTGGAGTCCAGCAAACAAAATTTCTGACTGAGTGATTGAATGATAATTCTCTAGATCTTCTGGTTTGGGCCCTACAATCTGAAGAGGGTTTTGAAAAACTGAAACTGACTATCACCTCTTCTCCAGCTTTGGGGTATCCCGAATTTTGAAAAATCTGGCCTACTCTATCTGATATTCCTTTTCATATTGCATATTTGATGATGTTTACTGATGGGTCATGAACTTGGGATAAAAGTGGCAAATTTAAGGCTTTCTATGTCATGGTGACTTAGAAGCTTATGTTTTGTCTGGAATTAAGTCTACACAAACAGAAAAATTAATAGTAGTTACTACAGCTGCAATTCTTGATTCTGGATTTAATATGAAAAATACATTACAAATAGTGTATCTTTGTGTCTGCCATGCAAAAGAGAAAAAAAAACTTAAAATAGAGGATTTTCTACTAAAATCAAGTACTAAGTTATCTGATGAAAAAATTATAGTTGCTCCATCAGAAACTTACAATTGCCTAATCATATATCAGTAATTCATTATGGAGCTCACACACAGGCAGAAGGATGAAGTTACTAAAGCTAATAATTTTGCTGATAGAGCTACAGAAGCTGCTATAAAAACGTGGCAGTTTTCAAACTTAGAAACTCCACTTTTAGTACAATGAGAAACTTTTGTTCATTTTCAAAAAATATGTTTCATGAAAGAAAATAGACAAATGGACTATAAAAGGAGCTAAAAGAAATTTGACAAGACTATGAGAGTTACCCAACAAAATAATTCCT
>NW_017733397.1:22761-32516 GCF_001890085.2 Hipposideros armiger | reverse complement strand
AACAGATATTTTTTTCAAGCATATGGTAGCAGTCTTTGAATGGTATCATTCTACATAGTCTAAGTAGGAGATTATGTTTTGTCTTTTATCAGTGATTTTTAAAAAGGCAAAGGCTTTCTATAAGCCCAGAGAAATTGCACATTGCATATGTAATATGGAAGTTAAAAGAGACTGTTTTTCCCTGAAATTTTATATATATTTTTCCAAAAATTTTTATATTGTGTCTGGGTTGTTTGGAAATAAAGCTGTGAAAATCACTTTTAAAAAGAAAGTTGCACTGTTTCAAACTAATGCCTTTATGCACAATTACTGTTATTATTTCTTATGAACCACCTGAGAATCGGTTGCTATGATCAAAGGTTGAGCAAAAACATTATTCTTTGCATGAAAATTTGATCTTTGATGAACTCTCTATCTCTGTTCCTCTGGGTTACCTGATAAGTGTTAGAATGTCAACAGTGTTATGAAATACTTATGGTAAAACACAATTCTAATTGGTAAATACATGAATGCTTGATAGTAAAATCATATCTTGGGTTTCCCTGAATGTGACGAATCATAACTGGAAAATCCTTTGTGGGGACCCTGGAAGCACTGTTTGTGGAGTTGTAACTCGAGGTATTGGTTCCTATAGAGCCTGAGACTTTTAAGCTTGGTCAGCCCTTTCAATTTCCTGATTTTGATCATGTCTCATAGCCTTTGAGATGTTGGACTGAAGCATGGACTTCTGGGGAAGAGCAATTCTTTACACCCAACCTCTGGGGAGCTGCAATTCGCACCCTGTTGCTTCTGAATAGATTAATGCCAAGTGTAGCCTGTGAGGGTCTTGTGAATCGGAATGACTAGTGAATCTAAGAAGAGTCTCAGGTTACACATATCATGCTCCTTGATGCTTAAATTTTTCAGTGTATTTCCTAAAAACAAGGATATTATCTTATATGACCACAGTACACTTAACAAATTCAGAAAATTTTAAATTAGCACAACAGTTTTATCTAATTTACAGTCTATATTTAAATTTATTCTAGTGGCCCAATAATGCCCTTTTTATAATTTTTCCACTTGAGTACAAGATCAAGTTTAGAATCATGTGTTGCATTTGGCTGTCATCTTTATTTTTCTTTCATCTGGAATGATAACTCAGCCTTTCTTTGTCTCTCGTGACATTGACATTTTTGAAGAATGCAATTATGTTATAGAACGTCCTTGAAGTTGAGATTGTCTGATTCTCCCTCAGGGTTAGATTCAGGTTATGCGTTTATGAATCCTCAGCCAAGATATTACAAAAGCAATGCATCTCTCTTGGAGTATCACATCTGGAAGCATGTGATGTCCCTCTGCTCTGCATTAGTGATGTTAATTCATATCNTTATCGTAAAAGCAAAGCGCTCCTCTGTCAAGTTGGAGGTAGAGGAGGCTAAAGAGGCTTTTATCCTTATAAGTTCTGGGCCTCTTTTTCTGATGATAAATCAACCTCTATTGTGGGAGAAAAAGAGCAACATGAGGCTTTTGTACCCTTGGGCATAAAGACTGAGACGTAAGTTCTTTAGATGTAGAATAGAAAAAGAAAGAAAAAGTAATTGGACCCTGCGTCCTTGGGCAGCCCAAATCAGAGATCATCCTGAGTTAAAGTTCAGGCTGGCGAAAGGACTGAAAGTTTGGGGGCCTGTGGAGAGTACAAAGAACCAATATGAGTCAGCTTTATGGAGACTAGAGGTGGCTGCTGCCGGAAGGAATTTATCTGAGCTCTGAGTGTAGGCAATCATCAGGCTTTGAACCCTTGTCAATACTTCACTTTGAACTCACCATAATAGGTTGTAAAGCCAATGTCTGAGGAAGCCCTTCTAAGCTCTGCTCTGTGGACTCCATCCACCAATCTGACACAGATGCACTTTGGGAAAAGAGTGAATTAAAGGAAAAATATAAACACTGAAATCATTTTTAAAATTTCCAGAATTAATGAAAGAATGAATTGTCATATTTTAAGTAGTCACCTATTGTCCAGCCCTCAGAAAATTTAAGAATGGAAGAAAAAGGGAAGGAAAAATTGTACACTTGAAACCTATATAATTTTATTAACCAGTATCACCACATAAATTTAATAAAAAAATAAATTGATTATTTATTTGTTATAGCATTTGACATAGAGTAATGGGCTCAAATCCCCTTACTACCCTTTTTAGTTAACTAAGGGAATTTATTCCTGATTATTAAAAATGATTAATGGTAGTTACAATTTTTAAAATTATAATGCATGCATACAAGGTAAAAGTATGCTATAATTTCATAACTTGCAAAATGATCAGTTATAGCATATTCCTGAATTTTTTACAACCACTGTAAAACACTATAATTCATGACAAAATTGGTGAGCATTTGCTTCCTTTAAATATTTTTGCTATTATCAACAATATTGAAATGAAAATTTTGTAATTATCACAAATACTTCCATATGATACTTTTTGAGTAAAAAAATGCTTATTAGATTATGAATGTTTTATATTTTAATATATGGTATATTGCTGAATTGTTTCAAACTGCTATAGCCTCTAAAAATTATATTGCTTTTTTCACTAAACTGTGCCATAAAGTGCTAATTTTTTGTGAATGTTCACAAATCTGATAGTCAAAATCACATCTTTTATTTAAATTAATTAGTTTACTTAGATTTGCATCTTTTATATCTTTATCTACCATTGTTTCTTTTACCATAAATGGCCCACTTTTATATGTAGTCGGTTAGTTTTTCTTGATTTGTTGAAGCTCTTTTTTTCTATCAAAATAAGTCCTTTGTCCTTTTAAAATATTTTCCTCAGCACGCTCTTTCAGATTTATTCATAGCATCTTTTGAAGTTAAACTTTTAAATATAATATTTTCCTTTATGTTCCTATCTTCAGTGTCAAGAAAGAAAGTATTTCCACATACTCTGATTATAGAAATACTCTGATTATAGAAATAGTCTTCCATATTTTTTTATAGATTATACAACTCTGATTATAGAAATAGTCTTCCATATTTTTTTCTAGAACACTCTTCATTTTGCAGTGGATTTTTGTTGTTGTTGTTGTTAGCTGTTTTGATTGTTAATGCATGTCTAAATTTAAATCAGTATTTAATCTTCATTTTAGAAACTGAAGAAATATAAATAAAGGTACAAGGAATGGCTCTAATTTCCCTTTCTTCAATCTAGTAATATTATAAATCTAACCAATTTAAGGCTCAATTTAAACTGTTTAGCAATATAAAGAATATTATTGGCTTATATCTTGTAACCATCCAGAGGTGGGTCTGACCTCCGTCTGACCTTCACCTCAGCGTTCAAATGACCTTCATCCTCAGGGTTCAAACAATTATATATCAGTACCTGGTCTTCTAAAATTTTTTATCTCTTAGTTTTGTCTTGGCTTTATTTTCAGACTCATGTCAACTTGACTAATGAATCTTAAGTTTACAGCTCCCAGTTTCAAATCCAAAGGAAAAGGGATAATTATTTTTATAGTTTGAACAAAAGTCCTGGGATTAATTCTCATTTTTTTGTGTTGCATCTAAGGCTCATTCCCAAAGCAAACATGGCAGGGTCATCAAATGCTGCTGAGTGGGCTTCTCCTCCCCGCTAAAACCGCATGCACTATCCCTTGAGCAGCATTAGAGTAAAATCAGGAGAAAATTTGAGTAATTTTACAAGACCAAAGAAAATGGATTTGAACAGCAAGAAAAACAATTATCCACTATTAGAAACTAATGATCCCATTACCCTTTTAAAATGCAATGAATCATTTCTAACACTGATTTGAAATGTCATTTAGCACAGAGGCTAAATTTCTGTGTTGAGTTTCTTTCCCCAAACTAATGGAAGCTTCTCTGCTCGGTGGGAATGTTGTTGATTCTGTTGGGCGCTGTGATAATGACTGAAGATAGCTGCATTATTTGAATAGTAAATATAAACAAAGTGACCTTATATGGTATGGATAATGGATGCTGTCAATGTCCTATCCATTTTCTTTAGCAGACACTGATCCTTTACATGTTGTCCTTTACATGTTATGTAAAATTACGTTCCTTAAATGTCAATGGCTTCTACTGAAAACACCAACACATCTTTGCCTAAGACATTTTGCTGATTAAAAACCATTTTTAGCCCTTGTATGTAGGAATCCAAAGGTTTCGTGGAGTTAATGACCTGAGGAGCATCCCTCAAAAATCAAAGATGGGAGTTAGTGAATAAATACTTCAAATTCCTTGCGCTAGAGTGGGGCAGCTCAGTCAGATTATATTCACTTATTCAGAAATCCCCAGTGGGACTGAGTCTTGGTTTCCTCAGCAGGAATCTGCTCATTAACCACCTGCACCGGCTTCCTTTCCTTTTTACTGTCTCACTTCCCCACTATCTGATTAGTGCTTCTCAGAGTTACTTCCCAAATTGATGCATGCCCTCAAATAATCACAAACTTCTCTGGAAATCCAACCTAACACTGTGAGATTTTACTTATTGAATTCAGTCAAGGCTATACTAAACAATTTTTTGCACAAACCTGAAAGTGTTGCATAATCCATAGTACATGAATTTATATGTTAATAACTTCTCTTTCCCATGCCCACTCTCCATGTCTGCAACAAATATTGACACCAGTGGATCCACATGGTGTAATATCATTTCTATTTTGTTTTAGAAGAATTTCAAAAGGGCACATACATAATTTGAAAGTTGATAAAGCGGCTCTTAATAGTGAAGCTTATAATCTCAGATGTATGACATGTGAATGCCAACTCTCATATAAAATACATTCATAATAGCTCCTGTCTCAACATCTTGCTTTTGGAGGCACCAGTGTCTTTTTTATCTCTTCTGCACTGTCACCCTCAAATCAATTGTCTTAACTACTGAAATTTTAAAATAACTTGAACACAAGGTAAGCATGTATTCTTTCTTTTCAACATCTTTGGCTATTTCAAACATCTATTACTACATATTAATCTAATTATCAAATTAAAAACAACAAAAGTAAGCCTATAAAGATTCTGATTGGAACTGTATTAATCTTATGTAATAAATACAGAATAATGAAAATCTTTACTTTTAAAACTTCCTATCCATCCTCATGCTACATTTTTCCTCTTGTTCATGTTTTGTTTTGTTATGTAATAACATTATTTGTATATGTCTTGTGTACATTAGTTCTTGCAAAGTATTTTAGATTTTGTTACTATCATAGTATATCATTTTCCTCCCATTTTCTAACGTAAAGGTATTTATATTAAGCAGCCTAAGCTACTATTCCTGGTATCCCTTCCTCTTTAAACCTCAAGTAATTGATTTGGCACTCAAAGAAAAGAAATACTAAAATTTTATTTCCAGTTTTACCACCTTTCATATATATGCATAGTTCCTATGATTACAGAAGAAAATTCCAGGGGTTTGAAGTTACATATGCACTTTCTTTTAGTTCATTCATTCCAATTGAAAATTCACCCTTATAAGCTTCTTGGCAGTCATCAACCATAAGTAAGCACGTGTTTCACAATATTCTTATCAGCAAGCCAGCCAAAGAAAGGAATTTGATCAGTGTGAGGAAAGCATCTGGTTTCTAATTTTTACTGTGAGCTGGAGTCTCCCCATAGAAAAACAAATATCAGCTGCTGAAATGTCATGTTGTTTGGTTTTATGATAAATAAGGAGCGAGAACCATGATTAAACCAGTGAGTGATCAAGAGTTTAATGAGGGAAGGGCACCCTATCTTTCATGAACAAAATCCTGTCCCTTTAACTGTTAGGAGAGGTCTGCTGATTGAGAAGGTAGCTTCCTGGAGACCAAAATCGGTGACTGCTATGTTTCAGAGCACAGTTCTTGACTCAGAAATTATTATAGCTTAGTCTTGAATGAGCACCTGGCACAGTTGTCCAAATATGACCAAATGGATCAGGGATCTGATAACCAAGCAGCCATGGCAAAACTCCATCAACTCTTTGTGGTTGCTTTTGGAATTGTTTAGGATACACATTTCAGCAATGTTCTACCTTGTTCATTGAAATAAGAAATTCTTTGAAATTTAAACTTCAGTATTGTTAAGACCCTCATTCCTCTCCCTTGACACAAAGACCCCTGCAGTAAGCATATCATATGCACTATTTCACAGCAAATCATTCTGTGTAGGCTTCAACTAGCTTCATTCAGGTTCAGACTGAACATACTTCATCTCAGACCCTGGCCTGTGCTTGTCCCTCTCTCCCTCTCTTCTTAGATAACATCTACCCTGGATATGAGTTTGCATTCCTTGACTGTACTATTCATGCCAGCGTTACTGCCCTGCTCTCTTAGGCCTCACAGGAGTCTCTTCACACAATATCATGAACAACATTGTCTCCCACCAGGTGATGCATTTCTAGGCAAAGAAGATGATAAAATGGACGCATCACTATAGGATTCACTGGCTTTTGAATATATCTTAACAGTCAAATGCAACTGATCTAATAGAGAATATGAGATCCAAAATGAGAGCTTCCTCTTCTAGAGAATGTTACAAAAGTTTCACTGAACTGGAAGCCAAAAGTAGCACCTGGTCATGTTGAGATTCTGAATGCCAATAACCCAGTAGGCACAGAAAAAAGTTACTATATTGGCAGGAATAATTGAACCCTGATTTCCATCAGGAGCCAGGATTGTTGATAGACAGCAGGGGCTTGGAAAATGATGTCCCAACATTGAGACTAAGTGACAAATGTGTAAGTGAAGCAGTCACAGCTTGACAAGGGTAAAGAAAGTAAGGACTCAGATCCCTTGATGATAAAGGTGGACAACACAGGCCAGGACAATGCCGGTTGAGGGTATCAGACAGTGAGAACGGGATGTGAGGAAGAGAGAGGAGCATCCTCACAAACCAGTACAGCAATGCAGACTTGCCCTGCCATTCTCTTGCCTTAAATCTTTCCAGAGGCAGACGTGGACCTGTCCCTTTGTGTCAATTCTGTAATGGATTAGGGCTAATAAAAGATATGGATGTAGCTGCTGCTACGGTAACCAGCCCCGCGGCCTGTGTAGCGAGCTCCCCCTGCCTTTACCCTGTGGCTTTGCTGTGGCTGTAGAAGTAGAGACACTCAGAACAGTTTACGTGTTTCCTAAATTGGTGATGTTTATGCCCCCAGGAAAGCAACCTTTGACCAATGGTATATATATATTTTTGTCTTTCATTTCCTTGAATGTCAGTTCTGAGGTGCATTTTATTTGACTCTTCAGGGAATCCTGTTAAAATGAACACACATCTTTAGCCAACTGCAGTATGTGTCTTTGTATGTGTTCTCCTCTCTGGCTTCACACATCTCCCTCATTCTTGCTCCCTGGATCACATTTTATAGTCAAATCTGGTCAAACTGTGCTCTCTGGGGAACTCAGGTCCCCAAAGACTCCAGAGCACACTCAGTGTGAGTAGTTTTTGAGCTTATGCTTTGTTCTTCGGGCCATGAAAGACAGTGTTGGGGTGCTCACTGCCTGGGTCTATGTGGTGTACTGGGTTGTAGGACAGCTTAAGGAAACCACTTACTGTGCATGCCAAGCTTAGCACCAGCATTTTCCTTACACTTTGCAGGAATCTTACTGACCCATATTCAACAATCACAACATCTACCTTAATTTTCAGACCACTGTGCTGGGCAGTAATAAGATGCAATTCCAGCCAACCATTGCCTCTCTGTCTTTGTCTACAGGAGTTTAACTTTCTCTGAGATCTGGCTACTTACTCTTCTTCAATTTTGGCAGCACTCAAGGATAACATAGCATAATTGCCATGAGCATAGACTTTAAAAAGGTAAGGGCTCTTTAATCTCTCTTGGGATAATAAAGTCCAATTTTCTCAGACTTAAAGGCTTGGCCACTTGTATTCTTTCCTAAAGTGCTTAATATGACAAAATATGACAGCTTATTTCTCACCTTTCTTACTTTACAAAAGCTTGGAGGAAAATACTATTTATTTATTTTTGGTGAGGTGAAAAGAATACTGGACTTGGAAACCAGATATGATATTGTCTTTTATATCTATTTCTTAGTCACTGTATGTCTTTGAGCAGGTCTGAGCCTTAGTTTCTCCACCTTTAGTTTAGAAATAATATCTACAATACAGGATTGCTGTGAGGATAGATGCAAGCAATAATATTTGTGATAATTTGTTGAGAATTTATAGAAATGTAGGAATTTCCTATTATTACAGTTACATAACTTTCATGTTGATATGGCATTGGCTATATCCAAACATTCTTTTTTTTTTTTTTAAGATTTTAAGATTGGGGAACTGGGGGAAGGGGAACAGACAAGTTGCTGTTGTTTTGTTCTTCAGTCTAGTTGAGGAGGACGTTGCTTCACTGACCCAAGTTGGCACCATCATTGCGCTCTTCCCAAGCGAAGCAGATCAGTCGCTGGCTTCTGGACAGCCGTTCACTGAGGCTGCTGGCCACTCACGCAGGCTGCTGGTTACACACGGTAGCCCATGGCAATCCACTGTCGCAGGCAACTCACAGCAGCCCAGCTCCAAGGTTGAGCTATTGTTCAGCATCTTAGCTGTGGAGGGCAGTGTCACTGGCCCTCATATGTGGGATCCGAACTGGGGCCCTCTGGCATCCCAAGCCAGTTCTTAACCATCACGCCACTCGGCCAGCCCCAAACATTCTTTAAAAAAAAAAAAAAAGCTATCTGTTGAAATGTTTTTTTTTTTGTATTTATTGAGGTGACACTGCTTAGTAAAATTAAGTAGGTTTCAAGTGTACACTTCTATAAAACATCATCTATATGTTGCCATGTGTGTTCACTACCCAGTGTTAGTGTTCCGTCCATGTAACACAATAACAGAGTCCATCTCAGACTCATTTAAAGTGACCAAATATGTCAGTTCAAATCCCATTGAACCAAGAGTCAGCAGAAGGAGGTGCTGCTGCCGGTTAAGTTTGATTTTTCTATTCCTTGTGAAGATCATCTAAGTACCAACATGCATTGTGCCACATAGCGTAAATTAAAAAAGAATAATATATACACATGGAAATAAAAAAAATAGAAATGATCTCTATATTAAAAATCATTCTTTTCCTATCTGGTTAGACTTTAATATTTACCCTTAGCTTTATTTATCTATAAAATAAAATAAAACACCTCCCTCAGAGGGCTGATTTTTAAAAAAAATAATTTCTCACATTTTGAAGTGTAGTAAATGTTTAAGGAATGTTTACTGAAGAAATTTCTAATGAAATGTTTAAAAACTATAAAGTATTAAGAAATCATAAAGTACAATTGTCTCTTAAAATATTTCCTTAATTTGTTGTTCATGATAAAAAATCTTTCAGTGGGCTTATTAAATAATTGGGCAAAATAAATTAATTCAGACATTACAGTTTTTTACTTCTACATTTATTCCTTTAACATACCATATTTTCATTATATTTGATCAATAAAGAGTGTACAGAAATAATATTTGTAAAAGGGATTCATCCCATTTCATTACCCACCCCCTGTTACTGGCCTCACTGCTTGAATATAGGCTTTTATTTTTATTTCCTTTAATAGCTCTAAGGACAATCCAGGTTTTCATGGATGAAAAACGAAGTGGACTGCACTTTTGAACTCTATGAAAGTGTCTAGAATTCTGGATGATTTGTAGATTGTAGGCAGCAAAGCTTGAAGGGCAACTTTCTGCACCAATTAGGAAAGACAGAATATGCCTTGCTTGCTATCATCTGTATGATTAAATTTGACTTATTTACAATGTTCAAACCACT
>NW_017733397.1:18452-20256 GCF_001890085.2 Hipposideros armiger | reverse complement strand
ATGTACTATGACTGTTCCTGACTCTGCATTTCCAATTAAATTTCAGATTCAGCTTATTAATTTCCACCAAACAAACAAAAACTCATTAGATTTTGCTTGGAATTTCATTAAATCTTTGACAGGAATATTATCATAGTTGAAATTTTTTTTACAATTTTGAGATAACTCAACATCCATGTTTTTTAAACAGTGTTTCATTGAACATTATTTCTCTATGAAATACTCCAGTGCTTAGGGATGAAACAAAACAAAACATGTGTATATGGCTAAATAACTTTGAAAAACACTGGATGTAATATACAAAATAAAACATTATAGGCATATTAAGATATTACAGACCTTTAACGTTTCTGCAGGGATAAGGAAAACTGCTTTCCTTTCCTTTATGGAACACATGGACTTATGCCCTTTGGGGAGGGAATATATGTAACTTATTTCTGGAGGAACTCAGAACTTTGAAACAGTTTGAAAAGCATTACTCATGTACTAACTCACATTTTCATGATACATGGTCAAGGTAGGTGTGTGATACTTTAAAAGGACACAGAAGAGCTTACTACTGATGAAGTAAAATGATAGAGTCATAAAAAGATCATGCACAAAATCAAGTCCTTATGTAATTTATTTTCTTATCTTTCAAGAAGTAAAAGAAAGATTAAACTGAATATATTAGTTCAAATATAGTGATATCTTTCATTTTATCCTGGGCCTTTCAGCTAAGGTGCCTATTATAGTACCCTATAGGGTACCCACCTGATAGTATGTACATGTCTATAATCATCTTTGGAATTAGTTTCACAACTCCTTGAATTATGCCTGCACATAATAAATGCTCAGTACATCTTTGTTGACATATTGAATCAGATCTGATCTTAATTGTTAACATCTAATAAGACTTACGATCCATGACCTTTCCAATATAAGCCAATAGGGGACTTATTAGTATTCAAAGCACCAGAAGACAGCTTGAGTCAATTAAAGTATCTTTCACAATCTGCAGAGATTAAAATTCACACTACTTTAGAAAGTCATTAATAAGTCAAAAGCATGTTAGAAATTCCTTATCCTTTGACACAAACTGATGGTAAATTTCAATTGAATTATACTAAAAAAATATTAAGCACATGCTATGTGCAAAGCTCTCATCTCTACACTATAAAGACTATAAAAGTTAAAAAGGCACAGTGCTTCTAACAGTGCTAATTTAATATTTGGAAATTTAGCATTTGCCAAATACTTGGTAAGCCTTGCCTATATTAGTCTTTTAAACAAGTATATATGTAAGAAACTAGAAAAAGAGAATCAGCTTATATTCAAAATAAGCAGAGTACAGGGATCGATAAAGATAAACCAGAAGTAATTTAAATAGGTGTCAAAAGAACAATAAATAACAACAATAAAACAAAAATATAAGTAATTAGAAAAGATCAGTAAAATGAGAAATCTATCAAGAATGATCAAGAAAAAAAAGGGAAGGCACATATTATTAATACTTGGAATGAGAGAAGTAAAATTTCAGATTCAACAGGCACGAAGATGATAATGAGGGAATAATATAAACAACCCATATCAATCAATTACATGTCAATAAAACAAATATATTTTTGAAAGACAAATCTGGTAAAGCTCACCTGGAAATATTCAATTGAACGATGAGCAAAACATTTGAACAACTACTTTATTCAAAAAGATATATAGATGGAGATTATGGGCAAGCAAATATTTTCAAAGTTATCAGTGATTAGGGAAATGTAAATTAAAATCACTATGAGATACCATGAGATAATTTAAAAAATACTTTAAC
>NW_017733397.1:4466-17195 GCF_001890085.2 Hipposideros armiger | reverse complement strand
CAAAATTCCACTCTTGGGCATGTTATAGATCTTTGTCGCATAAAAAGAAAGAAGGAGTCTGATTGTTAAATATTGATCTTTTAGATAATATGTGCTAACATCATCTGATTCACCTATCTAGAGACTGATGTAAATAACCTTTAGACATCTTAAGTTTACCTTAAGTGATATTATGTAAATTTCATGATAAGCAATTTCTAAAATGCATTATCTCTTCAAGAGGCATTGACTGAATTGGTTTAAAGATTTTTTTTTGAGGTATTTTAGAAAAAAAAGAAACTTCAAAGAGTTGGGGATTAGGCTAGAGGTAATAGTCAAATTAAAAGTATATGAATCAGGATATTGGAAACAGCATCATAATGTTTTTTTTTTATATTCTCACGGAATTCATAAAAAAAAAAAAAAAAAAAAAAAAAGAAATATTTCCTCTCTTAATCTCATTGAGAAGCTAGTGTGTGAAGTATAGTTGCCCACCAGAAATGAATTTCCTTATTATGAAAGCATAAGGAAGGGAGTAGGATTCTTATAGATAGTAACCTTGAAGGCACAAGATGAAGCCTTCTCTCTGACAAATCAAACATGGTTAGTTAAGGTTTCATTTGATACTCAACTGCTCCAAAGCCCTAAATCACCAAAGCAACCTGAGGATGTTTGTAAGGAAAATAAAAATCAGTAGTTATATGGATAAATCAGTTCCAGGGACATAATTGGCAGATAATTGCTATTTGCTGAACTGAACTGAACTCTAAGGAAATGACCAGTAGTGTCAATGGTTCCTGGTAGCCAAAGGGAATGTGGGCAGAGAAGAGGACACATTGGTCACCTTTAAAAGAGCCATTTAATAAAGTGGTGAAGTCCAAAGCCAAGAAACAATGGTTTAAAAGTAAATGCATAAGGGGTAAGTCCAGGTGACAAATCTCAAAGACTCTTTTGATAGCAAAACAGAACAAAACAAAAAACAACTATAAGTTGAAAAGTATTTGGTGGATGTATAGAAAAACATGCAAAAGAAAACAATTATTAATAAAACTAGAAGAAATAAAATATACACTTCTTTAAAAAGTGAAGGAAAATCCTTCCTTTGAGGAAAAAATGCAAAGAAATTTTGAAGTGGAAAGGGTAAAATTGAGAGAGCTCACATGAATTCCCTTATTCACTCAAAATAAGAAGAGGGTTGTCATCTGCATAGAGCAAAGTGTCAGACTTTTGGAAAAGTGGAGCACGAGTTAAATAAGTTCTGGAAAATATAATAGATAGTCCATTTGAAATCAAGGCAGAATTGACTGAGCGGTACATTAATCATTGGTGATTTTGGTTTCATTTCAACACATTTAGTGTTGATGCTTTTAGTTAGTCCTTGACTTTCAACTGCAATCTATTTATCCAGTTTACATGTTAATGAACATTGATCATAATCAGTATCAATATCAATACATTCAACTTATATTTGCTAGACTCCCTCAAGGCACTCACAACTATACTTTGAAATATATGCAGACCTGAATACTGAAAGCTAGGTTAGAAACATGATACACTATCTCTATTCAACCTTTAGTGTATCAGAAAGGGTGATAGAGCAATGCTTCAAGTCTTGTGATTTGAATGGTATAGGGCAGAGCTTGATGTAGAAATTTAATAAGGTAAGGCCAAGGTCAATTTTTGAAGAATGGTACAAAAGACCTACAATTTTCTTAATGAAAAGTAATCACCTCAGAAAATGTCTTATATGGCTGAATGCTACATTACTGTAGTGTTAAGCAAAAGGTAAAAAAAAGTCAAGAAAACTGACTCTGCAAAGCAGGAAAATCTTTTTAAAGGGGCATTGTAGCGCAGCAACTCTAATGTATTAAAATGAAACTTAAAAGTGCTTACAAAATGGGAGTGTGATCTAAGCAGAAAAGCATGGCGGGTTAATGGGATTCGCGGTAATGCACAGTAAAATCTAAGACCTTACAAAAGAGGAGGCTTAGTAGTGGTACATAAACAGAGTGCCTGTGATCCACATACTCAGAAGACAGGTACCTCGGAAGGTAATTTGCTTCATCATTCTTGGACAGACAGTTAGCCAACGGACTATTTTGTCCAGAGGGTTTAAAAATACTGAGAAAGCACATAACTGGAGTATTTATGGGAGTGTTTTTGGTGGTGCTGTTTTATCACATACTCATAATTCTGATCCAATAACATTTTTGAAAACATAGCAGATAACATTAAGAGTTTTTACTCCCATTCCCTCACTCAACATGCTACTTTTGTCTGCTTTAAATTTGTAGTAATGAGGCAGTGCAAAAGTAAGGGACTAGAAAATGTATTTATCGAGTGCCACTATCAAGCTGTTTTCTGTGCTTCTTTGGCTTGAATAATGTTTAAAAGCTAAATCCTTTCTCTCATGTCTACTGCTTTAAAAAAATTATTAAACTCACTGGGGAGGTATTAGTTAATACAATTATATATGTTTCAAGTGTGTAATTCTTTAATACATCATCTATATATTGTCCTGTGTGATCACCAACTAGAATCAGTTCTCCTTTCATCACTATATATTTGTTTTTTGAAAACACCCTTCACTGGTCATTTGTCACCTGTAGGGTTTTTTGGTTTTTTTGGTTTTGTTTTGTTTTGAAAGACAGAATTCCTTCACCTGGCCACTCACAATTGCTTCTTCTGGCATCCAGCTTCTCTTTACTGAGAGCTCCTTGTAACTCCTGCCAGCTTTGTCTGGAGTTCCTGAGTACTCCTCATGTGATCTACAGGAAAAATATTTCCTTTCTTCCCTTTTCTCCCATTACCCTCTATCTATCCCACTCCCCCACCCCCACCCCCCCAAAAAAAAACCTTGGGAACATTGGCAGTCTCTAATTCAACAACTTCTCTTTATCATTAGACTGTTGGCCAGAAATCCTTTAAATTTCACAAACATAAATCAGAAGCTCCAAGATATAAATCAGTTTGTCTGCGTGCTGCATTAGAGCATCTTTGAGAGGCTTGAGCCCAAAGTAAAAGCACCTTATCATTTCTTCATAGGGAAGGACAGCAAGGAGCATCAGAGAATAACAAAGCTCTCCCTAAATCTGTTACATATGAACTATATATTAGATCATACTAGCATAATAAATATTATAAAACAATAACATGCCATTTGAAATAAATAGTTAAAAATGAAAAGAATTAGGTACAAGAAAATAAAAGACACATATGATATCAAATAAGTATTTATTTAAATGACAATTTCATGTTAAATTTAGTATTCATCACAATTTTCCAAAGTCTAAAATAAACACAATTGTCACTCAGAGGTACTTTGCATGTGTGTTCTTGGGCTTCAGTCAAAACTATTTCAATTTCAGTATAATGCAACAACAGTGCAACTATTTGGAGTATTTCAACAATATTTGTTTTCCTACTTTTTTATAACATTTACATATATGATGATGGATAAAGTAAAAGTGAGTCTAGTTTTGCTGAATAATGATGAAAGAAATGGGACATAGAAAATAAGTATTGCTTAACTGCTTGTTTATTATTTTTAAATAGCACATATATGTTAAAGTTTAGTATCAGTTACGAAAAGTTCACTCAAACACTTTTTTGTCTTGAACAATATGTGTGAGTTTAATTCTTTTTAAATATTCATGCAATATTTTTGTTGTCTATACTTCAGATTGCTTAATTTCTCTTAATAATCTTTTGAAGTTTACACTATACCTGCCATCTCCATCCTGCTTTTTAGCCCATACAGTGTAATTTTAATTTTAGGTATTGTAATTTTCTGTTCTAAAATATTCATTTTGTTGTTTTTATATTTTCCAATTATCTGCTATGATTCAGTCCTTGTGTTTATTGTTATCATACATTCCTTTCATTTTGGGGCACAGTTATAATACAGGCTTTAAAATTCATGTCTGTTAAGTTTAAGATCTGTGCTGTCTTGGTATTGGTCTCTGTTGAGTGCCTTTTCTCTTAAGGATACATTTTCCTGGCTCTTCAAAATGTTGAGAAAAAATTTTAATTGCATCCTGGACATTGTAAATGTAATGTTTATTACAGAGATTCTGGATTCTATTATATTCCTTTGAAGCACGTTGATGTGTTTTGGTTTTTTGTTTTCTCTGTTTTAGCAAGCAGTTAGCATGGTTGGATTCAAACTGAAAATCTTTTTTGTCTTTTGGGCAGCAGCTCAAATTGCGGTTCAGTTTTTGTATCCTTAGTTAGGCCGCCTTGAGTTGTCCAGAAACGTTTGTTCTTGTCAACCAGACTTCATCAGAAGTTCTCCAGAAAATGTGAAGGTCCCTTTTTCTGGCTCTCTCTCATCTTGAAGTCTTCCCATTTTTTTCTTTTTCTTTTTTTTCAAATCAGAGTTTTATCTACTCTGGACAGTACCAATTGTGACTTTCACTCCAAATGGATAACTCACCCCATTTTATGTCATTTTTCCAAAGGTTGGATTTCCAATAGAACATACTTTTTTCTGTTTACTTTCCAGAGCCTTCAAATACATACATATATATATATATATATATATATATATATATATAAATCAGAGTTTATAGTTATTAAAACATATATTTTAAATCAGACTTTATAGTCATTATCTGAGGTTCAATATGGTCGATACTTATTTGGACATACAAAAGCCATGTTAACAGTACATTTTTATAAAATATCATTGTCTTAGAGGATTTATTACCCCTATACCTACACAATAATTATGAAGGTAATACTCTGATAATAAAAACAAGTATGCTCTGCTGATTGTGGAAATATCTACTTCCTGTTATATTCTAACATTATTGATATTGTGACTACAGCTTCCAAAACTTTGTTCACATAATAATAATAATAATAATAATAATAATAATAATAAATTTTAAGTCATCCAAGTTCCTTATCAATTATATAATTAACAATACTGCTGAACTTCAATTGGTATAAGCTTTTTAAGCAATTCTAAGACTTAGTAAATAAAAACACTACCAATATACTAAGAAAATATAATACTATCGCCAACAGCAAGAAAAAATATAATACTGGAGCCATGAAACGTGAAATAATCTAATGTTAATCTGAGGACAGCATCGTTAAATATTCCACTATACTTGATAGTTTTATATATATTTTTAAATCTAAATGTTCTGGAATAGTTATATTCACTACTTCTTTAAGTAATGATTTTCAGCTTTGATTTATGATTTAAAAGACCATCTGAGAAATATTACCATATTTCTTAGAAAATATAAAATTTAAAATGATTTTTTTTTTAAATTGGAGAATTGGGGGAGGAGAACAGTGTTGGGGAATTGGGGAAGGGGACCAGCCAAGTTCTTGTTCTTCAGTCTTCATTGTGGAGGGCACCAGTTGCCATCTGGCTGCCCGTCAGCAGCTCGTGGCTTCTAAGCTCAAGGTGCTGTGTTCAATCTTAGTTGCAGGTGTGCGCAGCCACCATCCCATGCGGGAGTCGAACCAGCAGCCTTGTTGTTAAGAGCACACACTCTGTCCACTTAGCCATCCAGGTGGCAGCTCTGCTCAAGGTGCCGAGTTCAGTCTTAGTTGTGGGTGGGCGTAGCCCACCATCGAACAGGCAGTCTTGTTGTTAGGAGCACGTGCTCTCACCAGCTGAGCCATCCTGTCACCTGTTGGCAGCTCAGTGGTAGCTCAGCTCGGGCGAAGTGTCACAAGACCATGCGAGAATGTAACTGGTGGCCCTGTTGCTCTTAAGCTAACTCTTAACCAACTGAGCCACTCTGCTGGCCCTAAATGTAAAATGATTTTGACCAATAATAGAAGGATTTTAAATAAATATGATGGAACAATAACTATTCATTACATTAAGGTTATTTAAAATATTATAATAAAATAAAATCATAATATAATTAGTTTTGAAATCTGGGTTTCTAAAAATTGCCTAATCGATTCTCACTTATTATGGTAAACCCAATGTCTCTGCTCCTAATTTCACAATGAAAAATATAACGTATTTGGGAAACTCATGCAGCATACTGTACCACTCCCAAGGAAGCAAGATGTTCTCTTAAATTTGAGAGGTAGCAGGACACACATCACAGATTGTATTCAGACCAGACATATGTCAAAATGAATCATGATTCATTATTCTTTTAAGCTGTATGATTCCAAATAACTTGATGCAATCTGACATTGGAGACAGCAAGCTTTATCTCCATTCAGGCCAGAAATCTCCTTAAAACTTCTATTCCTCAAATAGTTGCTTTCTTTGCAATTCAAAAAAATAGAAATATAACAGTTTCTATTACTGAGTAATTAAAAAGAAGATAGGCATGAATGAAATGAGTCTTTAATTTTAAAACTAATGGCTCCATAATAAAATAAATCTTGGCTCAGAAATAATTATACAGGTAGTCAGAGTATACTCCTTATGTATAGTCATAGTTTTACAACTTCATTTCATATTTTTTATTGAACAGTAATTTAATAATAGTCAATAAGAAGAGATAACGGCATTTAAAAAATAAATAAAAGCACATCTTTAATGTCAAGGGCCTTGATTTTTTACCAAGGCACTTGAGCGTACAATTTTTAAGTGCTGCTTACCTATGGAAACTTTATTCTCTTTGAAGTCTCTATTTCTGTCAATAGTATTATTCTTTAACTGAAACATGCTCTATATAATCAGATCCATTATACCCAAGTGTTCATTTTGCTTGAAATAAACACATGCATTCACAGTAATAGATCAGTATATAATGATGAAGATTAAATTTTTGCTGAGATGATATTTTTGTAGGATAAAACAAATGAGTCAGGCAGGACTATACACTAAATTTTACCTTGTAACGAAACATGCTTCTGAAAACCTCATTTTAGAATGTCACAGAGAGCTTTTCATAGTTATTTGTTTCACTCGAACTTGTTCATCAATCATAATAAATTCAACTAAAATATAAACTTGACTTTCAAATAAAATTAACATACTCCTTTGGGAAAATCTATCTTATAGACCTGTAAGAATACAAGAGTCCCTATTCAGATCGCTTCCTGAAGGTAAGCCTCTTAATCTTTTTATGCCTCTGCACAGATCTCTGGAGTAGAGTCTCCCGTACAGGATAGCCATGGTTTGAAAAAAACATCAATGACAAATTGGTGTCTCAGAGCATGTAGAAAACAAGAGGTGTCCATGATAATAAGGTCTTTTCTAACTCAAAGCATAAGTATTGGGTTGTCAGAAAAGTCATGACGTACTTTTTTCTAATATGTTTTTTGTTGAAAAAAATGCATCATGACTTTTCCAACAACCCAATAGTTCTATACTTTTTGGTGAAGGTGGAAACTTTATTAACCTGTCAAATAGTTTCATAGTGAGATTTATATAAATCCTTTTCCCTGCTGTACAATTTAAGAGAAAAAAAGAATTTAAGAAATAATCTTTGATAAATTGAGAAGGGGTATTGTTCAATAGAATAGATCACTCTATGATTAAAAATGAAAATACAACCAAACTGTCCCATTTGGAGATTTTATAAAAAATATTATTGCTTAATCATTAAGATACACATCACTGATTATGCATCCACTCATTATTTACTGTGTGAGGAATACTCTATAGCAAAGAATTAACCTTGACCAAAGAAGTTAAGCCTTTGCCCTTGGTTTATAGGAGGTAATTTGAAAGCCCTTGGATTGTCCTCCTTGATAAGAATGTCTTTGTTTACCTGGTGGCCTCTGGCTATGGCTAGTAATTTATGCTAACAATGTAGTTTATGGTAGGGGACCTTCTGTTCCTCAGTGTCAGCTCAACATCTGCAAGCCTTAGAGACTAAAGTCAGCCATGTGGGTGGCCAGCCATGTCTATATGGTGGAGCCCCAATAAAAATGCTGTACACCAAGGCTCAGATGAGCTTTTGTGATTGGCATTACTCCTCACATATTATCACACATCAGTGCTGGAGACACAGGTGCTGTCTTTTCACTGGGAAAAGAATACTGGAAGTTCTGCACCTTGATGTCTCCTGGTCTCTGCCCTGTGGACTGTTTCCTCTGTTCATTTTAATCTGCATTCTTTCACTGTAATAAGCCCTAACAATGAGTAAAACAGGTTTTCTGAGTTCTGTCAGTTTTTCAAGCAAATTATTGAACCTAAGAGTGGTCATGGGGACCCTGAAACTTGATTTTAATATCAGAAGTGAGAAGGTCTTGAGATTCCCAAACTTTGTATCATCAGAGGTCACATTACCTCATGACTGCACAAAATCATGAATTAAATGCATTTCCTGGGAAGAGTTATTTTCTTACCTCTTTTAGAGGAGACTGGGGCGGGGGGAGAAAAGAGCTGCTGAACTTCTATCAATCTCAATTTTCTCTTCTGTGTAATGAGAATAAAAAGGTCTATCATGGGCCGGCCGAGTGGCACGATGGTTAAGAGCTGGCTTAAGACGCCAGAGGACCCCGGTTCGGATCCCACATATGAGGGCCAGTGACACTGCCCTCCACAGCTAAGATGCTGAACAACAGCTCAACCTGGAGCTGGGCTGCTGTGTGTCGCCGGCGATGGCGTAGGCTGCAGCCCCTGTGGCAGTGGGTTGCCATGGGCTACCGTATGTAGCCAGCAGCCAGTGTGAGCTGCCAGCAGCCGCCGTGAGTGGCCGTCCAGAAGCCGGCGACTGATCTGCCTCGCCCAGGAAGAGTGCAATGATGGTGCCAACTTGGGCCAGTGAAGCAACGTCCTCCACAACTAGACTGAGGAGCAAGACTACAGCAACTTGTCTGTTCCCCTTCCCCCAATTCCCCAATAAAAATCTTTAAAAAAAAAAAAAAAGGTCTATCACATAAAATGTCAGTGATGATTAAGATTTTATAAATATGTAAATGTCCTATCAAATAAGTCTGGCATATGGTATAGCTGTACTAAATGCTAGAACCTAGCTCTCCTTTTTGATTCAAATAATATACAACATAATATGTTATTGAACTTCATAATCAATTTACTTTAATTTGTGCAGAAAGTAAAATTATTTTTTCTTTTTCTAATATTATTTAGTTGTACTCATCTCACCTAAATTATTTTCTGTCATTGAAGTTGAAATTTAGTATGTGTGTGTATACTAAATTATACAGAACTATAACTAAAACAGTTTGGTTGTTAAGGTATTCTATTTCCATGACTTTGTGGCAAGTCTATGTATCTGCATTCAGTTGATTTTCTTTTGAAAAGCTTTGAACTTATATATATATATATATATATATATATATATATATATATATATATATATATATATATATATATATATATATGACTGTGCAGTGCTGAAACCTGCCATGATTGTGCTGGGAGTTATTTACAGAAGATCTATTTCTTCTGTTGGGAATACACAGCACAAGTTTTTCTTATTGTTCTGGACATCTCACCCACTAAACCATTCGTTTTTTCCGAAGACAGAAGTAAATAGCACAATTTGTTCTCAAAGACGACTAGCTGTTTCTGAAATGTGAGGAAGCTCATGGTAAATGGGCAGAATGTTAGAAATAAATAAGAAAAACAGGACAGCAGAAATAAATCTTTTATGATGCATTCTCTCATTCATTTATATGGAAGCAGTCTTTTTCCACAGCTACAGGTGACAAGAAACAACGGAGATTGCCAGTTTGAAATATTCCTTAGAAAATAACTTTAGCATCAAAGTAATTTCATCATCAGCCACAAAAGGGACTTATGTAACCCTTTTTAAAAATTACAAACTAAAGATTGATTTACAGAGAACAATGATTTATGTACTTGCAATTTTGGGAATGTTATTTTTTTATTATTGAATTTAATTCTTATGACCCTCTTATTTTTTGTGTGTGCAATAAATGTTATATAATTCAGACATCAGACATGAAGGAAAGAAATATTAGGATTTCCAAAAATGTAATAATAGGTTTCTCCAGCTGAGTATAAGCACTTAAAAATTGTAGCTTTAATACTTGATAGACAACACATAGTTTTGTTATTTTTGTAGGAAATAGTTTTTTTCTCACTCAAAGTAATTGGAACAAGATGAATTGTCCTGCCTACTGAACAATAAGGTGAACAACAACCTCAGCAACATGAGATAGAGGAGTGGAATTAGGATAGATCTGTACTTTCTTAAGGTAAATAGATTGTGGCAAATTATATTTTCCAAACATGGACACTTACATATATTTCTTCTATCATGCTCTTATAATGTGAAGTCTAATTCCCCTCCTATTGAATATGGGCCAGCCTTAGTAATTTGCTTATATGAAATAGAAGGCTGCAGAAGTGACACTTCATGGCTTCTGAGGATAGGCCATAAAAGACAACACACCTTCTGCATTGTTATCTTTCTTTTCTGAGGCTCACTCTTGTATCTTCGTTGCCATAATGCGAAGAAGCCATACTGGGATTTCTGGTGGCAGCTCCACCTGATTAATAGCTTTAAGCACCAAGCACGTGAGTGAGTGAGTTTCTCATGATTCCAGCCCTCAGTCTCTGAACCTCTGAGGGAACAGAAATGACTTTTCCCCACAAAGGTCTGTCCAAGCTGCATATCCTTGAGCAAAATAATTGTTACCATTGTTTTAAGTCACGAAATTTTGGATTATTAAAAAAGTTAACAAGAGATATCAGGGACACTAAATTTGAGATAAAAAACGTTTTGAGACAAGACTAGTCTTTTGTGTTGTTCAAATAGTAAGAATGTAGCCAGGGTGGAATTACTGCAAATTATGATTGTGCTGACTCCTGGTCATGACCTTTGTACACATTTGAACATAACTAGTATTAAGTTAACAAAGCCCCTAATAAGCAAACAACTTATACACAAGTAATTGAAGATAAAGTAGCCCCATATTGATAATTATTAGCTAACCAGTATTTTAAAACAAATACAGCATAATCCTAATATCTATGAATACCTAAAATGGTATAACAAACCTTTATTCTTTTGTGTTAACTTGAAGATTGCTTTATTTTAATACTTGCTTTGAAAGATGTAGCACACCTAATTGCTTTGTGTTCTTGAGAATGTGAAATACATTGTGTTCTATTCTTCATAAAAATCATAGTATTATTCGAAATTACAAACCAGTCGTATGGCAGAAGTAGTTTCAAACAGTTTAATGTCTCATCTATTTTACATAAATCATGTGAACCCTAAAGGTATGATGCATATAGAATATTATATGACAACTTTTCTTTAAAATAAAAAAATATATATACTCAAATAAAAAGAATCAAATATTTTATTAAAGAAGGTAACTTTGTGTTTTATATAATCATGATGAGTCCCTTACATAAAATTGAGAGAAATATCTATAGAGGGTGTAGAAAATATGTCCTAAATAAATGGAGATAAACCTTCTCCCTTTACCTATTTAAACATAGGCAATCACCTTTTTCTGTCACTGCTTTTTGGTTCATTTCCTTTTTTGTGTGATCTTAATAGGATACAGTTGAACAGCAGGGACTTTTACTAATTTTACTCTAGCCTTGTGAAATGAGGAATGAAGAGAGTATCATTCTGGTATCTTGGATATGCATATTAAATCTTGTACTAGTTAATATTTCTCAGGCAGGGTGCTTCAAAAGGGCACAATCCAACTCAGGCCAGAGAACCAATAGAAAACTTGCTTCTGTGCTCAGTAAAGGGTACTACATGGTGCCACTGATGGGATGGGGCTGCTTAGGGNAGTTAATATTTCTCAGGCAGGGTGCTTCAAAAGGGCACAATCCAACTCAGGCCAGAGAACCAATAGAAAACTTGCTTCTGTGCTCAGTAAAGGGTACTACATGGTGCCACTGATGGGATGGGGCTGCTTAGGGATTAAGGTATAATATCAAGGGGTATGTTATGTGTTCCTTTCCAATCTAAGAAGCTATCCTGGTTACAAATTAAAAAAAAAAAAACATTACATCTATTCCACCTCAAGCAAAATGAACAAATTCAGAAGATTAATAGTCTTTTAAGTTCCCTGGCAAAAATAATTGTAACGCACTAATAATATCACTGGGTTCAAATTTTGATAAGACATTCCAATGAGCTCAAAATAATTTAATTTTCTCATTGAATATTTTCAGATATTCCTGAAAAACAAAAATTATTATGATTACTTTTATTTCAAAGATGGAAAAAGGAAACAAAGAATTAAAATAAATTCCTGGAGGGCACATTGTGATATAACAATAAAACATATAGATTTGTTAAGAGAGTTATGTGTTAATGGCTTATTAAGAGTAAATTGCTAATTTTCAGTCCTAACCCCTTCCTTGTCTCTGTTTTCCTCCCTTTCATCCACAAATATTAAAAGAATACCTACTATGTGTCAGACACTTAGGCTCTGGGAATACCAAAATCATTAACCCATGATCTACACTTTCAAGTGACCACTGTGTATTTTTGGAAAAGAGTGATTTATATTCAAGTAAATCAAGTGTTATGCTAACAGGTATGAATGACATGCTGTAGAAGCATGTAGAAAGCGCTGGCTAACTCTACAAGGGTCTGAAAGAAGAGCAAGAAGCAGAGAATCAGGGAAGAGTGAATAGACGTCATGAATAGAAGATAAGTCGATTCTTGTTATTTGCTGATTACATATTTGCAAATTTATATACTCACTACAATTTATTCCCTAAATTAATACTCAGTGATGATTTCTTGGTCATTTAAGAAGACACGCAGCCAACAAAATTTGAGATGCATAACATATGTCCAAACCACTGTCAAACAAGGTGATACGCTACCTTCTTATTTCAGT
>NW_017733397.1:0-2048 GCF_001890085.2 Hipposideros armiger | reverse complement strand
TTCATTACTAGCTTACTGTGATCTCAAACCCTTCTCTGTGTAATGATAAGAAAATTGATAAGAACTATCCCCAGTGAAAATGTAAAAACCAAGGATGAGATGGGGCACTGACAATCACTTGGAGTGGGCAATTGAGTCCTTGAAAGTAAAGTCTGTACATACTATTGATGATATTTTATCATGATTATTAATTTGGGTTTGCAAACCAACTGAGAATTTCCAACCTGATGTCCCCATTCATTACTGTTTAATATATATGTCTTCATCACTCTAAAAGCATAAACCACTTGAAAAAAATCCTTTCAACTTTCTGCATTGCTTCATTTTAATTTATTTTTTGAAAATGTTTGATTTACAAGAAAAAAATGCAAGAGATGGGTTCTTGTTTATGCCTATCAAAGAGTAAGGGAGTGAGACTTAGCTGGTATTAAAAGCAAGAAAAACAAAAGCAAACTAAAAGAAAATTATAAAGCAAAAAACAAACAAACAAATAAAAAAGACAAAGTCTTTCCATATTTTTCTGTCAAGAGCCCAAGAAAAACATATCTGTTTTGTCAGTCTAAACCAAGGAGTTTTCTGTCTAATGTTTTCAAAATGTGGATTGATTTCCAAATTCCTGCAAGACTGAAAATGTGGATTGATTTCCAAATTCCTGCAAGACTGAAAGGATCAGTTCTCTAGCTTCATTGTTGTTATTATTTAATAAATATACCTATTATGTGTATTTTTGAATCAGAACTTTTGGAAATAAACCATCATGAATAAAGTTTGTAAGGTGGAGAGAAAAATGAAATTGGAAGTTCCTACAAAGAGAGAAAACTATCGTCAAGGTTTAAGATTACATTCTCCCAGCATCACGATCAAGAAATCCAGGTCTCTACTTCACTATCAAGCTATGGATATTAGTAATATCTAGTAAATATTTTCAAGTAGATAGTAATCTAGTAGAATTATAAGAAAGTGTGACCGGCTTCAGACATAACTTAATCCAAAGTCATCAATCTCTGCTTCTAGATTCCTCTTGTTAGCATTGTTTTCAGGAAAGCTTTCTTCTTGGTGNTGATGTCAGTCTGGGTGAGTTCTGTCTGGTTTGGAGAGGATGCTGGTAGGGCCTTCCACCTTCATGTGTCTGGAGCTAAAACACAATTGTGATCAAGATGTTTTCTTTAGTTTGACTGAAATTGTTTCTGTGGTTAACAGACCTGAGGCTTTGATCCTAAGACTTTTTGAAGGAGTTCTAGGGCTTAGTGATTAAGGGAGTGGTCATGCAATGTGTGCACAAGTGGAGGGTCAGGAGAGAAGAGAAGCGAGTCATAGTGCTATTACACTAGACAAAGCCAGTTTGAATCAAAAAGAAAGAAAAAAGTCATTTTAAAGAAGTAAAGTTTTTGCACGGTTACACTAATGGGCTCACAAATTAAATCTTTCACAAACAATTCTGCTTTCCTATAATAGATAATGGATTCCTTTAAGAACTAAGTCAATAAGAGACTAACTTGGGGAATGTAACCCATTGCTCTTAAAAATAGTGATCCAAGATGTAAGTTTTAGTTTTATCTTTTTTTTTTCTTAGTCAATGTTATTTTACCGAGAGACAAACTGAACCATCAAAATAATCATTTCATACTTACCTGGCAGGGGAGACACCATGATCAAAAAAAAAAAAAAGAAAAAAATAATCATTTCATAAATAATTTTAGTCTCAAAATTCAGAGTTTATGTCGCTAAATCTGGGGAAGATGAGATACTTCAAAGTAAATTTTTTACGTTTTGTTTGAATATTTGTACTACCTTATTTTATTGAAACTATGATTTTATCTACTACAAGTCAATGCTACTTTATGTTTTACTGAGATAGAAAAAAGTATGCCAATTATAATACTAAAATGCAATTGATTATTTCAAATTGTGAATACAAGTGACTTAGAGTTGAAGAAATACAATTTCACCAGTATTAGGGGAAGCTATGCCAAAATATTATGCAAAGAGACAAATGCATCTTCCTATTGATTAAAAGAAAAAGCAAATCGTTGTCAGGAGTTATCATA
>NW_017733396.1:50730-51667 GCF_001890085.2 Hipposideros armiger | reverse complement strand
TGTTATGTACTTCTCTATTACAGCCCTTAACATATTAATATTGTTTATTTTAAATTTCCTATCTGATAATTCCATTTAAGATTTCCTATCATTTCATTGCTCTAGCACTTTCTGCTCCATTTAAGCAGATCTCTGTTGTGATTCCCTAATTCACCGGCCCCCTCCAATTTGGGGTTGGTTTGCAGTGTGAAATCAGTTCTCTGACGGGGTCAAGAGAAGTCATTAATTTTTTGTTCTGTGTTTTGTTTGTAAACATAAAATTATTAATCTCTGAGTTCCTTTCTTGACAAAATGAAAACTAGAAATCTCCACAACTATTTTTCCCTCTCTGTTAAAACAGCTAATCCAGGATGTTTTCTCAGAGCCCTTCCTTACCTAAATTTAGTTGAAGTTACTACAACCCTTTCTGTCTCTACTGTGAATATCCTTTCTAAGCAAAGAAGAGAAAAGTAAAGGTCTGCAAGAGGTTGTGCGCTAACGGAAGTTTCCAATTTTAATGGTACTACCCTCCACAATGTGACAAATAATTCCCTCAGAGTTTTCGTAAACCACACTACCCACTCAGCATTATTTTATACCACATTCCTTTTAACAATATCCTACTCACTAAACAATCAAATGACTCACAGTTCCCTAGACTTGCTCTGAATTTTAACTATTGCTTTACTTTGATCATGGTTGCCCAACACAATGTGACCCACCATTCATATTCTTTTCTATCTTTTCTACTATGTTTAGCCTAAAGACAGTGTGCTCTCCTCTTCTCATCATGATCAGTCACTTTTCCCCCATATTCTAATAGGATTTGTATTTCCTTTTGAGTCCTAATGTAAATGCTTGCTTAACCTCTCATCATATTTAGAATCCATGTGGCTTGAAATCTGTATTATTTTCTTTAGGAGAATGTTGAATAAAGTAGACACTCAACAAATGTTTG
>NW_017733396.1:47448-48500 GCF_001890085.2 Hipposideros armiger | reverse complement strand
AAGGATGTGCAGACTAGGAATCTCAGTCTTTTTTATACTAGAAAACTATCAAATCAAAACAATATTCCAGACATATCGTAAAGGCTTCGAAGAAACATTTTTATTAATGGACATTTACATGTACAAGTGACTAGTACACTAAGCAGGTTCGCATTGGAAACTAACACCTTTGTCTCCAAATAATTCACACTATTAAATAACTTTTCAAGTTTTCAAAATATAACACTCCTTGTTTAAAAGTGTAGGTTATATTTTTATTCAGGTATGGTGAGGTCAACAGATCAAGAGGATTGTCGTTAAAAATATAGCGTATTACTCACAGTTCTGAAGAGGAGAGGGGCACACGATGACACACAGAGCCACACAAGAGGACACTGAGATAGAGCAAAGGCAGAGGAAGCACAGGTCACTTCAGGAGAGTTGTTACTAAGGGCAGACCAAGCAGGTTTAGAATCGGCTCGTTTGAATAATTTCAATGGCCTCTACAGTGTAGGGGTTTCCCCTAGTTGGCTGGTGCCTGACCCAGGGTGATTTGGACAGAGGAATACTGTCCTGGAATGTAAGAGTCCAATAAAACAGACAGGCAGTGGAAGGTATAGACTGTGGCTAGGTTAGTTTGACTATGAAAGGCTGACTCCAAGGTGAGTTATTTGTTGTATCGAAGAAGCTAGTCCTTGGAAAGATGGTGTATCCCAGGTCAGCAAGGACCTAGATGTCAAACGTCACATACAGAAGCTATAAAATGTGGTTACTATACTTCTACAAATAGTAGATGAACAAATAACAAAGATTGTATTCAACAGTGTATTGAAAGAGGGAACCAGTGAAATTGTAAATCGGGTCAGAAAACTTTTAAGAACATGGTTTAGGTAACCCATCAAAGAAGGCATAATTAATAAGAACATGAGAATGAGTTCAATATAAAGTTGGCCTGTTCTAAAAGAAATAAAAATATTCATGATTATTGATTCACAATCTACAAGGTAATATATAGCTTTACATGGACAAATCAAAGACTACATAACAAAGTCAAACTCAGTAGTACTCTTCTA
>NW_017733396.1:37118-41872 GCF_001890085.2 Hipposideros armiger | reverse complement strand
CAATCATAGCTTTGGGTTGCTGGGCATAGCAAGGTGAGAGGCTTGAAGTAAGTTGATAAGAAAGCTGTTAGTTTTAATAAGTCAGTTATGTTAGTAGACCTGTAGGAGTGGTTCTCAACCAGAAAATATTTGGTTATCCAATCTTTTGCACCCATTTCAGAAAATCCACTAACTTTCCCAGCTATAAGTTTTCTAAGCACCTCTGCTCAGGGGCTTCTTTGGGCTATGTGCATACCTGGAAAGCCTGGTGATTGGCCTGGACTCCAGGGCCCAAGGGGAGGGGATAGGGTCATGGTAGAGGGAAGCCATGAGATGCAGTCACCAAATGATTTCAGGAACAAAGGTGTGGGTTTGGAAAGCATTTCTGAGCAACCTAGCTGAGTACATAGCAGCTCTCTGCCTGGCAGCTACCCATGCGTCTAGCCTCTATGTTGCCAGACTCACTACAAAGTCCTGCAACATCAAGGGGCAGGTGCTGGGACTGCTCAGAGCACAGCAGCTTATCGCCTCAGAACAGTGGGCACATAAAAGGATCTACTGTATAGGAAGCTGGTTGGTACTAAACCCTTAAATTTCCATTATCTAATTTGATCTTATCAATAAACATTATCATACTCTCAGTTTATACATGAGCAAAAGGTGAGGTCTTGGGAGGTAGCTAAGCTGCCGTGGGTTGCACAGTAGGAGAGAGCAGTGACTCAAAGGCAGTCCTATGCTATTGAGAAGCCCATGCTCTTTCTGCCCCTCACTGGCTTCCTAGTACAGAAAAGAATCCCATAGGAATTTGGGTTCTCTGGCATATTTGCAGCTCTCTCCAGAGTGATTGGACTGGAGGTCCACGAGGTGTAGCTTTAGCTTTCCAAGGCAGCTTCCTAGTCCACCATCTGCAGCCTCCTCTCTTTGCCCAACCTAAGGATTCCTTTAGAGACGTGAGGAAGAGATTGAGTCAAAATTCAGGGAGAGACAGAATATAAACAAGTAAAAGGAAGCAAAAGGTCAACAATAAAATTGAGACAAGCAAAATAACTACTCTTCATGGCTGGTCAGGCAAATGGAGCCTGGAACTGGATCTGAGATGGAACAAACCAGTTACTATGCAGGAATTTCCCATAAAACTCAGGGCCAAGGTGTGCTAGTCAAAGGAGCCTATGGTCACGTCGGGTACGATGTTTGATCAGTGTGCCAGTTGTCACAACCAAGAAAGGGGGCACTACTGACATCTAATTGGTAGAGGTCATGAATGCTGACAAATAGCCAACAGTGGACAGTCAGTCCCCACAACAAGCAATAATCTGGCCCAAAGGTCTGAAGTAGAGACACTATGTTCTATCNATGCATAGGAGAGTGTTATCTGATTTAAAATAAATAAGATTGATAGATAACCTCAAATAATGGTTGTATTTACTACTTCCTGTAAAGAGTTAAATCCTTAAGCAACCCTTATGTAACAAATAGTTGCAATCATTGGGCCTAAACTCTTTGTTATTGTTTGATAAACAGGTGATAGAACTGAAACATCAAACCATTTTTTTTTCTAAGAGCTGGGAACCTCTAATTAATCTTTGACTTGTCCTGCAAGTCATATTTCTTCTGCTTTTGTTCCCCAATCTCATAGACACATTAGTACCTGTAACATATAAAGCTTTTTGCTAACTATCAAAAAGCAGGACCAGTCTCATTTTCAGACTGAGATGTCTGCTAGCAGTAAATCAATTTTTTATTTTTCTTCATGATTTTCTTAAGGTCTTACTCTAGAATCAATGATACCTGACTGTTAATCCATTTATCTCTTTTAGTCATAATAACTGATATTTTTCAAATACTACAAATTTCTTAATCCTCTCAATAGCCTTTAGTTAACTTAATATAAAAACTATGAGAATTCTTTTTGACTGAACTTATTACCTATCATCACAGGGGGTAGAACTAGAATGTAAGTCAGTGCTTATCAGAGTATCCAAATAATCCAGAAGTTGAGAATCCTATTGATCACAGATAAAACCCTCAGAAATCTATGCCAGAAGTGGTACTTTAGTCTTGGTGTTTGCTATCTCTGGCTGTCATGGATATTATACCTTCTGTCACTTATTTCCACTTTAGTCTTCCTTTGTGGCCTTTGCTATTTTAAGAAAACAGAGATTCTCCTCTCTATGACTTGTTGAATTGCATGTTTTCATACTTATGCCATACTCATTTGCCACTGCGGTAATTGCCTGCATGATAAAAACTTTAAATTTAGATGGGGGCGGTTGGTAATTGTTCTATCCTTAATTTAAGTGTTACAGATTCCCACTGGATAGCTTTATCAAGGATATGAATAGAAAAAAACTAAAAGGCAAAATGAATATTTAACAAGCCCATCTGAGCTGTATTTCCCAAGTAATGATGTTGTTGCTAAAGGTAATTAAGAAACCTCTTAGGAAGTTTAGTAAATACATATGAGAAAACTCCCATTTTCCCTATAAAAGAATGAGACATTTTGCTTGTAAAATCAAAATTATAATACCCTGTAATGAGGTATTACACAGGTGTAATTCCTTATGACAACAAAATTATAATTACGGGTAAACAGCCTGGTGCATTCGGATTTTGTTCATTGTTGTCATCTAAGAAATGTTTTAAGGAATAAAGGGGAAAACAACATTGCTTTCTTTTTTCCTTTAGCATCTTGCTGTGTTTTNTAAAAGGTCCCAGAAAGTTTTGTGGCAAAATTTTTTTCTAAACCAGCAAAAAATCCTCTTTTAGGGTCCAGCATTTTATTTAAAACAAGTCTACTTTGATTTGAACCAAGACGCGCTCACATTGTCATGAAATGCAGGCAAGGAGCCCTAAAGCCTCAGTGTTTTTGTTCAGCTAAGAACTAAAACAAGTACAACTCTCCCAACTTTGGGTGTCTTTTAAAAAATACAAAATAAAGAGGTTTGGGGGTAGAAGAATATTGTGAGGACTTATAAGAACTTTAGTATCATCATTTGTGGCTCTTGTTTTGTTTTGTTTGTTTTTGTTTTGTTGCAGTTTAAACTCTGACACTGCTTACAAACCATGACTGTGCTCTTTTGAACTCTGAAACCTCTTACAGGGCCAACAGCCTTTTTGTGCTGTTCGCGCTATTTGATAAGCTGCACTCCTTGTACTATTGATAAGTAACACTCCCCATCCTGTAACTGACCACAAGGTTTTTGTGTTGCAAGCCTGGACAGAAACTAGAATGTTGATAATGCATAATCACATATTGTTCCCTGTTCTTATCTCACTATACAACTTGCTGACCATTGAGTCAGCTGCATGTTGAAGGTCCAGGTGCCCCCACCAATCAGAAAATGAATGATATAAATTTATGACTTTGTTTCCCTAACAACCCATCCCTTTCTTAGTCACCCCATTGCAACTTACATCTCTAAAAACCCTGCACCTTTCTCTCCACTTCAGAACTTCAGAGCTGCTTTTGCCTCATGCCAAAGGCTATGTTCTCTGATTTGCAAGTCTTATCAGAATAAATCTCTCTTTTAATTTGTTCCTGTAACTTTTGTTTACAAAAGTCAAAAATTCTGCTTCGGGTTTTAAAGATGTTGAATACAAATCGAGACACACTTTTCTTTCTTTTAGAAGTAGTACTTTTTCCAATGATCCAATGGTCTCTTTTTCTGAGGAAGAACAATGATAGGCAAGGATAGACCTTAGAGATAACAGGGAGTATGATGAAGGAAGGCATCCATTTACTGACAGCACAGATCCTCATGTAATCCACTGCGGTAGTAAATACAGGTTTTTGTANTATACAAAGAGAAAAAGAGAAAGACCTCTTTCTCTCTGCATACACCTAAGAAAGACCTCATGAGGACACAGTGAGAAGGCAGCTGTATGCTAGCCAGGAAGTGAGCTCTCACCTGAACCCAACCATGCTGGCTCCCTGATCTTGGACTTGTAGTCTCCAGAACTGTGAGAAAATACATTTCTAATTTTTTTTAAACCACCCAGTCTATAATATTTTATTACAGCGTCCATGCTGGGCAATACACTGGGATTACTCAAAATTTATGGGATTATTGGAATACTTGACCTATTTACATTACTGTCACGTTGATGGGAGGATACTGCTTTATTTCATATCATCTCAGGCTTAACACATACTATTTTTCCAAGACAAAACTGCCTAAAAATAAGATTTCACAATACCTCTTTCCCTACATTACAAAAGAATGCCATACCATTCTTCCCTGAGACATCTCACCATGGTACTCTGCCCAGGATTTAAAAACATACCAGGCTACCAAACAAGGGGAAACCTTTTAACATTTAATAAGTGCACCGTAATCAGGAATTATACCCTTGGTGTCCCTACCTTATACATATTCTGTTGTGGGCAAAGCAATCTGTAATTTTTCAATCTGATAAGTGGTAGAATGGGGTGATGGGAGCAGGTACTGCATTTAGACCAACTAGAGAGGCCCTTCTCATGGGTAGGCCTCTTGCTTTAGAACAGTCTCTAAAATTTGAATGTGAATGCATATCACTTGGGGATCACGTTAAAATCGAAATTCTGTTTTATTAAATCTGACCGGAAATTCCACACGTTTATCCAGCCCCCAGGGGGAGAAGATGCAACTGGTCTGTGGAGCACACTTGGAACAGAAAGGAATTAGAGTTCTATCATAAGGCCTATTTCCCACTGGGAAGCTAAAGGAAGAGGGGCTTTTGTTGAAAGCCATACGCTTCCAACCACAGTGGAGGTCTACACCGACCAACTTTCTCAG
>NW_017733396.1:32245-34243 GCF_001890085.2 Hipposideros armiger | reverse complement strand
AGAGATAACAGGGAGTATGATGAAGGAAGGCATCCATTTACTGACAGCACAGATCCTCATGTAATCCACTGCGGTAGTAAATACAGGTTTTTGTACCTCAAATACAATACGAGATGTTAAGGGTTGCCCAATGATCTATCTTTTTATTTGTTTGTTTGTTTGTTTGTTTTTTCAACTCTATGGTGATATAATTGACGTATAACAATGTATAAGCTTAAGGAATACACTTGACAATTCAATACATATACTCGCATATATTGCAAAATGTTTACCATAATAAGGTTAGTTAAAACATCTTTTGCCTCACATAATTACCATGTTGTTGTCATTATGTTGAGAACATTAAAGCTCTATTCACAGCAGTTTAAAAGCATACAATATAGTAATGTTCACCATAGCCACCAAGTTATAAATGAGATTCTTGAAATTTATTAATCTTATAACTGAAAGTTTGTAGCCTTTGACCAAATCTCTCCATTTCTCCCACCCTTAAGCCCCTGGAAACCACCATTTTACTCTTTATTTCTGTTAGTTCAATGTTTTTAGATTTCACTTATAAGTAAGATCATACAGTACTTGTCTTTCTCTGACTTACTTTTTAGCATAATACTCCAAAGGTCCATCCATGTTGTCACAGATGGCAGGATTTCCTACTTTTATGGATGAATAATATTCCATTTATGGCTGAATAACATTCTAAAAGACATACCACATTTTCTTTATCAGATTCATCCACTGACAGATGCTTAGATTGTTTCTATGTCTTGGCTACTGTGAATAATGCTGCAATGAACATGGGCGTGCAGACATCTCTTTGAGATAGGGCTTTTATCTTCTTCATATACATATCCTGAATGGAATTTTTGCATCATATGGTAGTTGTATTTTTAATCTTTTGAGGACCCTCCAGGCTTTTTTACAGTGCACCAGAGTCCCCTTTTCTTCAAATCCTTGCCAGCATTTGTTATTTCTTGTCTTTTTCATAAAAAAAACATTCCAAATGGTGTGAGAGATTATCTCATTGTGATTTTAATTTGCTTTGCTCTGTTGATCAGTGATATTGAGCATCTTTGCATGTACTTGTTGGGCATTCACATGTTTTCTTTGTCAAAATGTCTATTCAATTCCTCTCCTAATTTTTCAATCAGATAGTTGGTTGTTTTTGTTTCTATTTTGCTTTTGAGTTGTATTAATTCCTTATATATTTTGGATATTATCCCTTTTTCAGATATATGGTTTGAAAATAGTTTCTCCCATTTAATAAGCTGCCTTTTTATTATTTTGATGGCTTCCATTTCTTTTGAAATTCACCAGTGAAAACATAAGGTCCAGGACTTTTCTTTGTTGGGAGGGTTGCCATTACTGTTCAGTGTTCTTATTTGTTATCTGTCTATTCAGATTTCCTATTTCTTTATTATTCAGACTTGTATGTTTCCAATAATTCACCCATATTTTCCTAGGTTGCACAATTTGTTTTTGTATAATTGTTCATAATAGTCTCTTATGATCCTTTGTGCTCCTATGGTATTAGTTCCAATGTCTCCACTTTTATTCTTAATTTAATTGAGTCCTTTCCCTTTTTTTCCTAGTAAGTCTAGCTAAAGGTTTTCATTTTTGTTTCTTTTCTCATTATACATTTGTCAGTATTCTCAACATAGCTTCACAGATCTCTGAGTCTGCTTATTTTTTTTTAACTGATCTTTTTCTTAGTTCCTTCACATGGTTAATATCTACTGTTCTCTGTTAAGATTCATTGATTTTTTTCTTCTGTCATCTTATATATGCTATTGAACTTCCCTAGTCAGTATTTGATTCAATTGTCATATCTTCTAACTAAAAATGTTGTTTTATAGTTTTTGTTTATCTAACATAGTCCTATATTTGTTGAGGCTTTTTCATTATATATTTGGCACATCAAACCTATGAGATTTCTACCCTCTGTTGAAAGATCTGTGTGTAGGCTTTGGGCACATTTTCAAATCTCAATCAAGTCTTCTT
>NW_017733396.1:30018-31761 GCF_001890085.2 Hipposideros armiger | reverse complement strand
TTGGACAAATAAAACATAATAGTATTTTTACATATTAATTTTGTAAACCAAAAGTAGGAATAAATATTACATGCTATTTGAACCCAGCAATGTTTTGTAAGCGTGGACATTTTGGATAGTACTAAATATCAAGGACCATTTGATATGGACTAAATATGCTTGTAGACGATTTGGACAGGACAAATATCCTCCAAGGGTGCTGGGAATATAAGAAGGAAAAAAGAATGACAAAAACAATAATGTTTACAACTTTATGACAAGAAAAAATAATAATAGGAATTATGAGAATTTGAAAGCAACACACGACTACAAAGGTTTTACAGCCCCACCCGCTTTTGGCTTTTAATTAAAGTTACATAAACCAGTAATATATAATCATAGCAAAACAAAAATACAGTAATGGTACATTTTAAAAAATTGTCCCAAATCACACAATTGTAAATTAATCATCAGAGTTCAATATTAATATAATTCTGACATCATTTGTTGACCTTTTCTCAAAGTATATGAACATACTATATTCTATTAAGACAAATTTCTATTCTTGGCTATTTAAATAACTTTAAAGTTAATGCTATTACAAACTACTTTTATACATCGTTACACTTACTCCAATTTTATATGATTTCAAATCCTTCAAACATTTGCTTCTTTCTCTTGGCATACTATTCCTTAACTAAGTGTCCAACTGTATTAGTCAGGGTTCTCCAGAGAAAGAGAATGGATAGAATAGGTGGTTGTGAGGCTGTGTGTGTGTGTGTGTGTGTGTGTGTGTGTGTGAACTACAGAAGCTGGTAAATCCAAAATCTATAGGTGGGCTAGCAGACTGCAAACCCAGGAAGAAAACATGCTTCATACAAGTCTAAAAGCTTTCTCCTGGTACAATTCCCTCCTGCTCAGGAGAGATCAGCCTTTTGTTTTATTCAGATCTTCAATTAATTGGATGAGGCTCACTCACATATTATGGAGGGCAACCTAATTCACTCAAAGTCCATCAATTCAAATGTAAATTTCATCCAGAAATACCCCCAAAGGAACATCCGGAAGAATGATTGACCACAAATCTGGTCACTATGGCCCAGCCAAATTGACACTTAAAATTAATCTTGACAAGTCCGCCCCTTTTTTATTTGGCATCCATATACATCTCTTAAACCATATAATGCAAATATCACATAATTTGTACCCACGGCTACAATAAAAAATTATAATTAATGAGTATCATGTTAGTTCAGAAACACCACTTTACATCTAGATATTCAGGCAACATTGATCTGATACCTTTACACTTTTTGTATTTAAGCCAACATTTTGTAAAACCACTTTATGTTTCCTTTCAGAGTGTCTGCTTCTGAGATTTTCGAAAAATGTTTATGCTTACAGCTAAGGTCCCTGACAATTTCTATCTTATTTCCACTCTCAGGAGAAAAATTGAAAAATCAAACGTGGGGTAGGAAGTACTTTTTATAAGATAAAATTGAGACATTCAATATTGCCAATGCCAAACCAGATGACCTGCAGGACATAAGCTACCTAAGTCGTTTGAAGAATGTTGGCTTCAATGGAATGGAAACTTTGTAGGAAGTCATTGAAGAGCTTGTCAATTTTATTGACAGGGCCAATTCCACCCATTAAAGATGTACAAAGTATTTTAATCACACCATAGAAACCTGCAACTGATTCATCCAGCTTGTTAAAAATTCATTTTAGACTTATTGAACTGTTAGACTCATGTAAAACCTA
>NW_017733396.1:24060-27173 GCF_001890085.2 Hipposideros armiger | reverse complement strand
TGTTTGTTTTTATGTATTAGGTAGATCTGCTATGTCTCCCAGTCTTGACAGAGTGGCCTTATGTAGTGAGTGTCCTGTGGGGCCCAGTGGTGCAGTTCTCTTTGTCAGCTGAGCTAGGTGCTCCAGAAAGGTCCCTTGTGTGGGTTTTGTGTGCCCTTCTATTGTAGTTGAGTTTTGATTGCTGTTGGCATGTCACTGTGTTAGATTGACACCCGGGCTTACTGGTTGTGAGGATAGGCTATGACCATAGCATACGAGCTGCTATACAGGAGCTAATCCCATATAGCAGGATTCACCCCAGTGGGCTCTGGTGCCTGCCAAAACCACCCTATGGTTGTGACACTTATGGGGCTAATCAAGTGGTGCTCTTTTGTGGTTTGAAGCTGGCCATCTGGTATGCTGGTTATAGGGCCTTTTGGGAGGGCCCTCTGTGCAAGGTCAGCCACTGTCCATGACTGGTCCAGGGCTACCTAATAGAAGCTACCAAGCAATTTGCAGTTGTTTGCTGCCTGTGCTGGACCTGGAGGTATGTAGAAGAGGCCATACTGGGAACTGGACTAGCTGTCATGAGTACTGGGCATGGGGAAGTTCAGCAAAATGCTCAGGGCACCCCAAGGCTTGCCAACATCTTCCAGCTGTCCATAGGTTCAGCCTCTGAAAGAGCCTCAGGTTTTTCAGAATTGGTTGGGGTGGTGTGTCTGGCAGTCACCAGTGTAGGTCTAGTGGTATTCAACAGGTTAATGTGGGTTCTGATTTGATCCCGTTTCTAGCCCTGCAGCACTCTGCAAAATGCTCAGCACATCGAGGCCCTCTGCTGCCTACATGGGGCCTGAGGATCCCTGAAAGTTGTCCAAGAAAGACTGTAGCGCAGGCCAACATCAGCTGCCTGCCAGCTGCAGAAAAGCCTCTGGCTTTGCGCAAGTTGAATGGGGCAGAGTCCTGAGGAATCACTAAAGTGGAGTTAGTGAAGCTTACCAGGCCAATGAAAATCAGATTTTGCTGTATGGGGGAGGGCTCAACAAAGGAAAGATGTCATTCTCTCACTGGTTATGTGGGAGGAGGGCTCAACATAGGTACAATGACAGCTTTCCCTTCAGCCCTCATCCTAAAGTCTAACAACTCAGGCTCTCCGTGTATGTCTCTGGCACTTCCCGAGCCACAGCCCTTCCACTGGAGCCCAGGGTGAGTGTCTGGAAGGGACAGAGTCTGTGCACTGGCTCTTTTAAGCAGATGCCTGGGTTTCCAGCTTCCTTCTATCTCACCTGGTTGGACAGAATCCCCACCAATTTTCATAGCAGGTATTATGGGGGCTCCTCTTCCTGGCACTGGTGCTGCAGCTGGGGAGCCTGGTATTGGCCTGGGACCCTTGCTCCTCAGGACCTCTGCAGCTGAGATATCCCTCCTGATNCACCCAGGGGTGTCAGTTAAAAAGGGAGGGATATATTGGCTTTGGAGGCCCCCTGGAGGAGTGAGGGGTCCCAGCTCCACACAGGCTCCCCAGCCCAGGGTTCCAGTGCCAAAAGGAGGAGAAGTTCTTACAACCTCTGTCTGTGAAAACCATCAGAAATTGTGGCTGAGTGAGACAGAGGGCAGCTGGAGTCCCAGGCACACTTCTGAAAGGGCCCGCACAGACTTACTGTGCTTAATTATTCTGAGCTCCACCTCTGGGGAAACAGCTCAAAAGGCACCAGGGACATATGAGGAGACACTGAATTGTCTGGCTGCAGGACAGGGGCTTTCTCCCAGACAAAAGTGTTGGCAGAATCTTTGTTGAACCCTTCTCCCTCCCAGCATGGAGACTCAGGTGGCCACCATATCTGAGTGTCTATCAACCTGGTTAATATTCTTTTCCCTGCCCTGGTGATGCCCTAAGACCCTGCCTCACCAAGCTTGCAGGCCCACCCAAGCCACTTCCAGTTGCTTTTCCATACAAAAGGCATGTCTTGGCTAATGCTGGAATCAGGGTAATGGTGGCCTTGCCAAATGATTCAGGACGCCTCTCTCCTCTTGGGTTGTTTTGGAATAGCTTGAGAAGGATAGGTGTTAATTCTCCTTTGAATGTTTGGGAACATTCGCCTTTGAAGCCATCTGGTCCATGACTTTTGTTTATGGTGAGGTTTTTTTATTACTGATTTCAATATCATTAGTCGTAATCAGTCTGTTCAGATTTCCGTTTCTTCTTGATTCGCTCTTGGAAGATTGTTTCTAGGAATTTACCATTTCTTCCAGATTGTCAAATATGTTGGTATATAATTTTTTGTAGCATTTTCTTAAAATCCCTTGTGTTTTTTTGGTGTTGTCACTTCTCTTTCATTTCTGATTTTATTTATTTGGGTACTCTGTTTTTCTTGATGCATCTGGTTAAAGGTTTATCAATTTTGTTCATATTTTCAAAGAACCAGTCCTTGGTGTGATCGTTTGTATTAATTTTTATACTCTATTTCATTCCTTTCCCTTCTGGTCTTTATTATTTCCTTCCTTCTATTCACTTTGGGCTTGTTGGCTGTTCTTTTTCTAGTTCCATTAGTTGTAGGGTTAGATTGTTTGAGATTTTTCCCATTTCTTGATGTAGGCCTGTATTGCTATAGGTCTCTTAAGACTGCTTTCACTGTGTCCCATAGATATTGGGTCATTGTGTTTACATTTTCATTTGTTTTAGGGTATCTTTTGATTTCTTCCTTGATCTCAATATTAACCGATTCATTGTTTAGTAGTATGTTATTTAGCCTCATGTGTCTATGTGTTATTCAGTTTTCTTCTTGTAATTGATATCCAGTTTCATACCAATGTGATTGGAAAAAATGCTTGGCATGATTTCAATCTTTTAAAATGTATTAAGATTTGTTTTTTAGACTAACATGTTGTCTATCATGGAAAATGTTCCATATGCTTTTGAAAAAGATACATATTCTGCTACTTTGGGGTCATATGTTCTAAAAATATCAATTAAATACATCTGGTCTAGTGTGTCATTTAAAGCTGTTGTTTTCTTGATTTTTTTGCCTGGAGGGTCTATTTATTGATGTAAGTTGGGGTGTTAAATTCCCTTATTATGAATGTATTACTATCAATTTCTACCCTTATGTCAGTTAATATTTGCTTTATGTATTTTG
>NW_017733396.1:19806-20934 GCF_001890085.2 Hipposideros armiger | reverse complement strand
AGGTACAGTGTTTACCTACTCCACCATCTTAGTCAGAACTCCTCTGAATGTTTGAATTGTTTTGCAAGCTAAATGGAAATATTATTTTGGTAATGGATGGCATCACACTTCATTTATTATAAGCCTTTATTCATCACACAGAAAGACCACATAATGTACTGCATAGATGCCTTGCCCAACCTGCAGGCATTCTCAGAAATGGCTAAAGAAGGAAAAGTTTAAAGGCAGACAAAATTTGGAAAACCTTATACATACAAAGTTATTAATTTATAAAATCCTATAAAATGTCAGCATTTTCTATCAATTCCAAACAAAAATCCATCCCTCTCTGAACATTCTGATTGGTTCCACTGGATTGCTATAGGAGAAGATAAAGTTTATGTTCATGACTCGTCTCTGGAAGCTCTACAATGCATTATGTATTCTGCTTATTAGACATCACTTTATTGACTTGCAAAGCTTGCCAAACTTCCAAAACTCTCGTGATTCACAGTGACATTCTTCATAATTAATCTCTAATAATATCACCAAAATCACCCTCACCACCCTTTGTATAATTGTAGTCTAAAGACCTGTTACTCTTTTCACTAAATTCAAATTTTATTCTCATGTCTCATAATACTCAGTTGCAACATTCAACTACTTATAACCCTGGAATCTCGATCCTGCTTGCTGTGCAGCTCAGAGTCAAGCACATGGAGATAATAGATACCCCAAATTTATGATGAGTTATCAAAAAAAACACTTTCTCTGCCCTATAATGCAAATCCTGCCTATCTTCCCAACCTGCTAAATAAGAGACTCTCTGCTCTAGTTTCAACCCTGTCTTCATGTACCTCCCTTTCACTAACTACATTTTGGCACCAAATACCAATGAAGTATTATTGAACTACAGTATATCCACTCTTTGGTCTCCCTATCTCTGTTGTACAAGAATCCCTGAGCCTCTAATCTGGCTGGAATCTTTTGTTAATGCTCTTCACATGTCTTCCTGTCTTATAAACTGATTATGGGAATTAAAAGCTAATTTCACACTTATATTATCATGCCAAGCTATATATTTTTCAGTTCCAACTATAGACCCTGTATTCTAATATACAAACATAACTTGAAGCTTCTCAACACCTA
>NW_017733396.1:1255-16605 GCF_001890085.2 Hipposideros armiger | reverse complement strand
TAATTTTAATTATAATCCAATTTTTACCCAAGTGGTAAAATGTAGGATCTAGTATTTGCTATTTAAGTTTCTCACTTGAATTTCTATATAACAATTTCATACTTTGGGGGACTATGAATGTCATTCAAATATTGACAAGATAATGCCATTCTTCTGAAATATGAGATACTCATATTATTGTTTAGTCTATAAATATGTTTTGACTATCTATTGTTCAGATACTGTGCTGAACTCTGGTGATAAATTAATTAAAAAGTTACAGTAAATCAAATAGACATAAAACCAAAGAATCAACAATAAAACTTGTCAGGTATAACTGTGAACATATCTGCAATTCTCTATGGACTTACTGGAAAATGAGCTTTTTACTGAATGAATCAAGTAAGTTCAGACAGATGCTATAAGTAATAAATAGAAGTCTTTTAGAAATATAATGATTTTAGAATGGACTTTAAAACATAGGAAAGAGTAGAAGCACGGAGTCATGACAGAGTATGACAGTTTGGGGACATTGCTTATGGTGAGAAGTAGTGCATCACTAACTCTTAACTTATACAATATACAATATACAATATACAAAACTGGGGTGAGAGATTGGAATCCAATTGTGAAGAAATTGTATATTGAATCCATGAGTTCACCCATCACACTCTAATTCACAGAGAGACAACTATAGGTTTAATAGGGATTGTGGTTCTCTGTTTAGTTTTGTTTTATTTGCTGTGTGTACGTGTGTGTGTGTGTGTGTGTAGTGTGTGTGTGTGATTAATTTGCAATTTATAACAGATTTTTACTAAATGTCTGAGCAAAATAATTATAGCAGAGTGAATATAGTGGAATATGTCATTGTCTTTTCTCATTGCCATATTGTGGGAAAGTGGATTGGAGTATCGATCTCAGTCCCAGCAACAGGGCAGTCTCTTAATTGCCTAATTCATTCAGAATCATCCTATCGCTTATAACTAGGTAATTAGTTCAAGTATTTTGTGATTTAAAAAAATAGCCCAAGGTACTCCTTTGATTAAATTGATTGGTTAATGAAATGTCCCATGATCCAATTTACCTCAATAAGCCTGAGATGAAGATTTCTGTGGAATTCTCAGAAGGAAGGTCCTTTGTTTTTCTGAGAGAGTTACCAGAAAATAGCCTCCATTGATGGATATGTAGTTTGTATCCAGTGTTTTGCTCTTAAAAGTTGCATTGCAATAAATGTACCTGAATTTCGTATATTATTGTAAATATAAAACTATGGATAAACATGTTTTACTATGTGACGTGATCCAGCAGTTGGTGTTAGTTAATTAAATTATTCCAGGATGTGGGCCAATGCATAACACAACACTCCTATCCGGATTCGTCCTTAGGCTCTCTAGTTGAGACTGACTATAAGGTCAAACTAAAAGAAAATAAAGAAAGAAAAATATTTTTAAAAGAATGGCTCAAATAATTACATTTTTTATAAAAATTACGATTTTTATAAGAATGCAAGATTTAAAAACAATTGATTGGCAAAGAAAAATTCACTTAATTTAGTCTATTTTATCAATATTTCTATAGAAATATTCCTAAAAATCTACAGGGACTATCATTGTTATTTTTACAAACAATTTCTAGCTAACTACCAACCATACTATCATCATTACTGACACTTTTATTAGAGATAACACCATGATGTGTGACCATTCAGTCTCCCATGAAGATCTTTAGTCAAAATTGGAAATATTGGGAAAATATAAAAAATAATTCCAGAAAGCAGTTTAACAGATACCTTTAAGAAATTTCAAAAATATTATTTTATTATAATTTTGATACTTGAATGTTATTTAATTATGGGCTGAACCTTGTAGATTTATGCACAAAAGATCTCTGAGTCAATGTCTTTGAAAATAAGAAATCAATTTTCTTTTTGAAGAATTGATTTCACCTATTTATGGTCCACATGTGAGCTTGGCAGTCTTTGATTAAAATGAGCAGATGGTCCATTCCCAAGTGCAAAGCAGCATTTAGTAGAAAATAAACACAACTCAAAAGCTGTTTTGATCAGGATGTTTGGAGGGAGATGAACGTGAGGTTGGGATACATAGGAAATGTTGATGTTTTATGGGATTTTAAAATTTTATGTAACTATGCTTTAAAAAATACTCAGAGTAAAGAGTATGTTTGGATGATAACTATCATAACTTCAAAATGTACTTCGACAGGGCCTCTCTAAAAAGTGATAGATTCTATATTCAGTTGCCAGAATTATGTAAAATAATCAGTAAATAGCAGAAGATTTAAAATATCCAAAGAGTTCATTGGAGACACCTCTGAAAGGTTAAATTGCTTTAAAAATATTTCCTACCATTTTTCATAATTAATTTTAATATTTGAATATGCTTTATAGACAACAAGGATGTTATTAGAGTGTAATACAACAAAATCAAATTGCCTCACTGAGCTCAATTTCTAATCAGGAAGAGGCTCGCAAAGTCTGGACTGGGGGCCTGGTCTAGCTAGTCATTCCTCCCTGAAGGACCAAGAGAAAGCATTCAATAATATGTGAGCAAATTGAGAGACTCTGGCAGTCCATGAAGAAAAACTTAAAAGCTATTACTGCATCACTGTTACCTTTTTCTCTAGCCTGATCTATTCACTGATAACCAGGGTGATCTAAATAATTGGTAGGAATCAGTGCAAAATGAAGGCATGAGGCTCCTTATTCAAAAAGCAGAATTTCATTAAATCCTAAAACATAATGCATTTTCCTTTGTTCCATGGTCTCTTTCTTGACTTGTCATTTGTTTATTTGCTATTTTCTGTCATTTTAAGAAAAGTCAAAATAAAAATTTTAATTATTAGTGAATTTTACTGTTCATCTCTATATTGTGTATTGTCGGATTTAAATGCAAATATAAGAGTGTTTGACTCACATGAGGATTCACCAAAATTACACAGTTTATATCTCATAGCTTACACATGGGTATGTATTTCATTCTTTCCAGAATACTGAAAATTGCACAAAACTAACTCAATTGTTTTCATTTCACTTCTTGAGGCTTATACATTCTACCAATCCTCCCCACGATCCCTTTGTTGATCAGTAAGAAGGAACTGAAAGGAAAAGGAAATACTATAGAGGCCGTAAATTTCCCTTTCCCTTTTATGTCTTGTGTAAGTGGTTGTCTAATACAGAAAAGTAACATGAGTTCAAGAAAAGACATGATAGGATTTCTGAATCATTTATGTATCATAGAATGCCTTACCTTCTTTTTGTGTTTGAAGAAAGTTCCGATTTGAGTGGAAAGAATGGCCCTTTGGGGCTGTCAGAACCCGTTTACTAAATTGTAGATGTGACATGCTTATCTTGTCTTTACCGAGTCTCACTGAACTTCCATGAACTTCCAAGAATTCTATGTTAATTCTTTGTCAATTATGTGCATTTCACATTAATCATTCAAGCCTTTGACTTATCTTTTATCTTTGTTTACACCATTATCCTACAAAGACTTTGGATGTTAATGTAGTAAATTCTCACTTAAAATATTTTATAAATTTGAGGCTTTAAAATAAATCCATCTATACCTTCATGTCTTCTTGGTGGTCTCCTAGATTGTTTTCCTGAAGAATGAAAGTCAGATCACCAAATTTCTGTAAAGGGCCAGATAGGTAATAGCTTTGTTTGTTATGTTGTAGATGTCTATTAAATATGTTATGTTTAATATGCTGTGGTTTAGTTATGCCTATTAAATAATTGCACTTATTTTTCTTATCCAATGTTAAAATCAATAGCTTTGATCAGGTAAATGCAGTCAAATTTAATATTTTTGATTCCTGATGTATTTAGACTAATTTCTAGCATTTTAATGTGTGTTCAATTTAAAATACTTTTATTTGTATCTTTATTTCACCTTTCCTGACCTTTTGTAGTTTATTCTAGTTTTGCAAATTCATTTTTCCCTTCTTCCTCCTTCCTCATCTTCTTATATTTTCTTAGACATCATTAATATTTAACAGGCATATCTAACCAAAATCTGAAGCAATCAGGAACTTTATCCTGCTAATGAAAAATATATAGGACTATATAGAATTTTTTTTTTACACATCAGCTGTTTTAACATCTTTCACATTATTGTTCTCTAGTAATAATATTATTTCATGATATTTGAATCATCCCCAATTTATTCATTAACTTTTTTAGGATCAAGTCATTTTAGACTTACTAGATGTTAACTCCTTACTTATTTCAGCATTGTTTCTTGTAGCTCATTTTTTCTATAGTCAATAAAATCCGTATTGAAATCTAGACACTAATATTTTTTCAACTTGAAACTTGATTACTAAACTTCTTAATATTTATAATTAAAATTTCTCTAATTAAAACCCAAGTTGAAGATATTCCTTACTAGCATCTATTTTACTAATACATTTGCTATCCATATAATTTAAGCCTATCTGATAATCTTCTTTCTCTTTTTTGCTGATTAGGTTTCCATTTGTCTCTAATGCTACATGATTTTTCTATGATTTGCCTGAATATGAATTTATTTTTCTTATCTTGCAGTGAGATGTTGTTGTTCTCCAAGACAAAGACATATTTTTTTTCCATTCCTGGTAATAGCACTTTTATCTTTGAATGTTAACTCTCCTTCTCCCTTTTAATTGTTTTCTTCTTTTCTGGGATTCCTGTTAAATATGTTATATGTCTTCTCAATATAAAATCCACATATTTCAGCTTTTCTTCTACATTTTATGTCTTTACAAAGCTCTGAGTAGGATCCTGCTTCATTGTCTGAAACTCATAACCCCTCTTCAGATATGTTTATTCTACCTATTTCCTCTCATATTCCATTATTAATGTCAATGACTTTTTTCTCCATCATACAAATTCAATTTAGCTCATTGTGTAATCTGCCAGTTATAGGTTTCATAATGATTGATAGTAGAATAAAGCTACAGAGAAAAAAATCCTACAATAACATATTTGATGTGAATTAAACATATTTGCCCTACCCTAACAAGAATTCTTCAAAGTACCTCTCCTTAAGCTCTGTCCTTTCTTTCTGCTTGGAGCATTACCATGGACAACAACATGGATCTCCACACAGAATCATCAATCATAAGAAGTACCCCAAGTTTCTGAGAGAGACAAGGGGGAATGGGGAGTAAGAGATTGGTATGAATCACTGTACCAATCAGGATCACTAGAATTTAGTGCTTGTTTTGCCACTATATTGACATATACATTGGATTAGGTGATTCGGAAGGCCTCTCCTAGCATTATAATTCTGCAACTGAAAATTATTTTTAAATATTTTTTTAACTTCTCACATTTATTAAGCATGTACTGTGCTTGGACTGTCACATCTACTGATTTCAATACTTTAATCACCATTAGTACTTAAAAATGTATATTTATTTAATTTTTCAGTTATAGTTGACATTCAATATTATTTTATATTAGTTTTATGTGTATAGCATAGTGGTTAGACATTTATATTATTTATGCAACGATCCCCACAATTAGTCTAGTACCCACCTGGCACCACACAGAGTTGTTGTAACATTATTGGTTACATTCTCTCTGCTCTACTTTACATCCCCAAAACTGTTTTCTAACTACCTATTGTGCTTCTTAATCCCTTCACCTTTTTCACCTGGCTCCCCAACATCCACCTCTCTGACAACCATCACTTGTTCTCTACACCTATGAAACTGTTTCTCTTTTGTTTGTTTTGTTCTTTAGATTCCACATATATTGTATTTATCTTTCTCTGTCTGACTTATTTCATTTGGCATAATACCCTCTAGGTCCATTTATTTGTTGCAAATGGTAAGATTTCATTTTTTTTGACCAACTAATAATCCATTTTATGTATGTACAACTTTTTCTTTATCCAATCATCTGTTCATGGGCACTTAGGTTGCTTTCATATCTTGGCTTTTGTAAATAGTGCTGCAATGAACATAGAGGTGTATACATCTTTTCAAATTAGTGTTTCGAAGGGCAGTTTTGTTTGTTTAAAATACATTTTTAAAGGTGGCTAAACAAAATAGATTTTAAATCATCCAAAAATTAACTGGCAACAGACAAAATGAAATGGAGCCACTCTTACACACTTTGAAAATGTTAGTCAAAGAATGAAAAAGGTTCTGGTGTGGTCACGCAGTGTCTGAAATTATTCACACACCCCATGAGCAACACTCCCATACTAGCACCACCAGATGCACTAAGAAAAGAAGTTGAATAACAAAAATTCTGATTTTCTTTTACTTTTTAAATTGTTTGTATATGTTGAAGTAGACCTAAGTATTACCAAGGGAAAAGTTATGAAATGAGGCCTCTTCATGCTGTGTAATGAGTAGTACTGTCTAGACTGTTGTCTGCCCAGGCATGTTAATGAGTGGGACTATAAGCCAAAGCTCACTGATTGGAGACATACCTTGTTTTTGCAGAATGTGTTTCATGCCAGAAGTTTAATTGAGTACCAGGAGAAAAGACAGAACTTGAAATTTTCCTCAATTTAAATGTGTATATATCGTAGGAATTGTCAATGTTAGAAGATCATATATAGTCTTTAAGATTCGAGCAAAGCAAAAATATGAAGAAAAACATTAGTTCCTTTTAAGTATCATTCAAGTATAAAAGCCATTATTATATACCATGTCTTCTTAAAAAGAAATAAGCTTTTTAAATGATAAAATCTAGGGAACCAAGAGATTAATTAAACCATTTTTTAAAAATTCAGAAATTGAGAAATTATGTTAAAATTGCTAATGATCATTGATCTCATATAATTATAGCAACAAGATTCAATTTAAGAAATAATGTTTGGAGAAAAAAAGTATAAGTGTTTTAAATCTTGACCCAGCAGAAACCATAGCATAAAGATTTGGAAGGAAGTGTAAGAATTATAAAAACTTTGTTCATTTAAGAAAAGCAGTCCATTTTGCTTAATAATTTGGACAAAAAAATTTTTAAATGGCTACTTCAAAAGCTTAATGATTTGCAGAATGTCTTATTAAATTTAAATGCTAATTTTAGGCTGCATTGCTCTAATGGTGAATAAATAGTCAACTAAATTTTACTAATTTCTCCATTTTTATGTTTTGTAAATAAGCAGTAATAAATTTTCCACTTTCTTATAAAAGCATTTGTTTTTAAAATTCTATTTATTTATCAAAATAACTATCTATTTATCTTTTTCATTTTTATAAAAGTGTTGTGTGGTTTCTGAAGTGATACTCAACAAGTGTTTATATACACAGTGCTAGATGGAGCTGGATTATACCACCTTATATGAGCTAATTGCTACAATTTCAGAAGTTTTGTGAGCTGGTTGTTAAACTATTGAGAGCTAGAAATTGGCCATGCTGGGAGTATTTGTACCACAGAAATTGAAAACACTACAAAATAATTCTTTCTCCCCCTCCCCCCAGAGAACTGGTTTACTAGGACACCACTGAAAACAATGATAGAAAATACAGTCATTTGCTTAATAATTCTTTGTTTCCTCTAGTTGCCTATTTAATAATGAAAATATATCATGTTGACAAAAACCAAAAATGTGTTGTTTTTTTAAAGGAAAAGAAAAACCACATTTCTACTATTTTGTGAAATCTTTTCCCTTGTAAGTCCCACCCATTACTGTTGGTTATCTTTTTGATCCCTCAAAACAATATTTTCCCTCAGAAATATAATAGCATTTTCATAATTTGGAGGGACAATTTCATCTGTTTACCTGAGCTATTTGATATACTATAACTCCAAAACTTTTGCAAAAAAAAAAAGGAGGGAAATTCCAGTGTTCAAAAAATGTGAGTAAAAGGAGTCTTTCAATAAATTCCTCATTTCTCAGCTACGCTTGGGAAAAAAACAACTAGATAAAACATGTGTGTTGGTGGCAGGGAGAAATTTACTTTAACTCTTGTGATGTCTAACTTTATTTAATGAAGTGATAACACTAATGCATACGTGGAACATTCTTCTGTCTTATCTAAACAAATCGTCCATGTTTTAACATATCTTCATTAACCACAACAAAATTCTCTAGCATTGCTGCTCTACATGTTTTCCTAGTTTTCAATTCTAACTCCTCCCTAACATTTTAAACTAGTTCTATTAGTTTCTACTAGTCATGAAATGTGAATTTTTAAATTCTGTGTATTGAGCTATGTAAAGCCGTTTGTTCTTCTTTTGTTATCAGTTATTTTTTTGTTAATTTCTAGGAGTTTTGCCAGTTCTTTATAAATTGTTTTATTCACCAAATAAAACTAATATTTGTTTTGTTCTAATCAATACAAATTTTCTCTGAATTCCTTAAAGTTATTAGATGTAATTATCTTAAGTTTAATACCACATTAATTTAATAATGTACTTGATACTTGTGACAAAATTAACAAAATTTAGGGTTAGCTGATTGATTTATACCCTTACTAACCTTGATAAATATGATGAAGTTTGTGGATTTCACCTTCTGGATTTGTAGGTACACTCTCTTCTTTACTGAGACGGCATTCTCTTTCCTTAAGTCTACCTGCTGTATGAGTTAATACTTGCACTAACTGTAACTTCTCTAATTGATGGGACTGAAGCACCAGGTTTCACAATGTGGTGTCCCACATCTGTGTATTCTATCATCTGCTCTTACATGCCAACACCTGCCCCCAGATGATAGTACAGTAATACTTTGGTTTGCAAGCATAATTTGTTCCGGCAACAAACTACTCATGTTACAAGACATCACTCATTTACCCAGTTAAAATGTATTAAAAATGTTTGCTCGTCTTGTGGAACACTCGCAAACCAAGTTACTCACAATCCAAGGTTTTACTGTATTTGAAATCCTGTTTTTCCTTTCCACCTTTAAGACTATTTTTGTATGAGATTTACGTGATTGACCCTGAAAACCTCGAGATACTTTATACATTTAACAGCATAAAGACTACAAAATGCAAATAGAAAGTGAAAACTACAGATCAATGTTATTAGTGAATATTGCATAATTTGTTTGCTCAAAAATGTTTACTGCTTCTTGTATGTACATGTGAATATGTAATTTCAGGTCCTTTTCAGATCTTTTCAGATCTATTAGTTGCTGCTATTTGTAAGAACACAAAGGCTGAGCTTCAAACCAGTTTTAAGATGTAGGAAATCTGTAATATGAAATAAGTGGGCACTGTAAGTATTGTGACACATACCTCATGATCGGGGACAATTTAATTTATATTATTTATCATAATAGTGATGTTATTGACCTGCCATTTGTCTTAGATTGCTAGAAATGATCTAAAACTGGAAGGAAATTTTAATAGTGGATATTACCCTTATGAAATAACCTATTATTGTTCACTTCACAACCAGATCAAGTTAATTTCACAAGCTCTTTCCTACCAGAGCCCAGTAGAGAATCTCAACATCACTGCAAATTATTGCCAGGAATCTACAGAGGGCATCTTATAAGTACCCTTGGCCCCTCTGAGGCAGCCATCATGCAATAAACAATGTGCCCTCCCTTAAGCTTCTAGCTTTCTTTTTCTCGACTTGTGAAATTTCTTGAATGTACTTCACTACTGTCATTGCTATGAAGACACATATACAATGAGAGGGCTGCTCTCTCAAAGATTTGGGCACTTGAGTGTTTAGAGCCATCCTTGAAAACTTGGGCAGATTACTTGTCTAAATTTCACTGTGTCACGCTTTGTCACTTGGGAAGCAGCGCCATTTGTGTGCCTGGCTCTCACAAAGTAATTCACAAATAGAGACCCTTCAGATTCTACCAGCATTTCCTCTCACTGTGGGACTCAAACAGGAGCCATAATGGCAGGTGTGGCAGAGAATGTTCTGCAATTCCTTTTTCCCCCTCCCTGCATATTTTGTCTCCTCTCTTTCCTAATAATCTTCTGAAATGCCCTCTTCTCCATGCAAACACAACAGATGCCAGGCATTGCCTGCATGGCCACTCAGTAGACACATCCCAGAGAGACATGCCTCAATGTTAGTCTCAGTTAAAATCACTTCCTTTATCTTTATTGTACATCAGTAGGTCAGAACCACTACAGTATTTGTTCATCATTCTATTGCCATCCTATCATTTTCTACTCTGGATTTGAATCAGGCTTGTCACCTGTCTAGTTATTAGATTCTTTGGGGACCAGGATCAACGGAATATTCTCCTAGCCATCAGTGTGTCCTGCGCTGCCCTACCAGCCAGCCTATATCCTCTTACCCATGCCTGCAGCTCCACCTACCCCCAACCCACCTACCCCACTTACGCTTAATGGACATGAAGCCAGTCTTGTTGCTGGACGCTTCCCTTGACTTTCTTCTCTACTTCTTTGTAAGCATTTGGAGCTGCATTCTCAGAGTGGTGCATAAGATCACAGGCAAATTGCCCAGAAAAGAGGAGGCAAACAAGGCCACTGTATTTGGAATTGAAATTCTCGGGGGAGACTTTTCAAGGACTTGGAGGCTAGTCTTAGAACAAGAGCAGCTTAAGATTGTGTTCTAGTCCTACAGATTGCTCTCCCGATCTCAGCAGGCAAGAATTGTAGTATGTTCTGCAGCATTTAGAAAATAAACATTTTAGCAACTTGGAGACACTAAATCCAGTCCTATTACTGACAGAAGGCAAATCAAAGTAATGATGAGGAATTTTTTCTTGCACTCATAGGGGGAAAAAAAAAAACTCAAGCTATGAAATGGAGATCTTTTCTGAATATAATTTTCTGTTTATTTGGAGAGAGAAATGCTAAATTCTGGCAGGGAATATTCTATCTTTGGATTCAAAATGATAATAAATGGAAATCAATGATACTTAAGAAATTGATACTTTTATACAGTTGCTGGGTGAGATATGCTTTATAAAAGTAAATGGAGTTCTGTCTTGAGATAATGAGAATATAGTTGCCAAGAGAAGCTGTGAAGTATTTCCTATATTTTCCCCACTTGATCCAATATTCTGTAATAATTTTTGGAAAATTTTTAAAGTGGTGATTATTTTAATTCCAGAAAATGAATAAAGGGAAAGGCAACAGTTCCCAGCTAAGATTGGAAGAGTAAGAAGTGTGTAAAGAATATGGAGGCCCTTCTAACTTAGTATTATATTTTGAGAACAAATACTGAAAATATTTCTTTCAAATGCCAGCAATTATCTACAGTTCCCATATGTAGTTGCCTCTTTTTAAATTTTACAATAGAAATTTATTTAAAACATGTGCAATGAACAAAGATAAAAATAGCCTGCCATTTGCTGCCAACCTCCCTACTCTGAAAAGTATCTTCTGAGACATTCTCATGATCTGATTGTCTTCCCGCTGGATAGATGTATCTAGTTATAGATATTATGATAGTGATTTGCTTATGCAGACTGAAGCATCAATGCTTATTGTCCCACTGCCATAGGTTCTGGGCTTCTCATTTTGTTTCGTATCCAGACTAGTAATTTTTAGAGCAGTTTAACAGTGAATGGAGGGATGGGGTACAGAGATTTACCATATGCCTCCTGCCCCACTGTAGCTGCTTTTTAAGTTTTAGGAATTTTTTTTTTCATTTTTGGTCTGCTTAGTCTAGAACATTCTGTAGTCAAAATATAAGGTACTCCCTTCTTGGATTTCTCTCTCCTCCTATCTTCCTTAATACCAACCTTTCCGACCACATCTATGTTTTTTACTAACTCCTATTCTTTCCTTTGCTTCTTAGATATGGAGCTATACAGAGGTTCAGTCCTGAACTCACTACTGTCTTTTATTCATAACCATTACCTGCTCTCAAAACATCATAAATTCTCCATGTGTTTGGGTCCCAAAATTTTATCTGCAATCACTCAACTTCTTATAATTTTGGAGGTATCGTTTCTTCTCTAGGGCTTATTACTAGTTGAAATACTTCTTTCTAAAGAAATTTTCTTGACCCCTCCTGTTACAAAAGAACAATTTGTATGCTGAATTTTATGTCACATTTGGAATATATTTCAATCATTTGTTTGCAAGTCCTTGAATGTAAAGAAGGTGCATGAGTGTGCAGTGGTGTATCATTTCCGATCTGCTAACTGACCAATCATACATGTCTACAAAGGGAATAACATACCTTTGGGTGATCATCATATTCCAAGTTCAGGCATCTAGTGCATGTTTAGATAACCTGGTTTGGGACAACATGAGTTGGTTGTCCCCTGTGGTGTGATTCATGCTTACAATATTGATAAAAGATAGAAATGCATAGACCAAAAGTTAGTTTACAATAGCTAAATGCAACTTTAAGAAATGAAATATTTACTTTCACTGATTTATCAGGACATTCTTTTTGATAGGGATAAATGCAGTTGGGAGAACAAATTGTAATCAGAAATATAACTGAATAATATAAAATTTCTACATTAAAACACATGTAAGTGCCCCTAGTCATTAAGATCTCTGCCAACATTTGGATCTTCGATTTAACCTGTTTTATGTTCCCACCTGAATAGCACATTTTCACTGTACTTATTGATGCCTTAAACAAGATTAATGACAAGTAGTATCCTGGGACATATCCTGCCTTTAAAAAGACTTGACAGTGGATGATCTGGTCTCTCTAATGGGTATTATATAAGTTGAAACTCAGAGTAACGTTTTATTTTTATATTTTGAAATGCAGCAAGAAGAGGTAGGGAGAAGAGTAGAAAGGGATTTTATGTACCTTCCCCAGGGTTATTTTGTCTTATGTACCAGGTAGTTCTTGATCATTTTGTATAATACTATGACAAAAACATAGATTGGCCCTTTTGATTGTTTTGTGCAATTCATTCTTGAATCCCCTCAACCTCTCATCCCAATGAAAATGAAAGCAAAAACAGTTCTCTTGAGGCCAATCTTTTAATGTTCTTTACCAGTTGTTATCAACATCTGGTTTTTGGATCAGCAACATCACTATTACCTCTAAGTCATTAAAATGCAAATTACCAGTCCCATTTCAGACCTAATAAATAGAAATAGTAGGGTAGGACCCAGTTACCTGTGTTTAAACAAGATCCTCAAGTAATTCTGATGTATGCAAAATTTTGAGAATCACTGCTCTATACTATATTAAATAAGGTTGAACAACATATTAACCATGCATAAATAGCAGTAGATGATATACTATTGTTCAAATGTTATCATATATATACAACTTTCAAGTATTAGTAAATCCAAAGACCTAGATCTGCAGAGATGAGAAAGCCTAAATAAGTTCATATTTCACATTTCATATTCTGGCCATGATCACATATGGTACTATAAAAAAAATCCAAATGAAATCAAACCATACACACACACACACACACACACACACACACACACACACACACATATTCTCAGAATATTGAGAACCTACCTAAAATGAGCTCCAAAAACAAAAACAGACACAACATAAAATTAAAATACAATGTATGGGATTTGAGTTTCCACATCAAAAACCTGTTTCAGCTACTTAAGATATAAGTGAAAGGATTTACAAGATTGTTGTAGCAGTGGCATGTGATAACCTGTGGAAGTTAATAACAGAGATTGTAGAACAGAATAACTACTCAATGCATACTTCTAAAACCTAAATTTTAGTGTTTTGTTTGTTTTTTTCCACTGCTGGCATAAACCTAGATTAATTTTTGAGATCTCATCGTCCCAGCTGTCTGCTTCAGCCTCTATGGAATCCAAAGCCATTTTACTGAAGCAGCAAAACAACCCTCTCTTGAGTATTTACACTTACGTTCTCAAGAGACATATGCAAATACACAGGATGCCCTTGAGAATTTTGCACTTGGATTTGTGACCAAGATATAAATGAACCAAGTACGTTTTGCTTGGCAGTACCCTTGTGGCAAAATATCTGAAGAAGCTTAAGAATTGTCATTGTTATTTTCATGAACGCTGGCACTTCATTTCTTTTACTAAAGAGCCTTAAAAACTTCCTGTTACAGATAAAAGTATGTAAATAAATTATTATTTTCTTATGTAACCATATTATTGAGCTTTCTAGGAGGAGGAGGTGATGGAAGCTCTGAAGCTCAAAAAGAATATGGTCTCTGCTTTCACTGTCTGTGTTTTATAAATATTATAATGAGATTGAGACATTAAAATACACTCAATTATATTGAAATTGACTGGGTGAATGGGTATTGTTATCTCTTCATAAGGATCAAAGTGATTTTAAGCAATTATTTTTCTGATTATTTTATGAGTAATATTCCAAATATTTTTTCTTAGATTTGTGTGGATATGTGATGTGTGTGTGTGTGTGTGTGTGTGTTTCTGTGTTTTTCTGTGTATATGTTAGAAGTGGTTCCCAGGAGACCTTCTCCTGGGAAATCTAGCTAGCTAAGAAAAAGAGACAGAGGGATCTTCACAGAGATATAAAGCACTGTCAAAAGGGTCATCTCATTTATTTGATCTTAAGATGGTAAAACAGATGGAGAAGACACCTAAAATCATAAAAATGCACTTGGGTAGGGCATGAACAGCTAGAAAGAGTTCAATGATCTAAATCATAAGTCTTGAGGAAGTCAGAATTAGTGTGTGTAAATAGGTTGAATAAAGCTCAAATATTTAAAAGGAAATGGGTAGGCATGTGGGGCACCTAAAAAAAGAGCTAGAAGTCACTGGCCTGTGTATAATTTAAGGCTCCAGTCCAAGGAAGTTCAGTATTATTTAAGTCTTTTATGGAAGAGGAAACTAAGGTTAAGGGAGGTACTTTTACTTGGCTAACTTCTTACAAATAGCTAAAATCAAAGCAGAGGAAATTGAATCTGGGACTTCTTAGTGATGATAAGACTGTTCCTATCTCTTTTACTATTGGGTTATCAGAAAAGTCATGACATATTTTGTCTATGTTTTTCAAAGGTCATTTATTTATATAAAGAACAAAGATTAATCAATGATATATTGCCCGTTTTGTTCGATAACCTTTTGCCATCTTTCAGTGAGCTTCATAATTCCTTGTTCATAGAAGAACCTGTCTTTATTTGTGAAAAACTGAACAAGGTGCTGATTTACAGCCTCATCTGAATTGAATGTTATACCACACAAGGAGTTTTGAATAGAGTGAGATAAGTGGAAGTCTGATAGCACAAGGTCAGGCGAGTATGGTGGGTGTGGCAACACATCCCATCTAAGCTCCAATAATTTTTGATGAGAGATCAAACTTGTGTGTGGTCTTGCGTTGTTGTGATGGAACACAACTCCTTTACAATTAACAAGCTCTGGACATTTCTGGATGATGGATTCATTCAAACTGTCCAATTGCCAACAGTACACATTTGAATTCATTGTTTGGTTCCTTGGTAGGAGCTCAAAAAACATGACACCTTTAAAATCCCACCACATTGAGAGCATAACCTTCCTCTGATGAATGTCTG